>NC_091124.1:107235000-107576666 GCF_040183065.1 Periplaneta americana
TTTCTCACAGGAAATACGTACAGAGTTCAAATGATGCATAAATATATTTACAAATAAACTGAATTTGCCATCCAGGTTCGAAAAATTATATATCTCAAACTATGATTCACTTGAAAGAAAGAAGCAGAAGGATTTAAGTTTATTCTCAGTTTCTGGAACTTACAACTTTTTTCAGATTAACTGGGTGTAAAAGTCTTGTAGGTTGCTAAAATAAAATTAATATGAACCATATGCAGTTACTGTATGGCATAAAAATATCGAATAAACTACACTGTATCATTTCTCTGCTGTGTTATCACAATTATGTACTCTACACACATTTAACTTGCTTGCAGCTGGAGCGCTACTGTCGTATCAGCTACCGAATGTTGGCAAAAAAAGTGTTGGAGTTGCGCAACTGTATGTATTAGACTGTGACCATATAATTATTATCCTTTGTTCTGTTTGTAAGAAAATATTTTGGGCTAAGGTTTTTCTATGTTTGGCTAAGTGGGAGATGACTTTCACTGAAACAGGATTTTGTAATTGAATTGGTCCATGCTAAAAAGGCTCAGTCAAAAAATAAGCAAAATGAAGTTAAGCATGGTATGTATAATGCTTAACAGAGGTAGTGTCAATGTTCTATGCCAGCAGTGGCCAACTGGCGGTCATTTTGAACTGCCTCCATAGTATTCCCTGTTTTTTATATTTAATAAATAATAATCAGGGGCAGCTTTCGAAGAGGGGCTGCAGAGCTGCTGCACCCCCAAACATTTGTGACTCTTGTCTCGTTTTATGTTATGAAATACATTTATTATACAGTCTCTATTTAGCGGCTCGAATTTTTTTTAATTTCACTCTCATTGACATGCATGCAATCGTTAGTGAAGTCACTTCCTCCCCTGGTGCTGCTAGAGCGAAGTCAGAGACAAGGACTATGGGTGAAGCCACTTCCTCCCCTGGAACTGCCAGTCTCGTCTCGGATGCTTTGCACGTTAGTTTTATGCCTCCCCTTGCTGCCCCTGGCCATGAATCCAGAGTCACCAGTCACTGCAAAACTTGCAACAGCTTGTAAGTATTGCGAAGTTTTAAATACATTTTCTTTAATGTTATGAGTATAACAAGTGCAACAATGTTTAATTCTGTACAGTATTTACAGTCTATTCAGTTCAGTACCTTAACAATTCAGGAGAAATGTGGAATTAAAGTGCCCATCATTTTGAATCTCATAATGGAAAGAGCCGCTAAAAAAATATTAAAGGCTCGCATATTTTTTGCTGATTTATCCAGTATCCCTGCTTTCTTCTCTCGATCTCCACTTAGTCTGTATTAGATTAATGTGTTTCAAAGACAATTCCATCAGCTAGGGCAACAAGATGGAGTTTTAAAATAAGAACAGTAAATGTTGTTCATGAGAAGAAGAGCCATTGCTATAATGTTTTCAACCATAATGGAATCTGAAACATCTAACAACATCACAATAAATGAGGCAAGCGCCCTGGTGCGTGCTCTTGAAGATCCTGAATTCAATTTCTGGCTCAGTGTTTTTCATTTATTGATGTATCATGTAGATATATTATACAACCAACTACAACATCGCCAGTTAGATATTTCTAAGGTCCAAATCTGCACATAAAAAAAATTAAATTATGGTTTATTTAACGACACTCGCAACTGCAGGGGTTATATCAGCGTCGCCAGTGTGCCAGAATTTTGTCTCGCAGCATTCTTTTAAATGCCAGTAAATCTATTGAATGAACCTGTCTAATTTAAACACACTTAAATGTCATCGACCTGGGCCGGGATCGAACCCACAACCGACTATGCTACTGAGGCCGACTCTGCATATAAAGCTTTATTAATGCCATACAGACAATACGAAACAGTGCACAGTAATGTTGAGCAGCGAGATCTGTGAAATGAAAACCCTAAAAAGCGTCGTAAGGTCAAAGGGATTCAGACAAGGGTTGCAGCAGCCAAGGAAGTGTGTGACCTCATTATCACACAAGCTAACACCCGATATCAGTTCATAGATCATCTGGTATTATCTTCCCTTCTGTGTCAAGAAAAATTTGAATGCTACAAAAGCTCATTTCCTGAAAATGACCTAAATGTATGTGTGAAGCTTTTTCTAATGTTCGATAAAGACAAACTAAAAACGGAACTCACTGTGTTGTATCAGAGACAAGAATTCAGAAATATCAGTGACGCAGTCAAGCTCTTGCAGTTTCTTCTATCTGAGAACTTGCAGGCCTCATTTTCAGAAGTTGTGAAACTACTACGCATAGTTATCACCATACCAATGACAATTTCCGAACCAGAACGTTGCTTTTCGTGTTTGAAAAGAGTGAAATCCTATCTTAGAAATACGATGAGAGAAGAGAGACTGACCGCATTAGCTATGTTTTCTATTGTAAAGACTATATTAAATGACATCGGTTTTTAATAAGAAGATTATTCAAAAGTTTGCAACCTACAAGATAAGGCGCATGGAACTAATCTTTAAATAAGGTAAGTTGCATGGTTTATTTTTGTATGCAGCCCCCTGAATTCAATACCCACGAGCCGCCACTGATAGTAATTAAGATATATTGTCATTTTTTCTTTTCTTCAAATGGCCCACCCGAAACCATGAACTCTGACCACTTTCCTATACTTCTAAAAATTAATACCCCAAACCATGCGCCTATAACACAGTACATTTCTAGAACAATTTTCAAATATAACAAGGCAGACTGGGATATATATATAGGGAATATATTAACGACAAATTACCATCTCCACCTGATATCACTAATTCAAACGCTCTAGTTAGAGCAGACGATGTGTTACTAAAGGTTACATTGGACGCAAGATTACTGGCAGTACCACACAAACAATCCAGACAGCTGGAATTACCCCCACAAATTGTACAACACACAGATGACAACTAATGATTGTATAGAAGTTATGGCAGGACGTAAAAGACGTGACCAAATGTTACAACACATGTTGCTAGACAGAAATTACTAAGAAACTAGACAGCACAAGGAAAGAAAACCCTACGAAATTTTAGACGCTACTAAAGAAACTCAAAGGTCAATTCATTATGAACCACCCGCTGAAAGAAAACAACACACACATCTACCAGACAACACAGAAATTGGACATATTCAGGGTTCACCTACAGCAAATACACAACATTCAAGAAGACCCATTTTTCGATAACGACCATTACAATGACATTACCACAAACATAAGACAAAACAACAACCTCTACACTCCTACAGAAGTCCCTGTGGATATAGAACACAACAACATATTCACCGTGAATATCACACAACAAGAAGTCACGAACAGCTTACACAGAACCAGGAACACAGCTGCAGGACCAGACACTATACAGAATATACTTCTAAAACTATACCAGGAGAAGGCCATTGAGTTTCTGACGGTGATATGTAGGGCGAGCTTTCGCATGGGAATTTTGCCCCCCAGATGGAAGCATGCCCATAAATTGCTCTTCCCGAAACCTGGAAAAGACCATTCCAACAAGACAAACTACAGACCGATTAGTTTGACAGCGACAGTCTTTAAGGTATTCAAAAGAATTCTTAACAGACAACAATTTTACTACCTGCCAAGGCACAGACAGTATTATACTGTCTATAATAGACCAACTACTGAAGATTATAACACCAATAGGACACGGCCTGGAGACTTGTAAAACTACCATTATGGTAGCACTGGAAACGCAACGAGCATTCGACTCTGTCTGGCTCGACTGACTCAGATACAAACTCACACTATTTGGCACATTATTACAGAAATCTACTGTTTTGGCTTCCTACATGGTCAGTTATGAGCTCGCGAAGGCTAAGAAGCCATTCACAGAGGGTGAGATCGTAAAACAATGTTCTCTAAGAATGGCCGAGGCCTTCAAGGAAGATAAAGTGGTAAGGGAATTCCAGTCTGTATCTCTTTCGAAACAAATTGTGACAAGAAGAATAGAAGACATCAATACTCATTTGTCTACTAACCTGAAATCAGTGATGAAGGACTGTTCGTATTTTTTCTAGCTTTAGATGAGAGTGGTGACATAACAGACACAAGTCAGCTGCTGGTTTTTATAAAATTGATTCAGGACGATTTTACCATCATAGAAGAATTGCTAAAAGTGTATTCTTTGCATGGGATAAGTAAACGACAGGACATATTTTCTGCAGTTCAGACGGCGTGAAAGAGTATAATGGATTTGATAAGTTGACTGCTGTAGTTACGGATGGTGCTAAGCAATGGTTGGATCGTGTACTGGTTTCGTTGGTCTTTTAAAAGTAAGGCAATGTGCCAGCTTTTCATTGCGTTGTTCATCAAGAGGCCCTGTGCGCAAAATCTATTAATTATGTGATACTATGGCTACAGTGACAAAAATCACAAATATAATAAGAGGCGGAAACAAGGCTTTAACTCACAGGAAATTCATTTCTTTCTTAGAATAACTTAATACTGCTTATGGGGACTTGCTGATTCATACCGAAATACGGTGGCTTGGTCGGGGAAAATATTTAATATGGTTTTATGAACTCAGACATAAAATACTTGCCTTCCTACGAGAGCATGTTCCTAGCTCAGTTGATCTCTAATATAAACTCAGAGATATTGACTTTCTACAGGACTTGGCATTCCTAAAAGATGTTACCGGTACCTAACATTTGAACATTTTGAATTTTCAGCTTCAAGGGAAAAAAATAGGCAAATTTTCAAATGATGGGATTTGTTGATGGTTTTAAGAGAAAGTTACGCCTTTTTCAATATGCATGAACTAAGAATGAACTGATCCATTTTCCTTACTTACCGATACTTTACTTTACATGCTTCTTCACTTCTTTAGCGATTGCCCTTTATTCCTGTCCTCCAAAGTTGTTGGTCCTTCCAATCACTTTCCTGCAGTTGACGATCTCTCATCATTTTTGTTATTCCTTTTCTCCAAAGTGTTCTAGGACATCCACGTTTCTCTTCCCAGTTTGTGACCATTCCAAAACCTTCCTTGGCCATCTTTCTTGATACATACGTACTCCTCACATGTCCATATCATTGCAATGCTCTTTCCCGTATTCTCTGAATAACATTTTCTTCTGCATTCATTTTTTCCCTAATCACCTCGTTTCTTATTCTCTGAAATCTGGATACCCTTGCACTACGTCTTAAGCCATCCATTTTAACAGCCAGGATTTTACTTTTTTTTTTTTTCTTTTGCCTTTCTGTTATCTGTTCTGAACCATATGTTAATATAGATCCTACAACTGCGTGGAGGATCATTTTCTTTGTCTCTTTCGTTATTTCTTTGCTCATAGAATGCCATTCAGTGCCTTAATAGCTTTCCTGGTCTGGCCTATGATATTCGATAATCAATATCCTTTCACAAATTACAGCTTCATGTATTATAGAGCCCAGATATTTATAGGACTGCACTGCTTTAATTATTCCCTGATCAAATACTGTGTCTCTTTCCTTTCCACCATTGACAAGATATTAAGTTTTTCTCAAATTGATGTTCAAACCTCCATTTCCGTATGTGTCCAGAAGTTTTCTAAACATAAATTTAACACCATGCCTACTCTATGCAATTAAGACTTGATCCCGCGAATATTAAAGAGTGCATTATTTCTTGAGTAATGTCCTTTCCCATACCACGACAGGGACTGTTTCATTTTTCTAGAATTTTTGGATATATATTTTTGAAAGGATGGAAGACATACTAATACCCCTACCTGAGGCCTTTCGATGTTCTAAAACTTTCTGAAGATTTACTTCCAATTTTCACTACTCCTTGACATTCCACATACATTCTCTGGATCAAAGATATTAAGTGATCTTCAACTCCAATATACTTAAGAGCCTTCCACAATTTACAGATTGATACTGAAATATAGGCTTTCTCCAGGTCCACAACCATTAAATGCAATTCTTGATTCTTTGCTGTGGCTTTCTCTGTGATCTAATACTAAATATGTGGTGCATTCAGGACTGACCTGCTGTAAAACCTGCCTGATCTTACATTATCCTTCTAGCTATGGTTTTCTCCAATCCGTCCTTTACTATACTACTCAATATTCTATTCGCCGATGCCATCACACTAATCCCCCTATAATTCCCTTGATCTTTTCTATTACCTCTTTTTTAATAATAGAGACATATGATATCCTCCAATCTTGAGGGATCTCATCACCTTCAATTATCTGATTAAATAATTTAGTTAAAAGTCTAATCATCTTATGTCCACTATATTTCCACATCTCCATAACCATCTCTCCTGGACCACCAGCTTTCGCATTTTTACTCCGCTTCAAAACCTGATTAACTTCTTCTTCAGATATCGCTTCAATAACTGCAGTCTCTAATAAAGGTGGAGTTTCTTTACTCAAAAAATCAGCTCTATTTTCAGTCAACAATTATTGAAAATGTTCTTCCTATTCTTTCAACGATATCAGTTGAATAGCCGGAGGAGGATTACATGTTGTCTTCCGATATTGGTTCAATACCTGCAATCTCTAATAAAGGTGGAGTTTCTTTACCCAAAAAATCAGCTCTATTTTCAGTCAACAATTATTGAAAATGTTCTTCCTATTCTTTCAACGATATCAGTTGAATAGCCGGAGAAGGATTACATGTTGTCTTCCGATATTGGTTCAATAACTGCAATCTCTAATAAAGGTGGAGTTTCTTTACCCAAAAAATCAGCTCTATTTTCAGTCAACAATTATCGAAAATGTTCTTCCTATTCTTTCAACGATATCAGTTGAATAGCCGGAGAAGGATTACATGTTGTCTTCATCCTTATCATTTTCCATGCCTGCAAAGATCTACGAAAACTTAAAGAATGCTGCATCTCACTGCATATCCTTTTCCAGGCTTCCTCTCTACTTCTCTTTATAATTCTCTTTACTCTTATCTTATATTCTCTATATTAACTTATATGTCCTTTTCTTATTTTCTACATTCTCCAATACTTCTGCAGTTAGCCACTCTATTCTTCCTCGATTCTTTCTTTCCCTACCTAATGTTTCCTCAGCTGTTTCATGAATCCATTCTTTCAACTTATTGTAACTTTTATACAACAATATGACTTTTATTTCTAACTTTAACCACACACTCGTCAACAATGGGTATTTCACTCAACACAGCAACACAGAAGTCGTTATTGCACTCCACCGAACGACAATGACAATTCACGTGTATTATTGAGAAGAACAACAATGTACTCCTAATTTCAACCAATGTTCACAAAGCACTATGTACAGAACAAAACTGTCAGTTCTCAGTTCACAGTTCGTTCACCTTGGCTAGTTCTTCTAGCTCACTCACTCAAGTTCACGGTACGTCGAACCCCAAGTCTTCCAGATACAGTCCACAACACTTCGAACCCAAGACTTTCAGATATAGTTTACTGTACTTCGAACCCAAGCCTTCCAGACGCGGTTCCCTGTACGTCGAACCCCGCCCTTCAGATGCGGTTCCTTGCACGTCGAACCCAAGACCTCAGCGTGCGTTGCACTCATCTGGATACTGCCACAGTTACGGACCTACTCAAGTTCACTGCACCTCGAACTCAGATCCTCGGGAAACGTCTCCGCTGTCCAAGACCAGACTAACTAGCTCTCTCACAGCTGACTGACTCCATCGGCACTCGCGGTGTTATTTATTTACCATGATCGTCTAGAATGTTCTGCGTCGCGAAGCATCTGGACCTCCATAACAATCGGTTTCCAGACGATTCCTTACTTCCACCGCGCTGTCCCATAGACTTGTTTCCCCTCTCTCCGCGCCGCATTCAAGCACCTGCTGAAGCTCGAGTCTCGTCCCCCGCACCTTCCTTTCCGCTGGACGCGCGCGTGCGCTCCCGAGGCAACCAGACACGACTAGAATGTTCCAGACGGGTGCCACATTGCTCCCTCCTTAGGACTGTTCGTCCCGGACAGTTCCTTGGTAGGCCGCTAGACAGTCCAACGTTTGGGTCCTCCAACTGCTCCCTCCTTATGGTGTCATACCATCCTGTGCTTGGCTGGGCGGCGATTGCTCGTACTACGTGCGCGGCATCTTGCTCTTCTACTTTATCCTCCAAGGAGAGCCCGCTGGCCATGGGTTGGTCTTCGGTGTCCATCAGGAACACTTCATCCTGACCAAGATGGAGTATACGGATCCGGACATCCACCGTCGCATCTAGTAACCGCATGGCGTCGAGTCCCAGGATGACGTCTTCATTGATGTTGGCAACGAACACCCACATCTCCAGTCTCCTCTTCCCCAAGGTCAGATCCAGGAAGACCTCTCTCTGAATGGGCAAGCTCTTGCCTGAAGTAGTACATAGCTCGTATCGGCGCAGCGACATCCTCTCAGGTAGGCCACGCACGACTTCTGGCCTGGCGATAGTGAACATCGCCCTGGTGTCCACCAGTACTCTACATGGCCGGCCTCTTATCCATCCTTCCGCAATCATCCCATCGTCACATCTTCTGTTAACTGGCTTCAGAATTAGCCGGTGCCTCTCCTAGCATTGGCTCCCTCTCTCTCCTGACTGTAGTCAGATCGGTCGCAATCCTTCCTTAAGTGTCCAGGTCTGCCTGTCGTCTCCATTGCTCAGGTGACTTCTGTTGGCTCCCCTCGACGTCGGCCACCTTTCTCTCCTGCCTGTGGCCAGATCGGTCGCAATCCCTCCTTAAGTAGTCCTGGTCTGCCGCAGGACCAGCAGGTGGGCACTCCTCGTCTCCGACGCTCGGTGGCTTCGGTTGGCGTCCCTCAACATAGGCCGCCGTGACGCTCCTAATCCAGTGTGGTGTTGAGACTTTTGCCGTCGACTTGACCGCTTCCATCCTGAGGGCCACCGCCAGAGCGTTGAACTCTGCTGCCGAAGGTGTAGGCTGCCTCTCCGCGACGAAGTTAGGAGGTAGGCCCCTGAGGACCTTATTGGCCAGTTGTTCTACCGCCATAGCAAATTCTTGCAGGGACTCACCTGATTGTTTGACCCTCGTTTTCAGTTGGGTTCTAAATGCTGCCGCAAGTTGGTGGTCACCATAACGTCCCTCCAAGGCCTCCATTATCTCTGTGGCTGTTCCATCTTCTGGAACGCTGTGAAGTATCTCCGACGTCTGTTCCTGAAGCGCGCTCAGCAGCAGGGAAGTCTTCTCCGCTGGCATTCACCCATTATGTACCGCGATAGCCTCGAACTGGCGACGGAAAATCGCCCAGGACGTTGTACCGTCGAACTTCGGCGTCTTGACGTAGATAGTCTGGCTGGAGGCATTGATTCCACAGGGCCAGTATATGGGGTCTTCAATTCTGTTGCCGATTTTTCCACGGCCCATTGAACTTCTTCGGCAATTATCTGTTTCTGTTCTCTAGCCTAGCGATCCACTAACGCGGGTATGTGCTTGTTTTCTTCAGAATATTCATCCATTAACGCGAGTATGTGCTTGTTTTCCTCAGCATTTTTATCCAGCAACTCACTCGCCTGCTTTTGACGACGCTCGAGATCGCGGATTTTGCCGTCGAAATGATCTACGACCTGTCGTAGTTCGGCCACTGCTGTATTTACAGTTCCGAAATTCTCGTTTAGTTTGTCGAAATCGGTTTTAAGTCCATCTTTCACGATGGTAACAATTTCATCCATCTGCGTTGAAACACTATCAATTTGCGTAGTGACGCCATTTTTCATTTCACTTGTGTCGCCTTTCACTCCGCTTATGTCGTTTTTCACTTCACTGATGTGTTGTTCATGTTGTTCATGTCGCTTTTCACTTAACTAAGGTCGTTTTTAATGTCTGCTTTTACTTCACTAATGTCGTTTTTCAGTTTCGCGATGGCTTGCAAGATCTGCTGTAGGTTCTCCATTATGTCGACAATATCCCACTCCTGACACCAAATGTAACTTTTATACAACAATATGACTTTTATTTCTAACTTTAGCCACACACTCGTCAACAATGGGTATTCCACTCAACACAGCAACACAGTAGTCGTTATTGCACTCCATCCAACGACAATGACAATTCAAGTGTATTATTGAGAAGAACAACAATGTACTCCTAATTTCAACCAATGTTCACAAAACACTATGTACAGAACAAAACTGTCAGTTCTCAGTTCGTTCAACTTGGCTAGTTCTTCTAGCTCACTCACTCAAGTTCACGGTATGTCGAGCCCCAAGTCTTCCAGATACAGTCCACAGCACTTCGAACACAAGACTTCCAGATACAGTTCACTGCACTTCGAACCCAAACTTTCCAGACGCGGTTCCCTATACGTCGAACCCCGCCCTCCAGATGCGGTTCCTTGCACGTCGAACCCAAGACCTCCGGATGCGTTGCACTCGCCTGGATACTGCCACAGTTACGGACCTACTCAAGTTCACTGCACCTCGAACCCAGATCCTCTGGAAACGTCTCCACTGTCCAAGACCAGACCAACTATCTCTCTCGCAGCTGACTGACTCCATCGGCATTCACGGTGTTATTTATTTACCACGATCGTCTAGAATGTTCTGCGTCGTGAAGCATCTGGACCTCCATAACAATCAGTTTCCAGACGTTTCCTTATCCGCCATGCTGTCCCATAGCCTTGTTTCCCCTCTCTCTGTGCCATGTCCAAGCACCCGCCGAAGCTTGAGTCTCGTCTCCTGTGCCTTCCTTTCTGCTGGACGCGCACATATGCTCCCGAGACAACCAGCCACGACTAGAATGTTCCAGACGGGTGCCACATTATTATACAATTCTTCAGCACTCCAGTCCTCCTCAGCCATATCTAGTATTTGGTTTAATCTTGTTTTGATATAAGAATCTTACACTTTCATCCTGAAGGAGGTGAACCTGATAACAAGTGTTCTCTAAACAATGAACATTTTTGCTGTTTTCATGTCTTTTAACTCTTGCCTTCCTGGGACATGCTACTTTTGCCACCAACATATGATGATCTGAATTACTTTCAACACCTATTTTCACTCTCACTATAATATTTTGTTGACGTCTTGGTATGACATAATCTGTAATTGATTTTAATTTTCTTGCAGGATTTACCCATGTGTATTTACGATGATCTTTATGTTTGAATTGAGAATTCATTATAACACATTCTGGTCTCTGCAGAAACTGATCGATCTCCTTCCATTATCATTCTCAATTTCCTCTCCCCATGGATCTACCACCTCATCTCCCCATATCTTCTTCCTACTCGTCCATTTAAATCACCTAAGATTAAAATTTCATGACAGTCTGGACTATCATCAGCTCTCTGCTGTAAATCCTCATAAAAACTCAATTTTTCTTGACTAAGAGCATCATTATTTGGTGCATACACAGCAATGATATCTAAACACATACCATACACTTGAAATGATATTTTTAACAATCTTTCATTTACCTCTTTCCAATTCACTAATCCCTGTTTCCACTTCTTTCTAATTAATACAGATACACCTGCCTTAGCTCTTTCACCTTTATTAACTTGAGACGGTTCCGTCTACATAGCGTAGATATTGTTCGATTATTGGTTCAATTAGTTTTATATATGTAGGATTAGGTGCTAGGATATTATTAGGATATTTTATCATATTAGTTGTGCATATGTAGCTTAGG
The DNA here is from genome assembly GCF_040183065.1 of Periplaneta americana. Lineage (NCBI taxonomy): Eukaryota > Metazoa > Arthropoda > Insecta > Blattodea > Blattidae > Periplaneta > Periplaneta americana. The sequence continues at coordinate 107,246,586 of NC_091124.1, forward strand.
TTGAGATTTCGTAAGTTAAACTTAGAGCGGTAGTTTTAACATAGTAGCAGTGCTACGAGGACAAAGGGACAAAAGGAGTTAAGTGTGAATTTATTGTTATAGGCAGACTTGAGGAGCCAATGTAGTCAAGCATGAAATCGTCTTTTGAGCTGAAGTGTCTTCCAGTAACCTCCCGACAGCGTCCGTAGAGTACGAAGGTACTTCTTTTGTGCGAGCAGGGGAATTTCATAATTCTTAGAATTTATAGAAAAGCCATTAGTGGAGTTGTAGCGTCACTACAACGTATATTTTTTGGAGTAAGCGTCTAGGTGACGTAGGGCTCTTGTAAGCCAATGATAGCATATAGACAGATCAGGTGATCTAGGGATAGCGTGGGTGATTTGTTATATTGAGGGCTGCTAGACATGTGTAGCGTCAGTCTCGGAAGGTCATCGGCGGGTGAATACAGCAGTCTTGGAAAGTCATCGGCGGGTGAATACAGCAGTCTCGGAAAGTCATCAGCGGGTTATAGAAGCAATCTTGGAACAGTCGTCGGTGAGTGAATACATCACTCGGGTTATTCATTTGATGGAAGGAAGAAATACATACGTGTGCGATAGTCTAGTGAATAGTGCATATGGGGAGATAGTATACAAGCTAACTATAAAGTCGCATAATTAGTGTATTTAGAGAATCTGCAGGCTCCATACAATATCGGGTACGAACTCCGAATTGTATTTGGAAGAAGGATCAACGTCATATAAGTTCGGGAATATACTCGAATAATCAGAGCACCCGCCACCGAGATACTAGTATTGTTGTTAGTGAATCATACAAGTATTTTTTTTATGATTAACATCTTTGATAATTCGACGAATACTACCATTATTATTATCCGTCTAGCTATGCTTACCGTAAATTTGTCAATTGATATTACAAGTGAAATTAACACTCTTGGATACGCGTTCAGCTACGTTAAATAGCATCATATAATTGAGAATAAACGTCCTGTTGGGATTGTGGACACAAATTCATATACGTGTTAATCACATCATTTCACACATTAAGCTACGGTCTTCCGAATTCCTCGTCCCAACCGTTCCTTTAGCAACCTGAGATCTCAGATCTACTGCAGTTGATTCGAGGGGGCTGGCGCCCAACAACAACAACAACACAAATTTCGCCACCTCGAGTCAACTGCTCCAACAGAAGTGGAACTGGCAGCTGGAGCTAAACAAGAGGCAGAAATCATCGTGTGAATAGGTGTCCAGCCTAGTCACATAACGCGACGCAGACGATGAGACAGGGCAACGGCCTCAAAGTCCACCCCATATGTGTACATAATCATGTAAAATTTCTTGTCCTTTTCCTTTTTTCTTAGTCTCTGTCAATACCAATACGTCAGTATCCAGTTTTCTTGCTTCGTTCACTATTTCCATCTCTTTCCCCTTCAATCCTTGTTCCATGTACCAAAGAGTAAAGTCCGTTTTCACAGCCAAAGTCTTCATTGCTTAATCTGGCCGGCATTTTTCTTATTCTCGGGAAACATAGTATTTTCCAAGTTGTGAAAAACTAAGAGAAGAAGAAGTTGTGTTTGATAAGTACATTGAACATATTGAGGTGTTGATATCTGACTTCGATCGACGATTTCAAGATTTCAATAAGCTGTGACAAGAAATGGAACTCTTCTATAACCCTATGAAGTGTACAGTGGAATCTTAACCTGCACAACTGCAGTTAGAGTTGTGTGAACTGCATTGTGACCCATCTCTCAACAACACAGAAGCAACTGGGGTTGAGTTCTGAAGATTGCTGTTTCAAGAACATTACTCACTCTTACGAATCTGGACCCTGAAACTGTGTTCAATTTTTGGGAATACAGACAAATGTGAGGTTACCTTTTCTGCTATGAAACTTATTAAGTCTAAGACGAGAAATCGTATGACTGATTCTGTATTATCATGTGCACTAAGAGTTGCAACATCAGAGATGGCAGTAGACTTTAAATCTATATTACAACATTTTGGAAAACCAATCCAAATTGCCCTCTATGCAACAAAGAAGAAGAAATGACTCAGGATCATCTCATAACCTGTGAAGTTCTACCTGATGGATCCATCACAGAGAAATATTGGAGAGCAAGAACGCTAATGGCTTCGTTGCCAAAGCCCGGCATTGGATAACAACAACAACACAACATTTTGGAAAACCACAATGTTCGTATTAAAAGAAAGTAATTGTCTTATGTCTTTATACAATAAATATTACCTGTAAGTTTTCAACATGCCTTGGTACATAAAACTTGTACAGTATATTACTACTTGGAAAACTATTACATCCGATTTTGGATAAAATGGGAGCTTTGGCCCGCCAACATGTTTCTTCAGTTCATATGGAGTTAGCCATCACTGTTCTATGCTAAAAAGACCTCAGTCAAATCATGCTTAAAGGTCTTCAGTCAATGACTGAGAACCTTTTAGGATATAACATTGGTAATGGCTATCAGCTGAGTATGTTGATAGTCTTGCTTTTACAACAGCATTTATTATGTGCCCTTCAACTAAGACAACAATGTGTATGACACTATATAGTCAGATCATGCTTAAAGGTCTTCAGTCAATGACTGAGAACCTTTTAGGATATGACATTGGTAATGGCTATCAGCTGAGTATGTTGGTAGTCTTGTTTTATAACAGCATTTATTATATTCCCTTCAACTAAGACAACAATGTGTATGACACCATATAATCATAGAGTCAAGCAAATCAAATGAATTTACTGTGATAGAAGTGGAAACTTCGGAGGTATTAGATTTTAAGAATTGGTGGCAGCAATTTTACAAAAAAAAAAAAACATTGTATTCAGAAGAAATGTTTACCAAAAATGTACCAAGAGAGTGACCAGAGACGGTTTTAGCCTGGGCCCACCCCCAGTATTAATGAAATAGTTATTTTAAACCTTAAGTGATAAAATCGGTTTCTCAGTTCCTGTCGCTCTATTTTTCTTTGTGATATTGACTTCACTGATTTTGTCGCAACCTTGAACGCTGAGCTATGCGTCATTGAGTGTTTGTCTTTGATATGAAAACAAGGTTTTATAATTACTGTTACCCACTGTTGCACATTTACCAAGAAGGCTTCATAGTCCAGTACTACTGTTAATGTAAGTATATTTTGCATATCTCTGAGATGTCATTTTACAAAACTACAAAACAAGTCATTGTTGTTTTCTAGTATATTACAAGTTATAGTTCACTCTCTTAGAAAACAATCAAAGCTATGTGGCATATTAGTGTTTTCATTTCAGTTTGGATGAAAATGTAAAAAAAGTCAAGAATGTAAATTGTCACGCCAAAGTCAGCTGTTGGTCCAATTAGGCTTACAACAAGCAGATGTTAGTGATGATGATTATGGTTCAGATGATTCCTATGTTCCAGAGAATGATGCTCTGTGATATTTTAGTCATGACACAGTCTCCAAAATTGATGAAAATGAGAATGTGGGACACCAAATTGCTTGGAGTGTTTTATGAAGTTGTACAACAAATGTGTAAAGAAATTGTGATTTTTATTTTGCTATTGTTACACAGCCCTGCAAAATTAAGGGTCATAAAAACTTTTCTAAAATTGTGTGCTTCATTTAAACTTTCTTGCGCTGCTGAATCCAAAACTAAGCTCAGATTTTATTTATTACATACAATTTTTCCGCAACATGCATTGACACTTTTAGTAATGTTATCGAATTCAATATGGAAAAGTGATTAAGTGAAACATGTCCTGTGGCAAATATTAACGGTATATTTTACAAAAACTAGTACTTACTTACTTACTGGCTTTCAAGGAACCCGGAGGTTCATTGCTGCCTTCACATAAGCCCGCCATTGGTCCCTATCCTGAGCAAGATTAATCCATTCTCTATCATCATATCCCACCTCCCTCAAATCCATTTTAATATTATCTTTCCATCTACGTCTCGGCCTCCCTAAAGGTCTTTTTCCCTCCGATCTCCCAACTAACACTCTGTATGCATTTCTGGATTCGCCCATACGTGCTACATGTCCTGCCCATCTCAAACGTCTGGATTTAATGTTCCTAATTATGTCAGGTGAAGAATACAATGCGTGCAGTTCTGTGTTGTGTAACTTTCTCCATTCTCCTGTAACTTCATCCCTCTTAGGCCCAAATATTTTCCTAAGCACCTTATTCTCAAACACCCTTAACCTATGTTCCTCTCTCAAAGTGAGAGTCCAAGTTTCACAACCATAAAGAACAACCGGTAATATAACTGTTTTATGAATTTTAACTTTCAGATTTTTTGACAGCAGACTGAATGATAAAAGCTTCTCAACCGAATAATAACAGGCATTTCCCATATTTATTCTGTGCTTAATTTCCTCCCGAGTATCATTTATATTTGTTACTGTTGCTCCAAGATATTTGAACTTCTCCACCTCTTCAAAAGATAAATTTCCAATTTTTTATATTTCCATTTCGTACAATATTCTCGTCACGAGACATAATCATATACTTTGTCTTTTCGGGATTTACTTCCAAACCTATCTCTTTACTTGCTTCCAGTAAAATTCCCGTGGTTTCCCTAATCGTTTGTGGATTTTCTCCTAACATATTCACGTCATCCGCATAGACAAGCAGCTGATGTAGCACGTTCAATTCCAAACCCTCTCTGTTATCCTGGACTTTCCTAATGGCATACTCTAGAGCAAAGTTAAAAAGTAAAGGTGATAGTGCATCTCCTTGCTTTAGCCCACAGTGAATTGGAAACGCATCTGACAGAAACTGACCTATACAAACTCTGCTGTACGTTTCACTGAGACACATTTTAATTAATCGAACTAGTTTCTTGGGAATACCAAATTCAATAAGAATATCAAATAATACTTCTCTCTTAACCAAGTCATATGCCTTTTTGAAACCTATGAATAATTGATGCACTGTACCCTTATACTCCCATTTTTTCTCCATTATCTGTCGAATACAAAATATCTGGTCAATAGTTGATCTATTACGCCTAAAACCACACTCATGATCCCCAATAATTTAATCTACATATGGAGTTAATCTTCTCAAAAGAATATTGGACAAAATTTTGTACAATGTCAACAAAAGTGATATTCCTCGAAAGTTACTACAGTTAGTCTTGTCCCCCTTCTTAAAGATAGGTACGATTATGGACTCCTTCCATTGTTCTGGTACAATTTCCTTTTCCCAAATAGCAAGTACAAGCTTATAAATTTCGTTAGATAATGTGCTTCCACCCTCTTGTAATAATTCTGCTGGAATTTGATCGATACCTGGAGACTTATAATTTTTCAGATTTTCTATCGCAATTTCGACTTCAGAAAGTGTGGGTTCGGGTATAAATGGCTCAGCAGTTTATATTTCAATTTCATCCCGATCATTCCTATTTGGCCTATGTATATTCAGTTGTTGTCCAAAATAGTTTTTCCATCTGTTCAGGATTGAATGAGCGTCTGCAAGCAAGTCACCATTCTCATCCTTGATTACGTTTACCCTTGTCTGATATCCATTCTTGAAATCCTTTATGCCCTTATATAAATCTCTAATGTATTTATTTTTATATTTGTTTCTACCTCATTGAGTTTTTGCTTCAAGTAATCTCTCTTTTTATTCCTAAGCGTACGATTTGCTTCACATCTTTTATTGAAATAATTATCTCTATTCGCCTCAACTGGATCCTGTAAGAATTTCAATTTTGCCTGTTTCCTTCTTTCTACTACCATGCAACAATCTTCATCAAACCACGGTTTCTTTTTCTTAGTTTCATAATAACCTATCCTCTGTTCAGCTGCAATTTTGATATTATCTCGTATATTTTCCCACATGCTATTAACATCTAACTCTTCCTCAACTTCGTCGTAACTTGCTAATATGGCAAACCTATTTGAATTTACTCCCTACTTTTCACAAGAGAGTGCCTTAGTATAGGCCTACTACAGTGATATTCCTGGTTTGATACAAAAGTTCAGTATTCAGTACGAATTGGACAACTTATTGATTCCTACAAAAACTAGTAGATTGTCATAATTAACAACTCACATTTAGACAAATGCTTTATACCGCCTTGTTTTCTTCATGATGAAGTTGAGTTTGTTGCTTTTGCTTTTGTGTGAGGTTGAAGAGATATTCTTTGTGATCAGTATTTTTGTTCCCAATGACTGCTTCTGGGAACTATGGAAACTTAATATACCCAGCCTACTGACCAAGAAGCATGCACAATCCTCTCATATCTTCAGGGATCATCCAGTTATGATTTTTATATTTTATCTTTGTGAGAACCAGTTCAAGAATCTCATAAGTTTCTTTAAGGTGTACCGGATGACCAACAAGTAATGAAGCATACTTTTTGCTCTTGTGCAAAAGCAGTGATCACTGCCTTCAGACTTCTTTTGGAGGAATCAATAAGTCGTCCACTTCATACTGAACTTTTGTATCAAACCAGGAATATCATTGCAGTAGGCCTATACTAAGGCACTCTCTTGTGAAAAGTAGGGAGTAAATTCTTGTTCTATGCCAATATTCCTATACCAATGAATAAATGTTGCTGGTGTCAGAAAATTAATTTATTTTAATCTGAAGTGTAAGAGCTCAGCTTTTCCTTGGGTAATCCTAAATCTCTTATTAAATCATTGAGTTCAAACTGGTAAACTCTTCAGGACGTCCACTTTCTACATCACACACCTTTCTAAATTATGTTTCTGATGCTCATCAACAGGTTAGTACAAAATTTTACATTAGTGCATTGGGTTATGGATGGAGCAAAATCACAAGTAAGTTATATTAATACTATAAAAGATAAAACATAATTTTGTGTAAAAATGGTATGTGATGCGCTATTTTTTGTCAGTTCTGGATTCAGCGCACAAAAAAATAAAGAAGAGCTAAACATTTTTAAAGAAGTTCCGTTTTTGTCATTATTTACAATGTTCAAATTTATAAACAAGAAAGACATTAATAAATATAATATATTATATTATTGTGTGAAATAAATTAAAGTGTCAATGTAAAAGTGAAGTATCTCAAACTGAATTTCAAAGTTGCTTTATAATTTTGTAACAAGTAGTTCTGCTTTAGAATTTTAATTTAATATTTAAAAATTATTTTATTATATTAAAACTATCAAACAATATATATATATATATATATATATGAAGTAAATTCAATGATATAATGAAGAATAAAAGCAAGTAAAAATTACAGGGTCTGAGGGACTGATGTTACCTACAACGTTATAAAATTTGTGTTATCACTTGAGGGTTGAAATTCCTAATTAATGCTAAATCTAATTTACTTGAAATAAAGAAAGCTAATGAATTTAATGAACTTAATTTTACATTAATTTTAAAGTTTTATTTATTCTATATATGCTATTTTTAACATGCATAGTACATCCTTAACATGCACAGTACATCCTGTACATGCACACCACAGTCAACATTTTTAGATAGCTCTATACAACCAACAGTGCTGTCTGAATTCAAAATATGGTAGGCCTATATCTGACAGTGTCGATTGTTGGTTATTCTAACAATCACAGAAAGGATTTGTCATTTCGCAACAGTTTTCAGTAGCAAAAGATTAGTCGCTGATGCTAGTAGTGTCCTTGTATTAGTTGCGTTATGTCTAAACAATATAGGCCTAATATTTTGAAGTTCCCCCCCCTCCCCTGTGATAAGCGTAAATGTGATGAAAGTGTATGTGAACCCAGTGAACTGAAATGTCTTAAACTCTCCCCCTAACTTTGCGACTTAAATGCAAGTTCAAATGTTTCTAAGGTAGAGAAATCTCCATGTGGTATAAATTTAAAATGGAAAAGGGATTATGTGAACATCAAGTTGTATGGAATTTTGTGTGAAAGCCAATGGTGAATCATTTATGAGTTATCTCAATTTCTTGTAGGTAATATCTCACACTGAAGCTTTATAAAATTGTTACTGATACTGTACCGGTAACTTACTTAACTTTTAAGAAGCGTCTTTAACATAGAAGACTATGGACAATATTTACAATGTTATGTTTGTTGTTCAGCACATTGGGTACCGGTAATTTTGTGAAGTTTTTCTTAAATACTCATCTTATAAAAACTAGGCTATAGGCTGTATTTTCTTAATAAGACCAGTCACATGGACTAGTGGTCAGAGCTTCTGGCTGCAGTTCATGAGGTCCCAGGTTCGATTCCTGGTTAGAACACAGGAATTTTTCCTTAAAGGCAATTGTTCCTGTGTTCGTCCATGGTCTGGAAATTAAGTTAAGTTAGATTTAAGATCTCGCCTGGCACCACATAATCATAGTTATCCTATCATATCATCGGGGTAATGTAACTCCACCTTCTAGGTGCCCCAACCTCAGAAGTGCGTTACACATATGACATTGCCAGAAGAGAAGACCAGAAATGTCGAATGAAAACCTGGTGGCAATGGACAAAAAGATATATTTTTAATAACTTTTGTGATGGCACTGTTAGAAGAGAGAACCGATATATCCTTCATTCTGTCGGATTAAGGCACAGAGATACTGAAATCTTTAATTGTCGCCACCATAACGTGTACTTATCAGAGTTATAGCTTTGTGAAGAAACTTATTAAGGAAGTCATTATACTAAAAGTATATATGATAAAAGAGAAGTATATGTTTCAGAACAGCAACAGATGAAAATTCCTCATTTATGGCCGAGGTTGCAAATAGCCCAAAGAAGGCACTCAACAGCTATGAAGGGAATCTGACGTAAGTCAAACCTCCATTGCACATGTGTTTCATCAAAACAAATGACATTCTTACAAAGTCCAAATACTACAACACGTGAGTGAAGATGATTCTGACAAACATATTAAATTTTGTGAGTGAGTGTACAGCAAATTTACGGTGACCTGATATTTGCATGGCATAAATTAAAATAATTGAAACATCGAGGATTAGGTGGCTGGGACATCTACATAGAGAGGAGGAGTTGGATCCATGCTGGAAAGTCACCTTAAGTAAAATAGCAGGCAAAAGGAAACTAGGGCGACCTAATATCATATGACTGGATAGTGTTGAACAGAACCTGAAGATATTGGGAGTACAAGGCTGAAGACAGGGACGAATGGAGTTGCAGTCAAAGCCTGCAATAGGCCGTAGCACCATTGATGATGATGATATTTGCATGGAAAATAGTGTTTACTGTTGAAGCAAACTGTTATATTAATGAAGAAATAAACAGACAAAATACAAGGTGCTGGGAAAATAATAGTTTGGTGTGGAATTTGGAACACCCAATATTGTGCCATTATTCAGTGAGAGGAACTTGGACATCTGGACCGACTGTGAAGAATGATTTGTTTGTTTTGTTACTCCCTTTTTTAATTGAGGTTGAAATTTAACTACCAGTAGGTACATTTTTTCTCATTTTCTTATTGTGTACATTTGTTCCTATGTATCTGTAGAATGACTCCAATTAATTATCATTACAGTAAGAATCAAAATTCATTTTATTATTCTTTTAGTATAAGTTATCATTTAAGATTACATTGGAATAATAAATACTTAAATTCTCTTTAATATCTAACTACTAAGTATATGTTTACAATAAAATATCGTGTGCACTATGCTAAAATACTTATAAATAGTTGATTTTCTAAGAATACATAATGATTTACATTGTTATATACACTTTTTCCTTATACAGTATGACATATTTATTTTTTATTAGCTACTTGGGAGGGAATGTATCTGTGTAGCGTGTCCTCTTCCTGCATAACACCAGAAATATATGTTATGCAGCTGTCACAAGTTACTTGGGAGGGAATATATCTGTGTAGCAATGCGTCCTCTTCCTGTGTAGCACCAGAAATGTGTTATGCACCTGTCACAAGTTACTTGGGAGGGAATATATGTGTAGCAATTCTGTGTCCTCTTCCTGCGTAGCACAAGAAAGATCAGTGACGTATCCAGTTCTTAATTGCTGAGGGATCCGATAAGCAGGTGTAAGGGAGTTCAGAAATATATGTTACGGAGCTGTCACAAGTAGCTTCTTTGCCTGGAAGAGCTGTGATAAAATTTCCAAGAATGCCACACCAAACATTTTAATGACCAGCGATGCTTAAAAGGTACAGTTCTCATGCATTTGAGTTTTCATGTGACCAGTAATGCATATTATGTTCATTAACACTGACAATGTTCGAAAATGTTACCTCATCAGAAAATAATGTTTCTCAATAATGTATCTGCAATACCATAGAAACAAATGTTTCAAACAAAAGTTGTCCTATTTGTTGAAGAAAACCAGAATATCCAAAAAAATTTCCGTCATTCCATTCAAAATATCAGAGCTTTCCCCTCTCCCAATGGAATAAAAGTCTCTCTCTCTCTCTCTCCACCTCCCCTCCCCACATCCTCTCCCTCCTTCCCTCCTTCTCTCTCTCTCTCTCTGGTAACACTGCATAACAAATTTTAACTTTTCTTTGCGCTGGGCATGTGATACATGTTTTCTATATAATTTGAGCCTCCTGAATACGAATATGACAATAAAAACAGTTGTTGGTTACGGTTTTTGAGAAATTTTCGAATTTATATCTATTCAAAATACTGCCTTATATAATCACAATAACCTTAAATATACACTGTTCAGAAGATTACAGCTTTCTTTTTCTGCATTTTCTTTTATGCTGGGCATCAGGTACATCACGAGCTAAAGTCCAACAGTAGTCTGCTAGCATATTAATACTCCACTGTCCTTGGTATCTTTTTTCCATAGTTGAAATTTCTTGATGAAAGCGCTCACCATGCTCATCACAGATTAGATTTATTGATATTAGTTCACAAAAGTACAAACTTAATAATTTAAAAATGATCTAGGCCTATATACAAAAAGTAGTTATACACAATAAATATACACCTTCCTAAACTACTTAATCTATCTCAAACCTCAGTAATTTATTGGTTCAAACTTGTACTTATGACTGGTTTTAGTGCATGTTTAAACCAATCGTAATAACCATTAAAACTTTAAAACTTATTTATCTGCTCCTTTTGACAATTTTTTATCATAAATATTTTTTAAAATCAATTTTTCTTTTTTACTTTAATATTCTAAATCTATCCTCTAACTTTCGTATTTATGTTTAGTTATAGGTTTACTTATGCATGTTAACTAATTATTCCGTGTCATCATACCGCATCCAGGTTAGCAGTTGTTGACATATAGCCAGCAGACTGCAATAGCTGACTCGATATTTTTCAGTATGTAGGTCAGTCTCAATACTTGCTACATGATTGTCAGCAAGTTATTTGCATATCATTTATACATACATCTTGCAACATACATGTAAACACACTTGACATATTAATTACAGTATGTAAATCATTATCAATTACAGTTACAACATTCTTTTCCATGCTCACATTTTCGTTTAATTGTATTCTACTTTTTATTAAATCTATTCTATGTGTAATCTTATTGACATTAAAAGTTTTGTATATACAAATAAATTTGAAGATGCTCATCACTGAAATCGCCACAATTTTCGGGGAAAAAGTCAAGATGGATTTTCAGGGACGTCTTACCACCCATAGTTTCATACGCCAACAGTAAATTTTGCACTAGTTCTTCATAGTTCTCATTTCTACGGTTACCCAGAAAATTTAATACAACCTCTTGAATGCAATCCATGTGACTCTCTCTTTTCCTTCCAACAAAGATTCGAAGTGATTAGCCTTCATTATTTTTCTAATTTGTGGTCCATTGAAAACTCCCTCTTTTATTTTTGGGTCACTAATAGCAGGAAATTTTTCATGGATATGTTTAAATGCTTCAGTTTTTTTATTCAACCCTTTAACAAAATTCTTCATTAATCCTAACTTAATGAGTGAAGGGGATAAACTGACTTTACTTTGAGGTACAAGGGATTTATGTATAATATTTTTCTTCCCTGGCTCTATTATTTTATAATGTTTATCTCGAGCGTGACTGTCCCATTTGCAGAGAAAGGAGTAAAATTTTGTGTAGCTTAATTGCATTCCAAGAATGCTACAACCTTCAAATCCGCACATATAAATAATTCGTACTTTGAATATTATTATTAAAGCACACTTTAAAGAAATACATGTCTTACACAGAATAGTAACACCATGGAAATTTTCTGGTAAACTGAAGCGATTTCATATGGCAAACCTGTTTCTCCTTCTCCAAATGGAACCGAAAAAAGGGCAATAAAACAATTTCTGCTTTTAGAAGTGGTTTTGACAGGGTGGTCTATTGCAAAATATAAACTTCAGTAAGCTTAATGTAATTAAAGCTCACAGTGAAAGAAATACACATCTCAAGTATAATCAGGTAAACTCAAGTGAATTCATACCGATCCATACTGCGAACCTTCCCTTCCAAATAGATTCGTAAAAGGGCAATAAAATAATTTTCGTTTCTACAACATGCTTCCAACATGGTGGCCTACTTATATTAATATTGTTTTCACATAATGGGTCATCACATTTGTAAAACAAAATGGTTGCATACGAAATACGGTGATTTAAAAAAAAATGCATAGAAAATGAATTATATTATGCATCTCGGAAACCCGAACTGATGGAACATTTTGCTTGTTATTTTTTAATTCAGGAGGTCGAAATTAGTAAGAATTTGTTACTTTTATGTCTGGCGCAAAATGACTGTTGACCAGTGTATTTGGAGAAAAATTATTTTTCCCAATATTGTTCTATCCCCATCCTATTGCTAAAACCTCGTTGGCAACCAACGTGCTTTTGTTGTGAGAGCCTTTTATTAGAACGACTATAATTACAAGGCTGCTACACACATGATTTGAATCTTAAATGTCACGACTCCAAGCACTTGAAAAAACCAATTCGACACTGAAACAAAGACAACCAAAGACCATAATGTGTCTACATCCAAAAACATTGATACTGTTACAGCTGCTATCACCGTGAGTCCTAACAATGTGATAACCAGACTTAGAAACTTGATACCCGAATGAGTAGAACAACGTCCAGAACATTAGTTTGTCTGGTGGCAGAGCAGTAGCAGGCCTGCTGATTAGAGTTACACGTCACTCAGTTAAATAGTTAAATGGGCACATCATCACATGTGATGCTGAGATAAGAGGGGATAAATGTCGATTCATAAGTGATCATTGTAACGACAAAAAACATGCATACAATCTTAAACTTCTTTCAGAACAATCAAAAAAGGAGTTACCATTAGTTTCTGCATCAGTTTCAAATAAACAATCACAATTTTTTCTTGATTTCTGCGAAATGATGGTAGCTGCTAATATCCCTTTCAATAAAGTAAACAATCCCACTTCAAAGTTTTTATGATGAAATATACTTCTAGGAAACTCCCGTCTGATGCTACTTAACAGAATGGCTATTTAAAAATACATTATGAAAGTATATTGCACAAAATAAGACAAGTCGTGGCAAACAACAAAATATGTATATATGTGTAGATGAATCTACCGACACTGCTCGCAGAAGTGTGGCAAATGTCATTGTAGGCGTCCTTCTACCTGACAGACCTGAGGACAAATTTCTTTTAACATCTGATATAGGATAAAGGTTGGTAAATTGTGATAGGAGTAATATTGTGATAGTTCTTTTTGAGAATTTATTACAATTTTACTGAGCAAGAGGAAGATTGGTTTTTTGCCTCAACGTATTAAGGGAATATTCGTGACAAGTTTCTGCACAAAACTGGTCCTTCTCTTGCTCAGTAAAATTGTAATAAATTCTCAAAAAGAACTATCACACTATTACCAACCTTTACCCTATTAGAAAACTCCAATCATGATGCTACTGTAAAACTTTTTAATCCTTTCATGTCTATGTTGTGGCCTGCTGGCATTAAGAAGGACAGTGTGCTTCTTTTGGTAACTGATGTGGCTCCATATGTGGTGAAAGCTAACAAAGTTATTAAAACTATGTTTCTCAACATCATTCATTTAACATGTCTGGCTCATAGGGTAGCTGAGGTGATAAGAGAATCCTTTTGCAGTGTGGATAGTTTGATATCAAACTGCAAAAAATATTTCTGAAAGCCCCTTCAAGACTCCGAAAATTCAAGAAATTGGCACCTGGCTTTCCTTTTCCTCCGCAACCAGTAATAACCTGCTGGGGAACTTGGTTGAATGGAGCACTTTATTACGCTATGTACTATAAAGAGGTCAGTGTGCTTGATGACAATGAATGCTCCTCAATACCGACAGTAAAATCTCTATTCTCTGAAATATTGGAACATAATTTGAATTTATACAGAAGAACTTTGGAGGTCTATCTCACACAATCACAGTGCTCCACTGCCTAGAGATAACACAATCATTAAAACTAGTCGATGAAATGGCCCAAAATATCAACAACACACCCGAAGCGTCACTTACTGAACCAGTAAAATGGAAACTAAATAAAGTTCTTTCACAAAACAGTGGCTATTTACATTTATGTGAAATAAGAGACATGCTTTTGGGTAAAAGTGCATCTACAATATCTCACATAAATATCAATAATATACCGGTACCGTATTTTCGTTTTGCTCCAATCACGTTGTGTGATGTTGAGTGGAGTTTTTCGCAGTATAAAAATTGTTTTACGGAAAAGAGGAGAAAACTGACATTTGACACATTAAGAATGACTGTTGTGCTTCATTGCAACGCTATAAATATCAACTAAGAAAAAAGAAATGAATATAAACTTGTGTCAATAGAGATGGCTATAATATGCATATTTTATGCTATACATTGTGTATCAGGTATGTTCTTCACCCCATGTTGTACCGTATATACTTAGTTATGGCATTTGAGGAACCCGAGGGTTCATTGCCGCCCTCACATAAGCCCATCGTCGGTCCCTATCCTGAGCAAAATTAATCCAGTCCCTGCCATCATATCCCACCTCCCTCAAATCCATTTTACTATTATCCTCCCATCTACGTCTCGGCCTTCCCAAAGGTCTTATTCCCTCTGGCCTTCCAACTAACACTCTATATGCATTTCTGGATTCCTCCATACGTGCTACATGCCTTGTCATAGTAACTGTTTTTTTCGGGTAGTAAGTTTCTAAGTTTGGTGATAACCCTTAGCATTTCTACCAGGAGTGTAACACAGATATTACACAAGGACTTAAACTTTGAACCCTTGTAAGATGAAAATTGTGCACAATGGAAAACATGTGACCTGCGTTTTGACAAGGATTTTTTTAAATTGATAACTTAGGATGGAGAATTCACCGGACATCTCTAAATATCTGACGAGATTTATTTTCATTTAAATGACTTCATCAACAGAATATGCTTTCGTTATTGGTCTCTATGAATTCCCGTGAACTCCAACAGCAACCATCACATAGTGAATAAGTTATTGTTTGGTGTACAGTGCCATCTGTTGGTATAATAGACACTATCCCCTTTTTTTTTTTTTTAGCATGAGGAAAGAAATGAAAGCAACATCGACCAGACACGTGATAATGGTTAGGAGTTTTTAAACTCGTGACGTAGCAAGATTTCCTCAAGTTACTTGGACTCTATATTACTAAGGAATCTATAAACATCTTGAGACAGCTGTTCTCAAAACAGTGTGACATTACTTGGCCAGAAAGAACTGTGAATTTATAGTGTTGTGATTCATGTCTGTAGAGTTACCTAAGAGTAGGGTTTGTAGACACTTTCACTTCCCGCAAAATAGTAATTCACAGAAATAATTCGCAATTGTTACACTGGAAATATTTAACCACACTGTGTGTTTCAGAGTGCTGCATTGGAGTTAAGTCGCTCGCTTGAACTCGGTCGAATGAAGCACGCTCGAGCGAGATAAGATCGGTCGTGATATGCTAGTAATAAATAGAAGCACAGTACAAGGTCATCTCACCGACATGTTTTATCTTGTATGGAAGGCGACAGAAAAGATACACATATGTTTTGCTCACACGGTAAAAATAAGGCTTTATTTTCTGCATTTATGACAAACGTCTAATGGAACGTACCAAAACAGTAACATGAAGTTATAAATAAAATAGTATGAAAAACTTCGATATACAGTTATTATTGCTAATTAATAATTATTCAATATTTGATTTACCACATATATAATATGATAGGTCCATACATAGTGTTCCGCCTATATATTGCGACAATGTAGGAACATTTTACAAAATATTATTATATAGCAGTAAATTAATAACAATATTAGTACAGAGATAACGTCACAGAAAATATAATAAAACGAATAATCATGCTGCACAACTGTTACAGACGCAAAGATTGATACACTAATTATTAGAGATTATTATTATTATTATTATTATTATTATTATTATTATTATTATTATTATTATTATTATTATTGTTACTAGAAAACTTGATACATTTCTTGCATTATCGTGATTGTGTTCTCCGTTTATAATAATTACATTTACATCCAATAACATCTATCAGATATGGCAAAAACAAAATCACTCCTGTGTGTGGGGGGGGGGGGGAACATTTACTTACAATATTTATATTACATTTTAAAGCAAGTTTTGTAGTTGTACTATGTAGAGGTTAGTTAAACACTGCAAAGTTTTGAAGTGATAAACATCTTTGATGTTACTACACTGTTCATCACTGTAACAAGAATGAATGTCTAACACTCGGCTTATACCGTTCGAGGATTTATCGCTTGCGACAATTTTACCCATCATGCATGTGCGCTACCTGTCGGATTATGCTATGAACTATGGCGCTCGAGCGAAAACGTCCGATGCAGACCTCTGGTGTGTTTGGTGTGCGAGAGATGTGAGGAATATCTGCAAAGCAATAGAGATCATCTGGAAGATGTCATCTTTAGGACATACGAGTAAATGACAGAATATTTACTGTTTATCATTCTTACTTAAGATATATGGTAAAAAACCAGTAGGAAAACTTAACCATAGATGCTAAGATGTGGTAACAGCTGATTCCAGGAATTTGCGTGGAATTTCAGCATGGAGAATGATGGCACTTGATAGGAGATGGAGGAAGAAGATAGAGGAGGCTAGGGCGCGACATTGGACTGCAGTACCATTGTAGTAGTAATAATAGATAACTGTATCTGGTCCAAGTAGAAAAGATAAGAGTAACAAATTCATAAGAAATTCTTATAAATATTTCAAGGAAAAATTAGAAAAAGAAATTGTGCTTAGTTACAGATTAAGTAATGACAATGCATGACAAATTTGAACTTTAAAACAAAATTCTGCACAAAATATGAGGAGTCTACAGCACAAGGGATATAAATGCACTTTTCAAAATATTTGAGTTAAACATAGGAGAATGAAGCTAAAACTCTCCTTTATTCAATGCACAAAGGCTATATGTGTTACTCAAATAGGTGCTGCATTACAGAGGTGTAAAGAAAAAGTACTTCACCAGTCAGCTCTTTGGTTTGAAGCACAAGGGATATGTTGCAGTTACATTCATTATGCTCCATTCTTTTCATTAGGGTGTTACATGATTGCAGTCTGTTTCTGATCTTTGGATTAATGATGCCTTAGATCGTCATAGTGTTGTCTATTAAACAGAAGAACGGCATCAATAAGACATTGCTGCATGTCGTCTGGTGTTGTTGGAACATTTCGGTAGACAGCATACTTGATCACTCCCCAAAGAAAAAAAAAAATATCTAGTGGTGTAATGTCTGGAGAACGAGCAGGCCAACTAACTGATTTACCATGTCTAATCCATTTACTACGTTATTTTCAGTCCAGATCACGATGAGCTCTTAAGGTGTTATGTGCTGGGAATCCATCATACTTGTACCACATAACCATTCTGTTCCTCAAGGGTGCCTGTGTGGTCTTTAAATGATCGGGAAAAATGATTCTTAAGAATCTGGCATATCATCTGCCATTTGGAGTACCATTGTGAAACAAGGCCCAATAATGGTATTGCAGTGCTATCAAGAGTCATTTTATTTCAGACTTTCAGTAGATACGTACACCATGAGTTCCACATTTTTTGCACGCCTCAGTGTTTTGTTATTAGAATGGTACATTGTGATACATTTTGAACAGGCCTTGAAGGGGTTAAATGATTCATCAAATAAAAAGTCATTGGTGCCTTTAAAAAATTAAGTCATTACTCGTATCTTCTTAACAAACAAGGTTACAAGAAAGATATACTCATAGTATTAATTCCCCATTGTTTAAACAGTTTTTCATTTGATGCTTGAGAAGAAAAATTATTTTGATTGGGCAAAATAAATTGGACATTCTGTATGCTTCAAAGACTTCAACTTTTCCCATACTCGTAAGATTGTTTGAATTTATATTGTATTTTGTAATTTACTTACACCATTACGTTTAATTTGAACCCTTACGTAATCTGTAAAATAGTTTGGAACACAAGAGGTACAAGTACAACATCTTATTATAAATTGACTATTTTTAATATCGTAATTTAAAAATTTCTTCAAAATCTGCAGTGAAATATTTCATAAGACCAAAACTCAATCTGTAAGCACAGAATAGACACTGTAGACTGCATACAATTTTCCATTGTCACTTAACTTTAAACTCATTTTTCACAACATTAGGTTTAGGTCACTTACATCTCTTTTGCTCTAGACCCTCATATATACTGTAATTTCTCAAGTATTTTAATACACAGAGTTTAAATATGATGCCATCAGATTTTACGTAGCACCCACAGTTTTTTTTTTTTCAATAAAATTCCATGTCACATTTTGAGAGGCAAAGAAAATAAAATAAGTTCCTCTAGCAATATGTTCATCACAATAAATTGTTCTGACTTGAAACAACAACATAACGTATTTGGGAAGAATTTCTAGCTAATCGTTCTACCCCATCCTCGTCTCTTTCATACTGTGTATTGCAATAAATTTAATTTCTACCATTTGCCTTTTCTCTTGTGGATATCTGGATTTTTTTTTATCAGTGTCCAGCAGTAATCTGGGAGCATACTGAGTTTCCTTCTTCCTCGATATCGTTTCTCCGTTTCAGAAATGTTTTGATGAAATCTTTCACCATGTTCATCACTAACATGACTTAGATTAGAAAGAAAAGAATATAAATGTGAATGAAAAAGGTGCATTTTCAGGGACATGTTGCAACCAAGTTTTGTGTAAGTATGTAGTAATTTATAAAATAATTTGTCATTATTTTTTGCCTTGATATTATAAGTGTTCGAAAACATTTTTTAAGAAACAGAAAATTCAAGTTACCATCAAATTGTTCATCATTAATCAATTCTCTGATCTAAGGTCGAACAAATATGCCTTTCGTCACATTAGAATCACTAATTCTTAGAATATTGTCTCGTAAGTATTTAAAACCACTACCATTCCTGTTAAGCCTCTTGAAGTTCTTCATAAGGCCTAATTTTATGTAACAATGTGGCAAAAATATTTTAGATTGATCAACTACCGGTAATGGTTTAGAAATGAAATTTTTTCGCTAGGTACTGGTATAATATTTATTTGAGGATTCAATCTTAATGTCATAATGATTGGTTATAGTACGACGACTGTCCTTCTCATACAAAAAAGAAAAATATTTTGTGTACCCACATTCTAGACCTAACAGCATACTTACGACTTTGAACCATTTATGTTTGTTATATTGAACTTTTTGCAGTAGAAGTTTCATGTCGTTGCATGGAACATCAGAATTCTATAACAAGGTACTACAAATCCTATTGCAAATAGGTTGCAGACACCACAGTAGCCCAGCAGCTATTTGGATCCATGCCATAATCGTAAAAGAAGTTTCGAAGTTAGACGCTGCAACACAAAGAATCGTGTCAAAATGATTGAAATAAAATACTTTTTTATTCAATATAAGTCAGCATTTGCACTGTGTGTTACTAGAAATAATATTTCTAACCTAACCCACCTCTAAATAAATACCATATTCAGCCTTTAAACATAATTATTTTCTTGTTCGTTCACAGATAAGTGTCATTTAGACTTTTGTTGAGCCTTATTTTTCTGTGCCAAAGCGTTAGCCCATATTGATGCTAAAATTACTGTTCTTTGTTATATCATAGGGCCTACTAATTGATTGTTTATATCCCTTATTTTCGTGCTCCAATACATTAGATATAACTCTTTTTTGCAGATAATTGTACAAGACATAGGTGTAACTGAACAACTTTGAAAATAATTGTAACAGAAATATTGTCATAAATTTATTAAGGAATGCCAATATTATTATTGCATCATCACAGTTATATCAGGATGTCCAATAACATTTACAAAGAACTCGCAAGCTCACATCTGTGTTCTTTGGCTATGTGAGAAAATCTAGACATACAATTTCATCTCATTTCAGCAATTGCACAAACTCTTGCATGGTATGTGTTCTTTTGGAAGATTTAGAGAAAAAGGCAGAATCCTTTAGAAGTCCTATCAGCAGTAATAGCTGTAAACCCTTACTTATCTTTCACATATTTTGCTTTCAACTTCATAGCACAGAATTGTTGGTATCTAATTATGATTTATACAGAATATCACATGTTTCATTAAACATTATTGAAACAATTGTAGTTGCATTAATTTTAATCTCTTATTTTGTCTTTGATGTCGTCAGAAACAGCTTTTACAATATAATTCAGTATGGTAGCACAAGTTCCTTTAAAAACTGTGGACGAATCTAAAACTGGTGCGAGGGTGTTGTATGGTACTACTATTGTACTTTGTTTGTAGTACAATACTGAGCATCGCTTAGTGTTATTATATGTTTCGGAAAAATATAAACCAAAAAAGATGTGCGAGCAATAATTATTATATAATTAATTAATTGTTAGAGTATTCTTTTTTGAGAAGAAATAATATTAAAAGATTTAATATTTAAAGGTGGTGGTGGTAGTGGCGGCTGCGGGATTGGGGGTGACGGCAGCGGTGGCGGTGGTGGTAACATTCATTAATATTATTCACAATGATGATAATAATAATAATAATAATAATAATAATAATAATAATAATAATAATAATAATGAATCATTTATTATTATTATTATTATTATTATTATTATTATTATTATAAATAATCAATAATAAACATTTTGTATAGAAGCTAACATACTGTGGTGGTGGTGATGGTGGTGGTGGTGGTGTGGTGGTGGTGGTGATAACATTCATTAATATTATTCACAATGATAATAATAATAATAATAATAATAATAATAATAATAATAATAATGAATCATTTATTATTATTATTATTATTATTATTATTATTATTATTATTATTATTATTATAAATAATCAATAATAAACATTTTGTATAGAAGCTAACATACTTAAACTAGTTACATCAGGCCTCACCGAGGATTTTGGTCATTGGCCGCTACTGGGTAAAGCACAATAAGCCTCAGGCTACTGTGCTAGTCTTTAGGCTCCTCTTCCATAAGAGAGAAAAAAAATTCGTGGCGCAACAGCACATGAAGGGCCAAGGTTGACCAGCTGACTGCTGGCGATCTCCATCCAGAATGGGGGTAATGTGTGGTCGGCACAATGATCATCCACCCTCCCCCCTCCAGCAATTATAGCTAGTTTCCGAAACTGGATTTCGCTACCTATCATAGCTCCTCAAATTCATCACGATACTGGGTGGGCCCATATAGGGTGACCAGATTCACATCGATAGAAAGGAGGACACAAAGCTTCAAAAAGGAGGACATTGTTCGAAAAAAGAGGGCAGAAAATATGTACTTAGATTTAGGCTTAGGCCTATATTATACTATAAATTACGTCAATATTTATTTTCTTACAAAATATTTACAATACAGATTTAGATTTATTTCATACTTAAAAGTATGTTAATATTACAAAATAATTATGATAAAACTTATTAATAATGATTTTACAGTTAGCTGCATATTAAAGTCAAGGGAACTATAATTTTTTTTGTTATTTTACGACACTTTATCAACATCTTAGATTATTTAGCATCTGAATGAGATGAAGGTGATAATGTCGGTGAAATGAGTCTGGGTCCAGCACCGATAGTTACTCAACATTTGCTCATATTGTGTTGAGGGAAACATCAGAAAAAACCTCAACCAGGTAATAACTTGTCCTGACCGGGAATCGAACCCGGGCCACCTGGTTTCGTGGCCAGGCGCGCTAACCGTTACTTCACAGGTGTGGACACCATAATTATTAAAGAGTGCAGAAAATATCTATTTAGATTTAGGCTTAGACCTACATTAGGCCTATACTTAAAATTATGTCAATATCTATTTTATTGTAGCATACTTATGATAATACTTAATAATATTAAATGATTTTACAGTTAACTACATATGAAAGCCAAGGGAACAATTTTTTTTTTATTTTACTTGGTTATTTAACGACGCTGTATCAACTACGAGCTTATTTAGCGTCGATGGGATTGGTGATAGCAATATGATATTTGGCGAGGTGAGGCCGAGGATTCGCCATAGATTACCTGACATTTGCCTTATGGTTGGGAAAAACCTCGGAAAAAAACCCAACCAGGTAATCAGCCCAAGCGGGAATCAAACCCACGCCCGAACGCAACTCCGGATCGACAGGCAAGTGCCTTAGCCGACTGAGCTACGCTGGTGGCCTCCAAGGGAACTATAATTATTATCAAAATACATAAAAAGACCGCACAAAATGTTAATTTAATATTAGGCCTACTTTGTAAACAAAGAGAGTTATGATCGTTGGCAAAGAGTATATCCCGTCGATGCTGCTGCCACCTACAGGCAAATTAGTTGAAAAAGGCGTCAAATCAGATAATTTCAAAATATCGGGCATATCTACAAGTTACGAAAAGGAGGACATTTCTTCATTTTTTAAATATCCGCCCCGACCCCAGACAAAGACCTAAAAAGGAGGACATGTCCAGACAAAAGAGGACGTCTGATCACCCTAGGCCCATACAAATTTCATTCCTTCTGAGAACTCTAATCAGCACTCATTTTGTAACATGAGTCCAGGCATGATGTCTTAGACCACAATGTTACAGCATAGGACACTGAGACTTAATATGGAATCTTTATTAAGATGCAGTAATTAATAGTAGTAAGTTATTTTTTCCATAAAGGAAAGTGAACTTACGCATAATCATAATTCCTAACATGATGAGAAGTCCAGTAAAGATGTGAAGCAGAGTATGTATTTTAATGGCTTCAGAACTACCCATCGTGTCTTTGAGAACATAAGACATTGCTTTGGTTACTCCACCAGTTCCCAGCCTTAACATAAGTGCCGCAACTATCATACCAGACCATGAGTAACTGTAACCCAGTGCTGAAACAAATCACACGCAGACAATACAAGTTCAGTATTAATTATTATATCATTAATACAGACTATTAAAAATAGCTATATACGCGTTATATTATATTGCTAATGATTTTTCTAAGTGAAAAGGGTAACAAAAATAAATCCTATACCAGGTTTTCCCACGTAGCATGGTGAGTGTATTCCATGCTCGGGATGAGAAGTGGGTGTACGAGCTGGAAGGAGAGTAAAGCCTGTGCCGCACAGGCTACGATATCTTCCAGCTAATGCAAATTGACTTTTTTTTTACACTTACACATGATTGTTCGACTCATGAGTTTGTTGGATGCATGCCATATTTCTGATTGAAATTAAGCATTTCTCCTGGAGGGGACAGGGGGAAGAGAGAGAGAGAGGGAGGGAGGTGGAGGGAGAGAGAGAGTGTGTGTCTTTTTTTTTTCTTTATAATAAATCTACACGCTTTAACCGATATTTAACAAATTTTGCATACTTAGCCTTCAGAACCAGGAAGAAACAATAGGCTACCGGTACATTAAAATATGGACAAACTATCCTCCCCCTGATTTCATCACCCAAGCATGGTTATACTTGATTCTGGGATACGACTGATAAAGAGGATTCTAGAGGTTGGGGGTTCTTTAATTGAAAAAAAAAATTACTACACTATGATACCCACACTCCTAAGGGTAGAAGAAATTTATAAATCCTGTAATCGAAATACAGTGTGATACCTTGGGATTCTTTGGGGCACATAATACATTTATGATAGTGATTTCTTTGCTTTTCCCCTGATTTCAATCCCTTTGTAGGTGTAAAGAGGTCAAGTGATAGAAAATCCCAAGTCCACCAATCTAAGTCAAATTTTATATTCTATATTGGCTGATATTTGCTAAATTTTGCACACTTATGCTGGGTTACAAGAAAACAGATCTATAAATAATGTATTCCTCCATTAGTTAGTGTTAGTGGACTTTTAAAGATAGTAGATTGTCGGGTTGCAGAAGAAGAATTTAACAGGCCATTAGTTATTGGATTGTTATCCAAGCAATTTGGATTTCACAAGTGACGCAATTGTACATGAATGAATAAAAAGTGAACATCGGCTGCTAGACTGATGTGAGGGTGTGAGGCATTGTTTTTATTGTTGTCAAAATTTTCAGTAAATAAAGTCTAATACGAACCAGAAATAAATCAGGAATAGAAGTTTTAGTGAGGAAGATAAATACGCCTAAGTTATTTGTTATTAAAAATAGCGTACAAGTGCATAATTTTATAGAAAATAAAAAGACAGACTTCAGAGCACATAACTTCGTCGTCAGACTATGAACTAGAGTCTGTAATAGATAAATAAATAATAACTTCGCTATTCGAAGAATTAATGAATAAATGAATAAGTAAATAAATAAGTAATTGAATTACCGTATATCGATGGCTAAGAAGAGATACCTCTATCTACAAAAATGGAAATTCAGTTTAACTACATTATTATTATTATTATTTAGATTAACTACGTCATTATAGTGTTCACAAAATTGGACAGTGTACTACGAGTGTATTCGTAATATTTTGTTCTCGAATAGAAGATCTTGCAAAGCAGAAACATATATAAGAAGTTTGTATATTTTAAGAAAATAATTTCTAAATCAGATTTTTTTTATTTACCTGCAAATGTACAGATACGAGGTACGGTATCACTTTTTAGCCATCAACATGCAAATTATTTTAATATCATGTATATACGCCTATTATACAAAATATCGCATGCCTGAATCTCATGTAGGTATCATTATGATGAATAAAAATATGTAAACTACTCGACAATACACAAAATGTACGTAAGATGGCTGTCTAATGGAGGAATAAATATTAGTATAGAAGGGAAATCAGATCTCTAAGTTAGTGAATCCTTTAACATGCCAATAACACTAAAGATGTTTCTTGCAACGCGTCTTTCGAACTTATTAATCCGTTGCGGCTAACAAAGAAATAATTGCGTTCTTGCAACCCACAATTAGTCTTCAGAACCAATTTATTATACTTGACTATATCCTATTGTATGTATAACTGATGAAGTTCAGAATTGTATGGTCTTCTCCATTGGCCTTTTTTCTTGTACAGAAGAACATGTTTCAGAGATATATGTCGCTGTGGGTTTTATGAGTACATTGTAGTAGTAGTAGTAGTAGTAGTAGTAATTTATTCACCATAAAGATCTTTACAAATCATGGCTTCGTCAATCTTATTTCTAAGTCTTAATCTAGTTTCTGATTATACTATGGACATATTTATGAATTTGTAGCTTTGTTATTGCAGGACATCTGCTGACATGATACCGGTACAATTACACATTAGTGGGCACTTTCTGCAATGTCTAAAGACATAAATTCCTCTACAGTATATGGCATATGATGCAGCAGCAACCTGTTGACCATGCATTTAAACTTCTTTTATCCATGACCATAACGAAAAACATGCCTTTACTAAATACTTTTGCGTTTGTAAAGTAGGCTTTTATTCAACATTACTTTATTTCACTAGTGAGATAAAGACTTTACCTCACAGTTTGAACTTTATCTCACAGTTCATTAGTAATTTCCTAGTACCCGGGTACATACATATACTTTTCCATTGAACTATTACTCAAGAAGTTAATATATTAGTTACTAGATGTCACTACCTCTACTTCTTTATTACCATTTCTTAAATATACACTCAATCTCCTTCTCTTTTCTCTATCTACTACGTCGTAATTTGTACATTACATCCATATCATTATGCATCTTTTTAAAATTTTGTAATAATTTACCTTTTGGGATGCGAGGAGACTTGAACCTGCGAAGTTGGGTTTATAGGATTTTGAAACAACACGCGTTAGCCAACTGAGCTAAACAGACACGATGATTAATTAAGTTTTAATATTCCTTTTAAGTTTACAGAAGTAAAATGTGAAATTATTTTAATCACATTAGTCCCGTGAACACTTCTAAATAATCCCTGAAACTTCAAAAAGACGAAAATACGAAAATACACGTCTAAAGTGAAAAAATATATATTAAAATTATATAATTAATTGTAATTTGTTATTTATCCTACGCCTTAGATACCATTCTTCACTAATCATGGCCTCCTACATCATAACCTACCTAGTACACGTATCGATTCTAAAATCCATGCCATGATATGTGATTACATGAGGACTTATTTTCAACATATTTTCTTTTATAAAACATAATTTTTCGTTATGGTCATGGATAAAATTACGTATGGTACTTGTGAGCGTGATCTTTCCACTCGTGCAATAAAGATGCACTTACCTCACAAGTACCATAAATAACTATTGTTTACTACTTATTATGGAGCTTGGAATTTTATTATACATATTTATGCCTGTATGTAAAATACTTTTAAGACTTGTGGTTATTCTATGAGTGGACAGATGGATATGACTTGATGTTCTTGTTTGATACATGTGGTAGTCTGAATTCAATTTGAATTTTGCTTTGTTTTTATGAATGAAAGACACTGTTTCTAGAATGTATATACAAGGTACTGGCAGAATTTTGAGTTCCTTAAAAATTTCTTTACTTTGCGACCTTATAGGTGCTTGTTTCGTAATTTTTATAATTTTCTTCTGTAGCTTAAAAATTTCCGTAATTTTGCTTGTTGCGCCCCATAATGGTATGCCATACTGAATCTGGGAATGTACATAGCCAAAATACATAGATGTGAGAACTTCATTACAGGTTGTTTTGTTTAATATTCTGAAAGCATATACATAGCTGTTCAATTTTTCTATAGTTTTCTCAACATGATAGTTCCAGATTAAAGCAGAGTCGATCCAGATGCCTAGAAATTCGTATTAGCATCCTTGCCTTGCTCGAAATTAGATGTGACTTCAGTTGTTTTCGAAGTCTATAGAAATATTATTTTATTTGCTGAAAGTATTGTTTACTTAATCTTTGTAACATTGCAATTGTTACAGTTTATCTCAGATCTAAGGTAATTAAAACTGTATACAATTTCAAATTAGCTGTCAGTGTGGTCTAGTGGTTTTAGCACTGGACTTATAATCCTGTGGATTCGGGTTCGTTCTCCAGAGCACTCCCAATTTATAATTTGTGTTTGTTGGGCAAGCCCGTAGTCCAGGTAACACAAGGATTTTCTCCGAGAGCTTTGGTTCCCCTGTGGGAACAAATCATCATCACCATCTCATCTCATCGTGGGTGTAGCATAGACCAACCTCCCTGCGCAATGATTTTGTTGGTAAATTGGTCTACATAACTGGCTTCATATGAGTGAATTATGAACACATTAGAAAAAAAAAATTGAAATATCCAATTTCTGTATGGACTGGTAACTTTCACAGTTTCTTTGTGTGATTGGCATGTATTTTGTGTTTGTTTTTTTTTTCCTTGATAATTTGTTGATGTATCTTTCTTGCTGCCTCTTCTAAGCTACATAACAAAAGCTTCTTTCATAGCTACTGTGATCTTTTTCCAACAATATCAATATTGTCAACATATACAAATATTTGTACTGACTTATGAAAGATTTTATCTCTTGTATTGATATAGTAATAGCGTCTTTTATTATACTATCAAGGGCAATAAGCATGCTAGAACATTTCCTTGTCGAAGTCCATTTTTAACCAGAAAGAGTTTTTCATAGCAAATCTGACCATATTGAGAAGCTCATTAGGGATTTTCATTTCTTTCATTGCTACATTGCACTATCTATGCTGTCCTATGCTGCTTTAAAATTTATTAACAAATGGTGAGCTTCAGTTCCAAATTCCTTACGTCAACTGTTTATCACAAGTTAAATATTTGTTCATATGTAGATTTTTCCTTACAGAAGCCACATTGTAATCACCAATGGATCCTTAAACATACGAGGTCAATGTATTATAGGCTATAAAATATTCCAAAACACTTTATAAGTGGCTAATAGACTATAATTAGAGCAAGACATAACTGTACCAGATTTTAGTCAAGAATTTGTGTAAGTATCGGTATCTGATTAAATTCAAATCCAGCGTCTTTTAACAATTCTACTTGAATTGAGTGGCCTTTTTATATTTGAGGTTATTAATTGCTGTCACCGTCTCCAATCAACTATTAATAAAATGGGTCAAAGTAATTGAATAACTAAAGATACCATATATTGATCTGACAAAGGAAGAAAACTTTGCATAGGTACTTACTTATGACTTTTAAGGCACCTGGAGGTTCATTGCCGCCCTCACATAAGCACACCATCGGTTCCTATCCTAAGCAAGATTAATCCAGTCTCTACCATCATATCCCACCTCCCTTAAATCCATTTTAATATTATACTTCCATCTACGTCTCGGCCTCCCCAAAGGTCTTTTTCCCTCCGGCCTCCCAACTAACACTATATTTCTAGATTCACCCATACATGCTACATGCCCTGCCCATCTCAAACATCTAGATTTAATGTTCCTAATTATGTCAGGTGAAGAATACAAAGCATGCAGTTTTGCGTTGTGTAACTTTCTCCATTCTCTTGTAACTTCGTCACTCTTAGCCCCAAATATTTTTCTAAGCTTCTTATTCTAAAACATACTTAACCTCTGTTCCTCTCTCAAAGTGAGAGTCTAAGTTTCACAATCATACAGAACAACTGGTACCTAATACAAATGTTTTATAAATTCTAACTTTCAACTTTTTTGAGAGCAGATTGGATGACAAAAGCTTTTCAACCAAATAATAACAGGCATTTCCCATATTTATTCTGCGTTTAATTTCCTCTTCAGTATCATTTATATTTGTTACTGTTGCTCCAAGATATCTGAGTTTTTCCACTTGTTCAAAGGATAAATTTTCAATCTTTATATTTCCATTTCATACTATATATGTTCAGGTCACGGGACATAATCATATACGTTGTCTTTTCGGGATTTACTTCCAAACCTATCCCTTTACTTGCTTCAAGTAAAAATCCCGTGATTTCGCTAATAGTTTGTGGATTTTCTCTTAACCCATTAGAGCCCAAATTATTTTTTTTTTTTGTTTCAGAAATTAAGAATTTGTTTTTTCTTGTAGCCAGTACATATCATTTTAAGATAATTTATCGTAACTTAAAATCAAATATGTTTCTTATGTGTATTAGAAAGTGCTTTCCACTTTTGGAACAGTGGTCACAAATGACACCACGTAAAAAAAAGTTTATTTTAACTATATTTATGTTCAAAACAAAATTATTTATACTTTGCTTCATCATTAGTCTCAGTAATTTGTGTGTATGCACAAGTACATTGCAATTATGAATTACTAGCGAGTATGAAATAGCACAAAACAGCCAGCATGGAGAGGCACACTGCACTTTGAACATAGTTTGAATGTATTTTTTTTTAAACAAACCACATCTTTTTTGCTTCATACTAGAACTGATAAAATGATTCCTCCCATCAAAACGAGCGTCATCACTGATTCTCTTATCTGCTACTGTCATCATAGTAGGCACTCTACCTAAAGATGATCTTGTGGCATGAATCTGAAGGTAAGGCAAGGCGATATTTCTGGTGAAGCCAAGCAGGTCGAGTGGTTTATTCTTGTTCCGAGGAGAGAGTCTATAGAGCTGCCATGCATTGTTGACACAACAATTGAGAAGGAATAGGAACAGCTGCCAGTACCATTTTCTTAGACGAATTTTTATTCTCAATTTTGCGAAATTTTCGTCCATTCCATATACGTGGTGTGTCTAAAAAGTTCGGTGAATGGTGTCATATCTAAACGGCAACTTGGCACATGTGCTTGCGCATGCTCATGGTTCTTCAGAGACTTGGGGAGAATCGATACACAGCATGCAATGCATGTGACTGGCAGTGTAAACAGACTGCGACCAGTTGAACGTAGTCAGTGTGAGAGGAAGTGTCACAGCGCAATGGAGCAACGTGTAAACATCAAGTTCAGCTACAAATTGGGTAAGACTGCAACGGAGACACATGGAATGTTGGTGCAGGTGTACGGGAGGGAAGGCGTGAGCAGAAAATGTGTTTACAAATGGTTTAAACGCTTCCGTGAAGGGAAGGAAACAATTGAGGATGAGCCACGTTCAGGTCGGCCATCGGCAAGCAGAACCCCAGAAATGATCAAGAAAGTGCGACAAATGCTGGCACAAGATCGGCGACTGACTCTAAGATCGATTGCGGAGGAATTGGACATTAGCAAGGACACGGTGCACACCATCGTCCGCGATGATTTGGGTAAGCGGAAGATCTGCTCCCGATTTGTGCCGCACAAGCTCACAGACTAGCAGAAAGCAAAACGGATGGAAACTTCTGGTGATTTCATTTCCATGTGTGACCAGGATCCATTGCTTCTGAAAACCATCGTCACGGGAGATGAGACCTGGTGCTACCATTTCGATCCGAAATCAAAACGGCAATTGATGTTATGGTGTTCACCGACTTCCCCGCGACCAAAAAAAAGCCGTATGCAAAAATCTAAGGTGAAAACACTGTTGATCGCCTTCTTCGACAGCAACAGTATCATCCACAAGGAATTTGTTCCTGCAGGTCAAACCATTAATGCTGCATTTTACCAGTCCGTTTTGAACCGATTGCTACAGCGTACCCGGCCTGAGTTGCACAGGACTGGCAAATGGATGCTGCTCCATGACAATGACCCTCCGTACTCCCCTGATCTGGCTCCTGCGGACTTCTTCCTGTTTCCCCGCTTGAAGGCGGCCATGAAAGGTGAACGTTTTGCGGATGTGAATGCCATCAAAGATCGTGTGACAGCCGTTCTGCGATCGATTCCACAGGAGGCTTTTGCTGATAGTTTCCAGAAGCTGTACGAACGTTGTCAAAAGTGTGTTGTAACGGGTGGCGACTATTTTAGAGGGCAATAAGGGCCGAACCCGCCAGATACGCTGTAGCAATCGGTTCGAAACGGACTGGTAAAATGCAGCATTAATGGTTTGACCTGCAGGAACAAATTCCTTGTGGATGATACCGTTGCTGTCGAAGAAGGCGATCAACAGTGTTTTCACCTTAGATTTTTGCATACGGCTTTTTGTTTGGTCGCGGGGAAGTCGGTGAACACCATGACATCGATTGCCGTTTTGATTCCGGATCGAAATGGTAGCACCAGGTCTCATCTCCCGTGACGATGGTTTTCAGAAGCAATGGATCCTGGTCACACATGGAAATGAAATCACCAGAAGTTTCCATCCGTTTTGCTTTCTGCTCGTCTGTGAGCTTGTGCGGCACAAATCGGGAGCAGATCATCCGCTTACCCAAATCATCGCGGACGATGGTGTGCACTGTGTCCTTGCTAATGTCCAATTCCTCCGCAATCGATCTTAGAGTCAGTCGCCGATCTTGTGCCAGCATTTGTCGCACTTTCTTGATCATTTCTGGGGTTCTGCTTGCCGATGGCCGACCTGAACGTGGCTCATCCTCAATTGTTTCCTTCCCATCACGGAAGCGTTTAAACCATTCGTAAACACATTTTCTGCTCACGGCTTCCCTCCCGTACATCTGCACCAACATTCCATGTGTCTCCGTTGCAGTCTTACCCAATTTGTAGCTGAACTTGATGTTTACACGTTGCTCCATTGCGCTGTGACACTTCCTCTCACACTGACTACGTTCAACTGGTCGCAGTCTGTTTACACTGCCAGTCACATGCATTGCATGCTGTGTATCGATTCTCCCCAAGTCTCTGAAGAACCATGAGCATGCGCAAGCATGTGCGCCAAGTTACCGTTCAGATATGACATCATTCACCGAACTTTTTAGACACACCACGTATGTATTATATTGCAGAACTGCTGCAGGTTGAGGGATGTCAGTTATTTTTTTTTCTCAGTGGACCACGTGAAGCTTTGCCAATGGGGTTTGCTCCCACTCTGTTCGATGCAATTGTAACAATATTATTATCGTCATAGTGAATAAGTGTTTTATCCGAGAGCGAGTCTGTAACTTGGTGATAAGCACCTCAAGAGAAGCATGATCAACTCTATCTCGTCTCATTGTACCACTACCCAAGTGACCTTTCTTTTTTAGCTCATCCATCAATTTCAGAGATGTAAAGTAATTATCAAAGTACAATTCATACTGGGCAGGCAACTCTGAAATTAAATCTAGTACTCCAGAGACAACAACTCCTAAGTTAGGATCATGTGATTCTGATGCACCCTGATACGGCTCAGCTTGAATCAAGTATCCAGCTCTGTCATACAGGCACCATATTTTATAACCGAACCTAATCGGTTTCCCTTTGATGTGTTGTTTTACACTATGGTGCATGTAATAAGACACCATTGCTTCATCAACACAAAGACGTGGATCATTATGGTAGAACCGCATCCATCTCTCATTCAACATGCTCCACAAATTCGAAATTTTGAACAATTTGTCGCCTTTGTTTACAGCATTGTTGTCAGAGAAATGTATGTATCATAATATCTGCATGAATCTGTTTCTTGAGATAGCCCCAGAAATAGCAGCATTGTTGACGTCTGGTTGTTGTTCCCAGTACATACGCCATCAGGGAAGTTTAGCATACCCTCTTATAAGCAAAACTGCAAGGACAACTTTCAGTTTCTCCTTTTTGTTGTGCATAGAGTGTGGAGTAGTGAATAATCATGCCAATACTTCTGAGTAAAAATAAAGTTCGAACAATTCAATTGGTGATAAATCATCAAGAAGGAATTTAGGCCTTTCCCAAGTTTTCTCTGGGGCTTTAGATATATCAACTTCTTCCCACTTGCAGTTTGTACGAATTGATTTTTTTAGTTTCTTAGGTTGTGAATTTTGAGTCTGTATTCTTTTCTGCGATTTTTTTAGGCCATATTGTATCATATTTAGATGAGTCATGTTCCTCACAAACGTTATTGCATTATGGACATATATAATAATTGCCATTGTTATCACCATCGGATTGTTGATCTAAATCTTCAATAACATTACTCAAAGTACCGGTAATGTTCCTAATCTTTCCTTCTTAAATAGTTGTCACAACAGCCACCGCAGTACCCCTCAATTGATTACCTGATAAGTGATTGAAGTTACTTTCATCACCTCCTCTTCACCACTATCTCCCTCCAAAAAACCTGGGTCTTCTGGGGGCCCAATGAAAATTTTTGCATCTAAAAAACGGTCATCCTCCTCCACAAAGGATATAATTTTTCCCGTAGTCAGTCTTCACAAAAAGAGATTGAAAGTCAATAAAAATACTACATGGTGTCATTTGTGTCCACTGTTCCATAAATGAAACACATCAACTGTGCTAGAAATGATACACCTCATACGTAACAATGACAATGTTTATAGTTGCATACAAAAATATACATTATTGGCAACACATTACAAAATATTTTACCTAAATTTAATATATTTCATTACAGCTGATGACTTACCCCTTTTTTTGTGGCTGTAGTTGTACAATCTTGGAATATCAAAGCTTCAGAACGAGCAGGATATGCTAGATTCTTATTCAACTAGACTCTTTTAAGTTCATCAGGAATACCAACGTGAAGTTCCATAATAAAAATACCTTAACAACAATGTGAAGTCCACACCTGTGGAGTAACGGTCAGCGCGTCTGGCCGCGAAACCAGGTGGCCCGGGTTCGAATCCCGGTCGGGGCAAGTTACCTGGTTGAGGTTTTTTCCGGGGTTTTCCCTCAACCCAATACGAGCAAATGCTGGGTAACTTTCGGTGCTGGACCCCAGACTCATTTCACCGGCATTATCACCTTCATTTCATTCAGACGCTAAATAACCTAGATGTTGATACAGCGTCGTAAAATAACCCAATAAAATAAAAAAAAAAACAATGTGAATCACATTCAAAAATATTTAATATAACGTTCCAGTTTTGGAACTGTGGGCTCTAATGGGTTAATATATATTCACATCATATGCATAAACAAGCAGCTGTTCAATTCCAAACTCTCTCTGTTATCTTGGACTTTTCTAATGTCATATTCTAGAGCAAAGTTAAAACGTAAAGATGATAATGCATCTCCTTGCTTTAGCCCGCAGTGAATTGGAAAATCATCTGACAGAAACTGGCCTGTACAGACTCTGTTGTACGTTTCACTGAGCTAGTTTCTTGAGAATACCAAATTCAGTAAGAATATTAGATAAAACTTCTCTCTTAACCGAGTCATATGCCTTTTTTAAATCTATTAGTTAACTGATGTGCTGTACCCTTATACTCCCATTTTTTCTCCAATATCTGTCGAATACAAAAACTCTTATCAATAGTCGATCTATTACGCAACCCTAGATGGACCAAGGGAGGGTCAATTTATGTCCACACTTTTTTAGAACTATTACTATTATAGTATAGAACATGTTCAGACCTTGGTGTTCTCATTTTGTGTCAGAAATAGTATAAAGTTAATGATTCAATAAAGACAATCAAGTTTTTTTGGTTGAAAACGTAATTATATGGACCAAATTTCGAAGTGGTCACAAAATAACCCTCCCTTGGTCCAACTTGTAACAATTTTTTTATTCGAAATTATGAATATATGTTACAACAAAAAGAAGTAAATCCATAACGCTATAGCCCATGAAGTGCCAAGACCGACCAGCTGCCTGCTGGCCTCACGTCCACATGCCGAAGCAGAGGTGAACAATCATCCAACCAGAATGGAGGTATCTTGTGGTTAGCACCATGATCCCCTTAGCTGTTATAGCGGATTTGTGAAACCGAATTTTCGCTACCTATTGCAGCTCCCCAAGTGCATCACGATGCTGGGTGGGCACCGGTCCCTACACTGGCTGAAATTTCATGAGAAAATTTCTTCCCCCATGAAAACTCGAACTAGAGCGCATTCCGTAAAGCGAGTCCTAGGCAGGATGCATTAGACCACGACGCCACGACGCGGGACTATGTCACAACAATGAACTTATTCGAAACTTCAAATATATGTTATAACAATAGACTTATTTGGAAACCAACATTATATTACGAGGCGCGTCCATAAAGTAACTTCCCCACTCGTCCCACAGCTAGCAAACCATATGTTGCGCGAAGCGACTGCATGTACGTGATAGAGTAATGTCCTGGCATGGCGCATGCGCTAGCGGAACTTCCCGAGTGCTCTCAGTAGCTTCGTTTCATTGGTTGAAGATGGACGCTCCTATTCCAGCTACCGCCACGTGTGAAGTGCGATCAGTGATAAAGTTTTTGAATGCACAGGGCAGAGCACCGATTGAAATTTATCGTCAGCTGTGCCAGGTCATGAGCAAGCAGATAGTGGGTCGCTGTTGTAGACAATTTTCAGCAGGACGCCAAAATGTGCACGACGAGGAGTGCAGTGGGAGGCGCCAACCATCATCACAGACGACCTTGTGGAGCAACGCACCATCTGCTTGCTCATGATGTTAGGCCCATAGACCTGGCAGGCAATCTAATGACAAATTTTTTCCTTTGCGAGAAATATTTCAACTTTTGAATGACATTTCCCGAAGTACCATACAGCTGGTAAAAACTCTACCATAGATGAAATGCTTACTCTGTTTCGAGGCAGATGCCCATTTAAAGTCTTTTTGAAAGAAAAACCGGCTAAATATGGGTTCCTTATCAAACTTCTTGCTGACTGTGACTGTCAATACGTTCATAGTATGGACGTTTATGCTGACAAGCAAGAAGGAACAACTCCTGAATCAAGAGAAGTTGTCAAAAGGCTTGTTGCTCCAAGAAAGGACACTGGTCGGAATGTGACTACTGACCGTTTCTATACATCGGTCGAACTTGCTGAAGATCTGTACGAGTGTAAAATTACTTTAGTTGGTACCAGTACCATGAAAAATAATCGCAAACATATTCCTGAAGAACTGAAACCATAACTGGAAGAGAATTGCACTCGAGCAAGTTCGCATTCACTGACCCTGAATCTGGAAAACCACCTATCACGGTAGTGTCGTATATTCCTAAACCTAAGAAGAATCTAATCATGTTGTCATCACATCAAGATGCCAAAGTTTCTGAAGGTGGAAAAAAAAAATCAGATATGAATTTATTCTATAACACAGGCAAAGGCTCTGTTGACACCATTGATCAAATGGCCAGGATGTATATTACTAAGAGAGGTACCCGTCGTTGGCCGCTGTCTGTATTTTACACCCTAATTGATATTGCGTGCATAAATTCTTATACACTGTACATTATGACTTTCCCAGACTGGTACAAAAAGAAAACAAACAGGCCGCGCGTTTATCTACAGGAGCTGGGGTTACAACTACTCAAACCAAATGTGGAACATGGTGCAGCAACCATAATTGGACTGCAGAACAATATCATCATATCAATGGAAGCCATCCTCGAGAAAGAAATCACCAAAACAACGCAGAATCAGCAGTAGCCACCAGGGAAAGGGAAGTGCCATACATGTAGCAAACAGTGTCGCACCAAGAGTGAAAAACTAAACAAATTAGCAAAAACAACCATTGTTTGTGGAAAATGCAACTTGTATGTGTGTGGACAACACAATCAAAAGACAAACACACGCTGTGAGTGTGTGAATGAGGTGGATGAATCTGAATGAAGATGTGAATGATATATAAGAATTTGTTCAAGCATTAATTTTCAATAATTAAATTATGTTGTCAATTTTCAAGATATAAAAAATATTTATTTCTTAATATACATTATTTCTTACTTAATTCACTCAATAAAGAAATAATACTTACGCAAAAATTGTAAATACAACCATAAGGGTAAAATATAATGGCGGACATTAATTAGCCCTCCCTTGGTCCAGCGTTTTACAAAAAAAAGCTTGGTCCATCTAGGGTTAAAACCACACTGATGATCCCCCAAAAAATATTGGACAGGATTTTGTATGACG
Source organism: Periplaneta americana (assembly GCF_040183065.1). NCBI lineage: Eukaryota > Metazoa > Arthropoda > Insecta > Blattodea > Blattidae > Periplaneta > Periplaneta americana. The sequence continues at coordinate 107,283,677 of NC_091124.1, forward strand.
TCAACAAAAGTGATATTCCTCGAAAGTTACCGCAGTTAGTTTTGTCCCCCTTTTTAAAGATAGGTACAATTATGGACTCCTTCTATTGTTCTGGTACAATTTCCTTTTCCCAAATAGCAAGTACAAGCTTATAAAAGAAAACTTTGCATAGAGTACTTAAAGCAACAGATGAGACCTTCAAAACTTACTATAAGAAATATTGTACAATCCTAAAAAAAAGTAACATTTGAAGCAAAAGGAAGAACATAATAACAATAGAATCCTAAAGTCCAAAAATCAAATGAAAACCCTATGGACTGTAGTCAAAAGTGAAATGGGTGAGCCACAAAAAACCATTGAAAAAATAATACGGATCTAGAAACAAAATTTGGGCCACCTGAATTTTTGACGTTCCAGTTGTAACATACTGCGCATGCTCAGTGCATAATAACAACAAGATTGATAATCCACATGAAGTAGCAAATATTTTTAATAGCTATTTTGTAAATGCGGCCGAAAATCTAAAAACTTCAATAAAGAAAAACCTACCACATGTTGATATTTATAATGGAATGGAGGTAGTTAACTCTATTTTTCTTCATCCTGTAACAGAACATGAAACTGTAAAGATAATTAAGAATCTAAAAAATAAAACGTCTTGTAGCTTTGATGAAATACAGATGCACTAATAATATCTTGCATGCCAAACATAATTAAACCAATTGTTGATAATATGTAACTGCTCTATAATTGAAGGTATCTTCACAAGTATATTTAAAGTAACTAAAGTCATTCCAGTACACAAGAAGAGTGATAAATCAAAAGTAGATAATCACAGACCAATATCCCTACTATTACCACTGATTGAGGTTCTGCCTGATATGTATATCTATTATCAGGCAGTACATCTCACTTGACGATATGTGTCAGAGGAAGAACAATTTGTATGCATCTGAAGTCTGATTAGTGGCATATGTAGCTAATGGGCGATGTATGCATTGGAGGGGGAAAGGAATTGCCCACCCTACCCCATTATCTCCTGGCCTAGTTGCCTCATGAGTGATGCCTTATTGGTGTTACTTATGAGGTTCAAACCTGTCTTTGGACAGTTGACTAAACAACAGCGCCATCCCTACTATCATCCTTCTCTGAAATCTTATAAAATGTAACATGCAATAGAATAATGTCTTTTCTCGAAAATCATAAAGTATTTTGTAACTCACAGTTTGGTTTCCGAAAAATAAAATCCGTTAATAATGCCTTATTCTCCTTCATTAACAGTCCATTGCAAGCAAAAGACAATAGAAAACAAATACCAGAGCAATTCCTTGATCTTACAAAAACATTCGACACTGTGAATCATGATATCCTAAAAGGAAACTCACTAATTATGGAATAAGAGGTAAATGATTGGTTTATATCCTACATATGTAATCGAAAACAGAGTGTCCAAATAGATTCAGTTAACTTATACCCAGCTTTTATAAAAAATGGTCTTCCCCAAGACTTAGTAGGCCTACTTGGTCCAATATTATTTGTACTATATGAGGGGCTCACAACCAAAGTGGACCAAGTCCACCAGTGGTCAGTTTGTGGATTAATACAATTTCGGATGAAGAAAACTTAGATTTATTCATTCATTGCTATAACAAACCAAGTCCATAACTCATTTGTTACTTCTCAGAGAGCAGCATTTCCTATGGAAGGTGAAGGTTGCTAAGCATGAGCCAGGGACTTTAAGACTCAATTTATCAGAATTATTCCAGAAGGACTTGGTCCACTCTGGTTGTGAACCCCTCATATATTATTGACTTACCGGCACCAATAAATATATCCCACTTAGAAGCAATGCTCTTTGTAGAGGAGACAAATAAGATTTTCAGAAGTAAAAATGAGAGTACCGGTAACATAAATGAAGCTAATAATCAATTAAAAGAGTGGCTAACATATATGGTAACAGATTTAATCTAAATACCGGCAAAATAGCGTTTATTCATTTTCATCGAAATAAAACTCATAGAAACTTGCAAATATATATTAACAAACAGAATATAATAGAAGTTGAATGCACAAAATTTTTGGGAGTATGAACTGATTGCAATAATTTGTTCTGGTTTCAACATGTTAGCTTTCTCTCTGGAAAACTGTGCAAATTATGTTATGATTTCAGAATTCTTACACAAAGCATCTCTCTTCCAACTTTTAAAAGTAGTATACTATGCTTATGTACATTAATTCATTCTTTCATATGGTGTAATGCTCTGAGGCATGTCCTCTGAAGCTATAAAAATATTTAAACTTCAAAAGAAAATAATAAAAATAATGAAACAAGTCCCTATATGCACTCCAAGCAAACAAATTTTTCAAGAATTAAATATTTTACCACTCCCCTGCATCTACATTCTAGAAACAGTTTGCTTCATTCATAAAAATCTTAACTACTATAAAAGGAACTCTGAAATTCATGTCCATAACACTAGAGCTGCGAATAACTTACATAAAAACTGTCATACTATTACCAAAAGCCTTAACAGTACTTCTCATACAGGTATCTTATTACATACTGTAACAAGATACCTGGATATATTAAACATTTAAATTATGAATGTTTCAAAACTAAAGTAAAAGCTATTTTGCTTCAGTCCAGTCTTCCAAAATTAATGATTTTTTTTACATTAAAGCCATAAAATAGAATATCTACCTTTATTACTATTGCACACATTTCTTTACCCTTATAATATTAATAACAAATATACAGAATAACTACGATAATTTCGCAACAACTGTCTAAATTTTGCGCTCTAGAATGTAGTATGTTTTTCGTTTGTTCACATTTTTGCTGTACTGAAGTTTGAAGTCAAGTCATTGCTGCTATCTATGAACAGTCTATGATACTTCTACAATGTTCACAGAATGCATCAGTATTGAGAAAGTTTTCTTGATATGTGGGTGCGTTTTCAGAACTCATAGTTAGCACTTTCATTCATAGTGTTCTACCCAAGGGCAGGTCTTTCACTGCAAACCCAGCATTCTCCAGTCTTTCCCATTTTCTGTCTTCTTCTTTGTCTCGTCATATGATCCATATATCTTAATGTCTTCTATTATCTGATATCTTCTTCTGCCCTGAACTCTTCTCCCTTTTACCATTCCTTCCAGTGCATTTTTCAGTAGGCAGTTTCTTCTCAACCAGTGACCCAGTCAATTCCTTTTCCTCTTTCTGATCAATTTCAGCATCATTCTTTCTTCATCCACTCTTTCCAACACAGCTTCGTTTCTTACTCTGTCCACTTCACACGCTCCATCCTTCTCAGTTAGCACTAGGTCTAATTAAATACTGATCTGTGCTAGTTGTAAGTGAATACAGTACCAGTACTGGTACTGGTACCGGTACTCAAGAAAATGAATCTGAAAGCAGTTACAATCATAATGAATCAAAACCAGAAATAAAATACTTGAAATAAGACGGAAGATGATTACACCACCAAGATTAAGTGGAGGAAAACCTGTTTTTGTCACCAGAACAAGAGCGAGCGAGGGTGTAGTTTCTATCTCCTTCACTCACCACCATCTCTCAGCCCCTAATCTGGCTAATAGCTATTGCCCCCTGTACTATACGTTGCGAAGTTAGAATTTCGTTTACCAACAACTCTCAGGCTGTGTTAGAGAAACCCCTGCCCATCCTTTCGCCCTGGGAAGGGTCCTAAGATCCACCCTGTTTCCATAAGAACTACGTGTGTTCACATCCAGCAAGTCAACGATGAGACTCCTGCAAATGATTTGCGCAATTCTCTGAAGCAAACTAATCATATTCCTACGATCTAGTAGACAGAACTAAATCACTTCAACTCTTATTTTAAGCAGTTTATGGCTTCTAAAGTTTTTGATTGTAGCACAAACGTGCTACAACCTTAAGAAGTCGCCCCTGCTAAAGAGGCTAGGCTGTTCAGGGATTAAAGTAGGGAACATGCAATTGATATTGAAGGTCGCAGTGCACAAGATCTATTAATGACCGCCTTCGCCTTTATTAATATAATCTAACAATGTTTAATAATAATAATAATAATAATAATAATAATAATAATAACAATAATAACAATAATAACAATAATTGTGTAGTCTGTCCGTTTTCACTGCTTTGAGGATTCTGAACCAAAATTAAGACACACACAATTAGCGCGATCCCAAATCAAGTGTCAGCATGGTGCACTGCTTGAGAAGCATAAACGAACACAAGACAAAGAACACACATTGGTCTCTATGTAAGGGAAGCTGATCTCTTCCCGCTGTTGAACTTACCATAAAGTCCTCCTGCTGTAACAAAAGCTGCTGTGATGAAAACGAACTTTCTGTGCTTGGCAGACATAGTTGGTAACCAGTAAGCTCCTATTGCTGTACAGAAATTTGCTGTTCCTCCAATGGAAAGTAACATAATTGCATGGTAGCTGTGAAAATTCTTTAATCTGAACTTCATAAGTAGAGGTAGCAGAATCCAGAAAGCTAATGAAGACATTTTTGTAATGACTGTCAGAATCAACCAACAGTAAAATGATGGATATCCAAGCACCTTGAGTTCTTGTATGCAAGGAATAGTCTTCTTCGTGAAACCTCCTCTTTGGACGTATAAATCCACATCGTCATCAGAATCTTCAATAAAGAAAGCAGTATTTTGACTATTTTCAGCTAATTCAATGTCACTAAATAGAGGCCGAGGATTACTATCTATTGTAGGACTAGAATATGTCATAAAGCTTTTCGGAGCCTCTGTATTCGTAATTTCAGTATATTGTTCTTCATCACTTGAATCATTAGTGTTTTTAGAAGGCTCTGTATCTTGTAATATCTTTTCGGTAGCTTTTTGACTGTGAAAAGTATTGGGAGTTTCATTGTTTGTATTTTCTTCTGCATCTTCATTCTGAAATTGCAATCATAAATATTAGATCAGTCTTTTGCTGTAGGTTTAATATAGTTTTCAGTTTGAGAGTCATAATGATTTGATATTTCTTTTACTACAAGTAAAAGTACTATTTGGCAGTAGTGTGTTATTATTATGCAAGGTTTCATGCTGCAGAAGTGAAATAAAATGTAAACAGTATTTGCTAGTTCATATTATTAACAAATGTGTTATAAGTAGGCCTAAAAAGTATTTTTATGAGTTAATAAATACAGTTTTCTTTTTATAAAAAAAGTAGGTCTACTCCAGTTAAGTTTGTCTCACAAAAGGCGACGCAGATGAATAATAATAATAATAATAATAATAATAATAATAATAATAATAATAATAATAATAATAATAGTGACGACAATGTGATGATTATGAGAAGGAAAAGCAAGGAAAATTACAATGTTGAGGGTTGTAGTGATGTAACAATGAGAATGAAGATTAATGAAGTGGGTGAACTGCAGTGACAGTAGTGATGATGATGATGATGGTGATGATGTTGATGATGATGATGATAACGGTGATGGTGATGTGGTAGTGGTAGTGGTGGTGGTGATAGCGGTGGCAGCGGCAGCAACGACAATAATGATGATGATGATGATAATGATGATGATGATGATGATGATGATGATGATGATGATGATGATGATGATGATTAGGACGACAACAACGAGGAGAATCATTTTTCTAGGATAGGTTTTTTTTCTATCTCTGTCTTTTCTCCTCTCCACCAGCTAAACTTTAGATTTGTTCTTGAGTGATCATCGTCAGTGCCATATTACTATTGTTTATAATATTTTTATGATAATTATGCTGTGTACAAGTATTTTAATTGTGTGGACCATTAACTTTTGTTCTTCTCCCATAAAGCATATCACCTGTAATAAAGTATATGTTGTGCTTTCCTGTGAAGCCAACACATAGCGAGGTCTCCTGAACAAAACAGCACCTATAAGTGCTTGAAGAGTTATTCCGGCTTGTAGCAACAATGTGTTACAGAGTCCAAAGTTATCAAGTAAGTTTCCAATAAGAATAGGCATCAGAATCTCGCCTGTAGCTTCTCCCACCAGACGAAGTGTATAGACTAAAGGAAAGCGTGCCCTGAAGAACTTGTGTAATAGAAAGTCACTTTGTGTTGTTGCCATACTTGCACCAATACCTGGAAAATAATTTAATTTTGATTTCAAAATCAAACAATTAAGCAGAATTTATTCAGCTGCTTGCAAGTCATATCGGAATGAGCAGACCATTATGGCAGTTATATTAAAGTCAAATTTCATTAGATTGTAGATATTATTTTATTCTGGTACTAGTACATATTATGTAAAATATGTCATGTGTAATTTATATTTATTTGGGTTAATAGATATTTAATACTAATGTTACAAGAAATGGAATATACCGTACAATAAGGTTACCAGACGTCCCCATTTACACAGGACAGTCCCCAAATTTTGCTTTTGTGTTCTGGGAACAAAATTCGTCCCCAGAATGTCCCCCGAGTTAATAATTTGTCCCCAGACATCTCTAGATTTTCAGTGTTAATTATCATAATTTTATGAAAATGCTGTTGAATATTTCAGTAGCTGGAGTATTCATTTACAAGATAAGAATATATGTGAAATGTATAGTGCTGAAATCGCCTCCAGAAAGAAAAATTTGAAGAGACAGTCCATTAGTTATATTCAAATGTATATGACTTGATCTGAACGAAATAATTTATTTGATGAAATTTCTTGCTTGAAGAAATATGTGACTTCAGAGATAATGGCAACGTGGAATAAAGAAAATGCTGATCTTTGTTCAAAATGGAGTGGATTTTTTTTTCTCTGAGAAAATGAATTTCTGTGCGTAACTCCAGTAGTTGATAAAACTATATCTGTGCTTCTTGGAAGTAATGCTTCGGTGGAAAGAGTTTTTTCTTCCGTGAACATGATTTGTGCATCCAAAAAATCTGAGTTTGGAAACTGTTCGAGCCATGCTTGCTATCTTAACCAACTTCAAAATGACCTGTCAGGAATTTTCTGCAAAATTGGGGATCCAGAGAAGATCTAGTTAAAAACAATTAACTCTCCTGAAAATATCAGTGGTTTAAGTAGTACCAGTAGTTAAGTATAGGCTAATGAATATTTTTAGTGTGTAAATAGAATAAGTATTTTAATTAAATGTTAAAAGCAGTTCTTTCAAACGTCAATATCGGTCCCCACAGTCTCCTGAAAATATCAGTGGTTTAAGTAGTACCGGTAGTTAAGTATAGGCTAATGAATATTTTTAGTGTGTAAATAGAATAAGTATTTTAATTAAATGTTAAAAGCAGTTCTTTCAAACGTCAATATCAGTCCCCGCAAATTGTGAAAAAAATCTGGTAACCTTACCATACAATGTCATTATGCCCAATTACATATGCTGTGGAAACCAGTAAAATAAAGCATGCTAAATACAACAGAAGACTATTTGACACACAACCAATTAATAAATAGATTACTTAAAAAAAAAAGAATTGAGATGCAATGAAAACAGAATCATAAGGATATCTCATGACATATCACCAGAAAAAAGTAGAAGTGTGGGCGTTATAGAAAAGGTGGTAGGTTATATAGTGTAAATGCCCACTTTTAAAATTATGACTAAGATTTTAATTTAATTAATCATTGTAATACTAAAGGTAAGAAAGGTAAAGGTATCCCCGTAACATGCCTTGAAGGCACTTGGGGGGCATGGAGGTAGAGCCCCATGCTTTCCTTGACCTCGACACTAGAATGAAGTGGTGTGGTCGGCACCACGCTCTGACCGCCTTTTACCACCAGGAAAGACCCGGTACTCAATTTTATAGGAGGCTGAGTGAACCTCGGGGCCATTCTGAAAGTTTGGTAACCACCTGGGATCGAACCCCGGACCTTCCAGTCTGTAGCCAGCTGCTCTACCAACTGAGCTACCCGGCTGCCATCATTGTAATACTATAAGTTAACATTTTAAAATGAACTCATAGTGATTAAATGATAAAACCTTAATTTGTTTTGTTTCTTGCAGTGTTTTTTTTTATTTATTTTTGTTGCTTATTTAATATGCTGTATCTACTGTGCAGTTATCTAACATGGGCAGAATTGGTGTGATCAAGATGGTACCGATATGTGACAAGATGAGTCTGAGTATTCGCCATGGAATTACCTGATGTTCTTATTATAATTGGTAAAAATCTCGAGCAAGAAGAAAAACAACAGATTTGGAACATAAGTGCTGTCACTAAGCCCTAGCTCATGCTGGTGGTGTATCTGATACTGAAAAGTTTTGTCCTGCTATGAGAAAGTGTATCAATAAAACTGAGCCACATTAATTATTAAGTATCATATAATACAGAATGAAAGATCATCTGCAGGATGATATTGCATGTAGTTGATAACTTTGAAGAATTTTCAGTGAACATTAGTTTATTGTGTGTGTTACATTAGATCAGGGGTGCTCAACCTTATGAATACTGCGGGCCAATATTAAGAAAAATATTTTTTTGGTGGGCCACAGACATCCTCCAATAATAAATGCAACTTATATAAATGTCTTACTAATTAGTGATTACTGTAATTTATAGTAAATAATAATACATTTTAATAAAATTACTTACAGGAACCTAACACTGTTAAATGATAACAATATGACACACATTAATAAGAAACTTGGCACTGGTTAAGTTTTGTTAACTTCTCAATGTCGGATTCAATATCTGATGTTGCAATGAGCATACTTGCTTCCAAATGTTTGCAGATCAGTTAATTCCACCTGAAAAATTACAGGCACTGTCTCAATATCAACATGAAAGGGCAATGAAAATAATTCAAATTAATTTTCGAATATTCGAACATCCTGGAATCTGTTGTCGAACTAATACCGTATTTAAGATTTTCAATGCGGTCACACATTTCCGAAAATCAGTTAAATGGATAGATTCAATCGTTTTGCTCATTGTTGGAAAATTATCCAATATTCCAGTTCGTAATTTTGTCTGCCAAACTACAAGTTTCCTTTAAAAAGATTTTATTAAGTTGAACATGTTGTGAAGCAGGTTGTTCTTGGCTTGCATTTTGGTATTTATCTCGTTAAGGTGCTGTGTCATATCAACCAAAAAAGTCAAATCGATGATCCACTTACTATTGTCCAATTCGTTGTGATCTTTAAAGTTGTGATCTTTCAAAAATAGCCTAATATCTTCACGAAGTTCGTACACTCATTTCAACATATTATCTACACTTAGCCAGCGAAAATGTGTAAAATAGATGACGTCTTCATAATTTGCATCTAACTCAGCCAAGAACTCCTTGAACTGATGAGTCAGTCCTCTTGACCGAATGTAGGTCACTAACAGAATCACTGGTTTCATTACATATTCCATTTTAATAGATTTTGCACAAAGATGTTCTTGGTGTGGTATACAGTGGCAGGCAATGAGCTCATGATCGAAACCAGCAATGTCTTTGTTTACAAAGAAAATAAATTCGTTGTTTTTTTCCGATCATAGACAGTGCACCATCAGTTGGCACACCACACAACTTATCTAAGCTCAATTGAAATTTGTTAAGTACTTCCATGACCTTATGATAAATATCCACCCTTTTACTTGTCTCCTTCATTGGTGCTAGAGACATTTCTTCAGTTACATTAAAATTGTTATCAATGCCACATGCAAATATGCAGAGCTGGGCCATGTCTGAAACATCCCCACTTTCATCGAGAGCTAAAGAAAACCATTTAAATCCAGAACATGTCTTCAACATCGGCTGCCATGCCTTCCACTCTTCTGCTTACTGTCATACGATTAAGGCTCACTTAGAAACCAAGGATTTCTTGTCGGGAAGTAATATATATCTCCAACACTGTCCAAACACTCTACCAATTCTCCATCTTTGAATGGCTTCAGTTTTCTAGTCAATAGCTTCGATATAACATAACTTACTTTCACATCTATTCTTGAATCATTATTTACTTTCGTAGAAGGTTTTGTTGACGTGATAGGGATCTTTTTAAATAGCGCACTTTGTCTTTTCTCATTTGTTTACTCAATTCACCATATGTGTTGTAATGTCTTTCAATGTTATACTCTTTCAAAACATTAATGGTTTCCTTACAAATTAAGCATGTTGCTTTACTTCGAAATTCACAAAAAAAATCATTATAGTTCTGTCCACTTCTCCTGAAAGCACCTGTGTTCCTCTGTAATCTTGCATTTTTTGGTCGAAGCCATGACCACAAAACTGCCACTTTCACTTCAAAGACTTGTTACAATTCGAATACAAACAACAAACTGCACCAACATTATGTAAACTCACGCTATGGCATTACAAATGCAACGCTTGGCTATTGTGCATTGTCTCGGAGCGCCCTGTTGATTAGTGTCACTGGCGGTTAAGTTTGAAAAGTCTACTCAAATACAGTACCGGTATATATATTTTTTAAATTTTAAGTTTGAAACTTACTATCGGGCTGCAGCAAACATAGTGGCGGGCCGCAGGTTGTCACCGCTGCATTAGATAATATGACTTCTTATGAGATTGATTACAGTCTAGGAGAAATGTTTCATTCCTTATTTATACGAATTTATTCGTTATGTTTAGTTAGTTTCCAATTCCTTAACTTACGATTTACTAAAACTTTCTGGGTTTTGATAACTTGTAAGTGTTGAGAATTTAATTTCAGATGGAAGTACCTGTAAGACGGAATTCATTACTTTCATATGATACTAAGATGTGGAAATAGCACTAGTAGCTGGTAAAATTCGTCTTTTAATATGTTACTAAATTATATATCTCTATATTAAATCAACTACTTTGGACTTTCTAATTGGACCGTGTAACTGAATCCCCTTCTTACAGTAGTGCTACGCATTTTTTATTGCTCTCAAAAATTCATCACCCTCAGCCAGGTTTTAACATGTACTTAAGCGTCAGTTGCAATAATATAGAAGAGGATGTTACTCTTTCATAATACTAACTACACCAAAAATTCCAAAAGAATAACTCACCAGCAAACAGTCCAAGGGAGATGTAGAAGTAATCTACACTGCTTGGGATTAGACCAGCAGCTAGAAGACTAGAAGCAACAAGAATAATTCCTATTACTGCCATGCAGCAACCATTCATTATAGATGTCAGTGTTAAGCTCCAAGGATCTGAGAAAATGAATTACAAAGACAAGAGGAACAAAATTAAAATATAAATAGCAACAAATTTCTTTTTATCTGACATGAAATGCTTGTACTATTGTTATATTAATACACAAATTAAACGATATTATGTCTAACGTTAAATCTAATGACATAGTAACAGAATGCATTGTTTCATTAATGAAACCCACAGTAGAAGTCAGAAAGAAACTATTTCAACTCTTTTATTTATTTACTATTTGCATGTTATTTGTTATTTATTATCAGCTGGCTACGGACTGGAAGGTTCGGGGTTCGATCCCAGGTAGTCACGGGATTTTCTCGTTGCCAAACTTCCAGAACAGCCCGCAGATTCACTCACCTCCTATCAAATTGAGTACCAGGTCTTTCCCAGAGATAAAAGGTAGTCGGAGTGTGGTGCTGACCTCACCACCTCATTCTAGTGCTGAGATCAAGAAAGCATGGGGTTCTATCTCCATGCCCCCCATGGCATGTGAAGGGGCTATCTTTACCTTTAACTTTATGTTATTTATTATTCATTTCTTTTCGTTTGAGCAATGCCAAAGTCAAATGCTGTATATTACAGTGGAGAATAAATTATACGTTCATTTTAATATAAATGAAACCATGTCACACTACTTTAGAAATGATAGCAAACAGATTATTTTTTAACCATTTCAGATGTTAAAAGCTTAAATACGGTAATGTTAATGATTAAGGTACATAAAGTTAAACCCTCCTCCTTCGCCATCCTATCTTCATCGTCGTCATTGTCATCTGAATAAGAAACCTTATAATTTCTTCATGGTTGCATATTATTTAATTTCTTAAGATAAATTACACTGGGAAATAAAATTTTTCTCATTTTCTATTGCATGAGACTTTTCAACTGTTTCTGTGTATTTTTTTCATCACTGATTTCAAATCTGAAATCGCTTTTCCTGTACATGCTACATCGTTCAATTTGAAATTTCGGTATTTTGCAGAAAAGGACGGACACCCATTAGTATTTAATATTAAGAAAAATGCGCACTAACGTGCATAAAGTTTTGGGCTATTGCTCCTTGCTGTATTCATTTAGAGTTCTTGTCCTCTTTGTGCATATAGAGAAATGGTATCTTTCGCATTTCTTGTTACATACATTTTTCATTCGGTTCATGGTAAAGTTTATGATGAAAGCCAATGTATGGCGAGCCTCGTGGTTCACTGCGCATTTCTTGGTTTGGGCCTGCCCAGTCTCGGTTCGTCATGGCATCTGTCATGTAGAACTCCGGCCATATTTCTTCTCTTTTCCCCATTCTCTTCCTCAGTAATTCCGCGGCTTGAGGTATAGATGGCAGTAGTAATCTGTATCTCAGTTCCTCTATAAGAAAGTCTTTCTGTGCTAATGTATATGCCAGTCGAGATGGTGTCGTTTTTGATACTGTGACAGCCGGGAAACGATCTCACGACCGGCAGAAGGAGGGCAAAGTCGGCCGTGGTTCGGCGCGGAAGTTGCGCGCGCATCTGCTTCCTGGGGCATGTGCTGTGGCGTAGAGAGGAGAGGAGAGTTGGCGACTGCGGCAGTGAGGGGAGAAATCCAGAGAATTCGAGAGGCCATCTTCTGGACATCTGTAGAAATTTCCAGTATCGCACTCTCTGGAAACTATGGTTTGGTTATAAAAGAAGAGAGGCAAGTGAGCGAGTAGCAGTTGTTGTTGTAGTCGTTGGACAGCAAGCCAGCCAGTCTTGTGTAGCAGTGAAGCCAGCTTCGAGACCGGAGTTCGACTTGAGTGTGTCCGCAGCTGTGTGAGCATCCGAAGTCCTGAGTTCCAGTGCAGTGGACCGCAGTTGCGGGACCTGAGTTCGAAGTTCAGTGGACTGTGTCTGAAGGTCTGGGGTTCGAGATACTGTGAACTCGAGTGACTGAGCTAGAAGAACTAGCCAAGGCAAACGAACTGTGAACTGAGAACTGACAGTTCTGATTTGTAAATAGTGCTTTGTGAACATTAGTTAAAATTAGCAGTACATTGTTGTTCTCAATAATTCAAGTAAATTGTCATTGTCGTCTGTGGAGTGCAATAACGAATACTGTGTTACTGTGTGAAGTGGAAATTCCATTGTTGACAGTAGTGTTTGCATTCAATTATAGCAAGTGATTATTGTTGTTGTGAGAATAAAGTTACATTCTTGTTTTGTATAAAAGTTACAATACTTCCAATAGCCTTTTCAGGAATCTGGCTTTTACTTTTTCTATTGTATCTAGAGCCGTTAGTGTGAAGTAGTCCCATATGTCATACATTAATGTTGTATGATTTGGCGTCACAGTCCCATTTTCAGGAACATCTTACAGGATCCACATCAGAGAGAGGACAGCAGTAGCCATACGGGGAATTTACCCATTGGTATTTACACTGGGCATAGGTGGACAATGATGCTTAAATCTAACCTAAACAAACACTAACAAAACAAACATAATTTTTCTTTATCTTATAGTACCTAATGTAAAAAAAAATTTCTGATTAACAAAACGCATATTTTTCTGTTTTTAAAACGAAATCATGGCTTCTTCAATTAGATGTAAATTCTGGGGAACTCCTGGTTCCAATTTTTATTGATTTAGCCCAGGCTCCATCAGGTTGAGTCAATATCGCGAGAGGGTGTACAGGCTTTCGCTGTGGGCAGTACAGTTGTACACTGCAATCTATCAGTGGTGGAACGCTATCTGTCGAGGTCGCTTGGGGGCGTCTACTGCTCTTACTGTGTGCCTGATATTTACACTTACAGTCTATCAGTGGTAGAGTAACATGATGGCAGGAACATCAGAAGTGGGAAGATGGTCATCCACACCTACAATTTTTTGAGATGTATGGGAAGAGAGTTTTCTTTTTATAGAAGAAAATGATGCAGCAAAGTGCTTAGTATGTTATAAAATTCTAAAAAAAAAAACTAAATATAATCTAGAACGTCATTACTCATTATGTCACTCGAATGAGTTTGATAAATACAAAGACAATGAATGCTCCTGTCTTGTTGAAAATCAGAAACATAAAATTTTATAGTAATTTTGTGGGATGGCTGATAAGCTGAATTGTTAAAGTTAAATATGTTAAGATTATGCCGTCTTGTTTAGCTTATCTAAAATTACATGTGATTTATTTATTCACATACATCACAATACATAGGGGGCAAACATCGTGAAAGCCATTAATAACAAGATAAGAACTCTTTACAATAGTTATGAATAAAATACCATATTTATAAATAAGTTAAAATTGGTCATATGGTATATGGCATTGAAGTTAAAACAAGTGATGTGATTGTTCATTAACATATGACATAAGTTTGAACAGTAGAAAACAGTGAAACACAACGAATGAATGCAAGTCTGCTGGGTGGACTGCTAGTTTCGTAATGTGAAATAGTACAAACTCTTCCTTGGAAAGTACATTACGAGTACATGTTGCGTGTTTCAGTGAAGCCTTATGAACTGCAAGTTAAACGAAAGTTATTATTGTGGAAGCCTACTAAGTTGATTTCGTTAAATGCAAAATTATGAAAATATGTTAATTCATTATAAGATCGTTAATTGACAGAAACTTACATGTTGTGTTGGAAGCTTAGTAATGGATGCATGGTGTGAAGCAGCTTGACTGAAAGACGCAATGAGCTTACAAACTGCGTGTGTCGTTACTAGGCAAGGGTGGGTGGAGTGGGGTGAACAATAAAAGATGGTGGATTACGTATATTAGGGATTTGTTCATTAAGTAAAGAAGTTCCTGAAATTAATTCATTGGCGATGTAGTATTCTTCTATAGTTTCAATTTTAGGGTACATTTGTTTAATGATCTAACGATGGATAAAGAATCATTAATGTTTGTTAATTCATGACCTGTTTCTATGGGAGAAAATTTTGATTTGTTACGGTTGAATTCAAAGTCAGATTTATGTTCATTATACCGGATACGGAAGTTCCTTTGGGTTTGTCCAATGTATTTCATAGAACAGTTTTTGCAACTTAATTTATATATGCCCTTTTAGAGAATCTATTACAATTATTGAGGAAGTTAGGTATGAAATTATTTAACTTGTTATTTGTCTTAGTGCTATTTGGATATTCTGACTTTTGAAAAAATTATTAATTCTATTGGAAATTTTGCCAAAATATGTCATACTGTACCATTTACTATTTTTCTTTGGGTCCCTTTCTGGAATTAACCCTAGCAATACCAATCCATAATATGTAACGTGCATTACCAACGGGGGAGGGGTCTTAGGCCCACAAATATAATATTTATTTTATTTTTTTTCAAATTATGCTATTTTGTTTTTATATCCATTAATGAAGACTTCAAATATTATTTATTTGCTGTAATTCAAGAAACAGCCAACATACACGACTCAGTATTCATATCATAATAAATTATGACGACTAGGAACATAATAGTTGGGAAAAAGCTCATTGAGGCTTTTAAATAATTTCCTCTGTGGTGCAAACTTGTCATTCTGGCGGCGTAATTCCCTTGTGTTCTTGTCGTTAAATCTAATAATTCTTGTTAGTTCAAAGAACCGAGTTCGACTCATTGCTCTGTAATAGATTTGTCGACCTTGCAGAAAAGACCACAGATCTTGGATTGGTACTGCCGTGTCGTGGTTTGTGCCATTACCAACAACAAAGCAATGTAGCAAAACAACTGTGTGCTATGCCTCATTGAAGTAGACTTTTATCAGATTCATGATTTGTGGTGTAAAGAACAACTGTAGGCCTATTGTTTCCGTCATAGAATTTACTTTCCCCTGTCTATGAAGTCCCATTTTTTCACGTACAATATTCTGCACAATGCAAATCTAGCTTTCAGGTATAGCTCTCTGTGAAGCTAAGTTGAATAATTTTAAGGGAAAAATTGTTCCGGGTCCGGATATCGAACCCGGGACCTTTGGCTAAGCGCACCAATGCTCTACCGACTGAGCTATCCAGGACGGTTTGTCAGCCTACTTTGAGATATGTGGATATAAAGGGAAAAATTGAGTCCGTGTCTGGTAGAGTTCCTGGGTAGCTCAGTCGGTAGAGCATTGGTGCGCTTAGCCAAACGTCCCGGGTTCGATACCCGGCCCCGGAACAATTTATCCCTTGAAATTATTCAAATATTCTGCACAGTTGGCGTGAGGATCGTGCTGGAGGTTGTGTAACATATACATGTCTAGATTTTGATGTATAGATTTCTCCACTAACTGACACATTGTGTTTATCCTCATTTTCAACTTCAGAATCAGATAATACAACTTCTTCGATGTTGTCCTCAATTTCACTTGTTTCTGTATCTGATTCGTCTAAGACAGTGGTCGTCAGCACTTGCTGTAGTGAGTAATAGGTAAGGAGTGCATTGGAATATCCGCGAGTAAGAGATGCTAGCCCGAGGGTGCACTGTGCTAATGATTGCTGATCTAAGACATCATTGACTATCTTCTCCATGGAGGTTTCACGAATTGCACACGCCGACATAACTATCTGATTATGTCTATGAACAGAAAAAATGAGAAAGACAAGTTCTCATAACAAGCAGGAAATTGTAATAAAAACCCAAGAGCTGTTAATACCATTGTTGAAGAGACATATTTATTTCAAAAGTTCAAACAATAATACTTACTTAGTGGCTTTTAAGGAACCCGGGGGTTCATTGCCGCCCTCACATAAGCCCGCCATTGGTCCCTATCCTGAACAAGATTAATCCGGTCTCTATCATCATATCCCACCTCCTTCAAATCCATTTTAATATTATCTTCCCATCTACGTCTCGGTATCCCCAAAGGTCTTCTTACCTCCGGCCTCCCAACTAACACTCTATATGCATTTCTGGATTCGCTCATACGTGCTACATGCCCTGCTCATCTCAAACGTCTGGATTTAATGTTCCTAATTATGTCAGGTGAAGAATACAATGCGTGCAGTTCTATGTTGTGTAACTTTCTCCATTCTCCTGTAACTTCATCCCTCTTAGCCCCAAATATTTTCCTAAGCACTTTATTCTGAAACATCCTTAACCTATGTTCCACTCTCAAAGTGAAAGTCCAAGTTTCACAACCATAAAGAACAACCGGTAATATAACTGTTTTATAAATTCTAACTTTCAGATTTTTTGACAGCAGACTGGATGATAAAAGCTTCTCAACCGAATAATAACAGGCATTTCCCATATTTATTCTGTGTTTAATTTCCTCCCGAGTATCATCTATATTTGTTACTGTTTCTCCCAGATATTTGAATTTTTCCACCTCTTCAAAGGATGAATTTTCAATTTTTATATTTCCATTTCGTACAATATTCTTGTCACGAGATATAATCATATACTTTGTCTTTTCGGGATTTACTTCCAAATCTATCTCTTTACTTGCATCAAGTAAAATTCCCGTATTTTCCCTAATCGTTTGTGGATTTCCTTCTAACATATTCACGTTCAAACAATAATTGAAAATAAAATATAAATAAAAATACTTGAACTTCTGACCCTTTCTTTTACCAACGGGGGGGGGGGGTGGGAGGCCCTATAAAGCCCATAACAAGTTTGCCATTTTTGTTATTATTTTCTATGAAAATAATTTTAAAATATTTCACAGTTTGTCAGTTTACGGTCACCTGACATAATTAGGAACATTAAATCCAGATGGTCAGTTTACGGTTTTTTTTATTTGATTCGAAATACTTTGTGAGTTAATAATGAAAAACTAAATCTGTGGACCTTAGAAACCCAATTGTTGGTATTGGTGGGGTTAATGTAGATCACTTATTTTGTTTTCTGAGTTTCTTTTTTTTTTCAAGATGTTTTGTATTGTTGTTTTGGTGTGGCCGTTTTCTATAGCTAAATTTATTATATACTGTACTGATATTCTTTATTGAGATTTGTTTTACTCAAAGAAGTACTTAATAATCTGTCTATTAGAAATCGAAATTTACTAATTTTATGTGTGGTGGGATGTACGGAGGAACTATGTGTGGCATGATTAGTGGAAGTAGGTTTCCAGTAAATATCAAATGCTCTTGTTGGTGGTTTTATTGTGATTTTTACATCAAGAAAATCTATGGAACTATTTTTACTGTCTTCAAAAGTAATAGGTTGAAGTCATTTATGATAATTTCAGTCTTTGAATTACTACTTTCATATATATCATAAGGGGTCTACACTTGTGGAGTAACGGTTAGCGCGTCTGGTCACGAAACCAGGTGGCCCGGGTTCGATTCCCGGTCGGGGCAAGTTACCTGGTTGAGGTTTTTTCCGGGGTTTTCCCTCAACCCAATATGAGCAAATTCTGGGTAACTTTCGTTGTTGGGCCCCGGACTCATTTCACCAGCATTATCACCTCACCTCATCTCATTCAGATGCCAAATAACCTAAGATGTTGATAAAGCGTCGTAAAATAACCTACTAAAATAAAAAATATATATTATAAGGGTGTCGTCGATGTATCTGTTATATGAAACAATGTTATGTTTTGAAGCTAAATTAGTTATGTGTTTATTCTCTCAATTTTGTAGGAAAATCTCAGCTAAGAAACTGGAAGCAGATCTCTCATAACTAAACATAATATTATTGGATACATGGAGTGTTGCTAGTTTACTGAAGATACCAGTCATCCCCAAAAAATGGATAATGTCCTCTTCCTCATTAGCTTTTACCTATGATTGAGGTTCTGGTTGATACATCTGATATTATCAGGCAGTACATCTCATGTAACGAAAAGTGTCTGGAAGGGAAATGGAACTGGCCACCCTACCCTTTTATCTCCTGGCTCAGTTGCCTTCTGAAGGATGCCTTATTGGTGCCACTTATGAGGTTTCATCTAGTCTTCAGACTAAACAATTAAAAGGTACGCGAAAACACGTTTTTGAAAGGGAATTTTGGGCTGAAGAAAGCCGGATATGTGAGCTCCAAGTCTGCTGGCCATTTGCCTCCAAAGAACTTCTGAGAATTCTGAAGGGAAAAGCCGGACACAACCTGTGCTCAGCAACTAATACACCACGCGAACTCGCAGCTTGAAAAACCATAAGCCTCGCAGCATCATTGCAACAGTGGCGTATACTGGTTAAAGAGTTTGGGCTACCACTGACCCTATTATTACACACAATATATCTAACAATTACTTTAATTTTAATTACTATGGTAAAACTAATAATACAAAATTATTACATTATGTTATATTATAAACTTTTTCTTTTGTAATTTCCTTGGGCTACCGCCGGTAGCCCCGGTAGCCCGCAAAATACGCCCCTGCATTGCAAAGATGGTATGCAGTGTGGTCCTTGCACCTCGCATGAGTCGGTTCTGATAAACAAGTATCAAGACTATGAGACTGTGTTTGAAAGAATGATGTTGGCTTTCCGCGATCTTGGGTGCAACATGAGTGTAAAGATCCATTTCCTGAAAAGTCACCCTGATCTATTCCCCAAGAACCTTGGGGCTATTAGTGGTGAACAGGGACAGCGCTTCCATTAAGACCTGAAGGTGATGGAAGAACGTTATCAAGGATGATGGAACAAGAATTTGATGGCAGACTACTGCTGGGGCATCAAACGAAATTTCTCTGACCAAGTCCACAAACGCAAAAGCTACAAGCGCAAATTCTTGCCTGAATAGAACCTATTTGAACTTTTCATGCCATCCATATCCATTTTCTTGCATACCTGCCGTTTATATGTAGACAACCATGTTATTTTCAAGGAAACATCTCGAAATATATACTCTGAGTTTACTATATTCACTATATTAACACACCAAACAACTGCCTTTATTTGGCCATATTTTCAAACTTCAATGCATATTGTGATGTATCTAAATTTTTGTGAATACATTAAGAATATCTCCTCCAAGGTAATATCCAAGTTGGTATTCAACTTTAAAATATTAAATTGTATTTTAAAAAGCTAATATTAAGATGAAAAATTAAAATGTCGAATTGCAAAAAACTATAACTTACAGAGAAAAACTAGCTTCAGATTTGAAATCAACACAACCAAATTAGGTCAAAATAAGCGCTGGTATCAATGCAAAAAAAAAATTGTTTCCCAGTGTTATATTTTCATTTATAGTACCGATATGTATAAATATCTTTCATACCCTACTTATTCATAAATTGCATATAAATTAATATTAGGCTAGTACCGGTAGTTATTTTCATTTGAAAAATTATCCTACTTTCCATGGTAGTGATTCTTACTGTTCAGATCTCATGCTTATTATCTATAATTTGAGGCTTTGCAATCAATAAAGTATGTTCTAATGTGTCCGGACATAGGTAGTTTCATCAAAGTTTACAGAAAATCTTAGCTATATTAATAAGACATTTATTGTTTAGTTTCCAGTGCGTCTCTGTATGGCCTACTAAGACCATTTTGGATCTGCTGACTATTGAGGAGTATGTAGGTAAGATTTTTCGAATATAAATTTGGTTTTATCCTTCAGTAGACCCAATAACAATGGCTAACAAAATAATTATTTAGAGTTGAATTTTATTACATTGATGCTCTAAAGCAGAATTCGATATTTTCCATAATAGGATGACAAGTAGGGTTGGTAATGCAGAATAAGGATTTTATCACTTTTTAACCCAAGAATCTTGGGCCTAAGGTCGGATATGTATTCACTTGAACTCACTTGACCCCCCTGAAGATAGCTTCTCATTTTATCGTCAATACTTAAAGGAGAATCGTGTGTCATACACAAGGCCTGAGATTTGAATTTGGAGACAGATTTATTTGTTTGCATGATTCTCCTCTTTTGGGCCTAATGTCGAATTAGTGTCAAAATTTCTTCTTTTTAACTAGAGACGTAAAGAAGCTGCTGAAGCACGCACAAATGGCCCTTTGTCGTCACATAACTATAATTTAAACCAGGAGTCAGCAGTGGGTAACCATACTTGTTGATAATGTTAAGTTTGATTCGGGAGAAAGATTTGAATAATACTGTAATACCGGTAGTAGTAGTAGTAGTACTGGTAGTAGTAGTAGTAGTAGTAGTAGTAATAATAATAATAATAATAATAATAATAATAATAATAATAATAATAATAATATCATTACTTCGCCTGTTTCTAGCTCCACATTTATTGAAATGAGCGATCTTCTGTTCTTCTTCTTTTTGCTTTCTGATATTTCATTAATTGCTCAAATTATTCTCATTGATTTAACATTTTGCAACCTCTAGGCCTGGTTAAAGTTGCTGCCACTTTTCAATCACAGTGAATTTTTAAATGTATAGGCTTAGGCTCTATAATTATTACGAGTAGGAGGAATTTATTTAAATATCAATAATACTGGAAAATAGTTTCCTTAAATTTTATTATAATAATGTACTGTATAGATATATAGAGCATCTGCTTACATAATGTAGGTCGACTGTGCGACATGCAACTGGCATGAAGGCTATGCAACACACAGCTAACCATCTCCACATGCTCGACAGTCCAGTTCAGTCTCTCTTCTGATTGTGTTAGTGAAGTGTTTAGATTAGCTTGCTCACATGACACCACAGAAATTCACATTAGAGTAAAAAATGTTCATGGTAGAGACTTATCTGAAAAAAAAAAGTGATTGAGGAAAGGTAAAAAGATGATTTGGAAGAAAATTTCCTAATGTTACAGTGTAACATAGCAAAACCATAAGCAACTTCGTAAAATAATTTAGAGAAACAGGATCAGTATTGAATAAAAGCAGCAAAAGAACACGGTGTGTACTTACTGAGGAAAAGCTAGATGAAATAGAGAAAAGATTGGAACACACCCCTCAGAATTCTCTCTAGCATCTCGCACAAGAAATTGATGTCTCTAAAACTACAGCATATGAAAGCCACTAAAATTTCAAATCCTTGAGAGATGTGTTGCAGCAGAAGGACATCATTTCCAACACTTCTTATAATCAAGGTAAGTTCAGTAATAATACAACTGCCAAGCATGCGGGAGACTGTTTGCCGTGTGTTGCATGGTCTTTGTGCTGGTCGCACGCTGCCTGATCGATCTATATTATGAAAGTGGTAGTATTGTAATAGCTATGTTGACATACCGTAATCATATTAAATCTATTTTGTAAATAATGGTGCTATTCGCATCAGTTGATATAACAATGACAAACAATTTTTTTTTTCCTCTTGTTTAGATCAAATTCACTTCTATGACATGCAAGCGGTTTGTCACGCATTTGGAGGAAATAAATGGCAGTAGTGCAGAAAACATTCCTCATGCGAAATCACAATAATACTACCTACTTACTTATATCTTTTAAGGAACCCAGAGTTTCATTGCCGACCTCACATAAGCCCACCATCGGTCCCTATCCTGAGCAAGATTAATCCAGTCTCTACAATCATATCCCACGTCCCTCAAATACGTTTTTATATTATCCTCCCATCTACGTCTCGGCCTTCCCAAAGGTCTTTTTCCCTCTGGCCTCCCAACTAACACTCTATATGCATTTCTGGATTCGCCCATACGTGCTACATGCCCTGCCCATCTCAAACGTCTGGATTTAATGTTCCTAATTATGTCAGGTGAAGAATACAATGCGTGCAGTTCTATGTTGTGTAACTTTCTCCATTCTCCTGTAACTTCATTCTTCTTAGCCCCAAATATTTTCCTAATCACCTTATTCTCAAACACCTTTAACCTCTGTTCCTCTCTCAAAGTGAGAGTCCAAGTTTCACAACCATACAGAACTGGTAATATAAATGTTTTATAAATTCTAACTTTCAGCTTCTTTGAGAGCAGACTGGATGACAAAAGCTTCTCAACCTAATAATAGCAGGCATTTTCCATACTTATTCTGCGTTTAATTTCCTCTCGAGTATCATTTATATTTGTTACTCTTGCTCCAAGATATTTGAATTTTTCCACTCTTCAAAGGATAAATTTTCAATTTTTATATTCCCATTTCGTACAGTAGGCCTATCCTGGTCACGAGACATAATCATATACTTTGTCTTTTCGGGATTTACTTCCAAACCTATTTCTTTACTTCCTTCAAGTAAAATTCCCGTTTTTTCTCTAATAGGTTGTGGATTTTATACTAACATATTCGCATAAAGAAACAGCTGATGTAACCCATTCAATTCCAAACCCTCTCTGTTATCCTGAACTTTCCTAATGGCATATTCTAGAGCAAAGTTAAAAAGTAAAGGTGATAGTGCATCTCCTTGCTTTAGCCCACAGTGAATTGGAAAAGCATCTGACTCCTCTGTACGTTTCACTGAGACACATTTTAATTAATCGAACTAGTTTCTTGGGAATACCAAATTCAATAAGAATATTATATAAAACTTCTCTCTTAACCGAGTGATATGCCTTTTTTTAAATCTATGAATAACTGATGTACTGTACCTTTATATTCCCATTTTTTCTCCAATATCTGTCGAATATAAAAAGTCTGAGCAATAGTCGATATATTACTATTATGCCTAAAACCACACTGATGATCCCCAATAATTTAATATACAATCATCTGTTCAGGATTGAATGAGAGTCTGCAAGGAAGTTAACATTCTCATCCTTGATCATGATTATTTTTAGTAGTTATTTTACGACGCTTTATCAACATCTTAGGTCATTTAGCGTCTGAATGAAGATGAAAATACCAGTGAAAAGAGTCCGGCTCCAGCACCGAAAGTCACCCAGTATTTGCTCATATTGGGTTAAGGGAAAACCCCGGAAAAAACCTCAACCATGTAACTTGCCCCGACCGGGAATCGAACCCAAGCCACCTGGTTTCGCAGCCAGACGCGCTGATACTCCACAGGTGTGGACCTAATCATGTTTATGCTTACCTGATGTCAGTTCTTAAATTCCTTTATGCCCTTATATAAATCTCTAATTCTTACTATTTGTTTCTACTTCATTCAGTTTTTCTTTCAAGTAATCTCTCTTTTTATTGCTAAGTGTAATACTTGAATAATATACTTTTGTGTTAAAAAAATAAGCTGCCCTTAGGCAGACCCTAATCCTATATGAAGGCTTGCTTTCTCAAGCCACATTGTATTTTTTATGTTTTAAAAGATTATTCCTTATTTTAGGTTTACAACGCCAATATTTTTAATAAGTTATTATTAAGTGATGAAACAATTTGTCTCTTTTATTGTGGATGTATTACTTCTTAAAAATATATACATTTCTTAGATGATCGAAATGTGTTACAATTCATAAGAAATTAATTTTTTGCTGAATTCTGCGCATTTCTGTCTTTTCAGTTGAGCCTCATAGCGAAGAATATAGAAGATTTAGAGAATATCAATGCAATTGGTTCCAATATATTGATAGTGTTGATTTTCTAAAATTGCTGTTTACAGAATTAACAGACAGACTGTGAATGGCCCAGAAAGGATATAGAAGGAATAGAAACTTGCTCTGCTTTCATTCCAAGTCCATTAATACAGTAAAATCCCTCGTATCCGGCACCCAAATAACTGGCAATACCAAAACACGGCACTTTTAGCTATGCCAAAAAGAAAAGTCATTCATGCGAAAGAGAAGAGTCAGACGAAGATGTGAGTAGTTTTCGGGGATCACACATGCCGCATATTGTTTACTCTTTACATTGTTCACGCGTGAAAAAATAGACAGAAAACCCCGTTATGTCCCTGGAGATCGAGGGGCGTTGGACGAGTTTAAATAGGAAAGCGTGAAATTCCCTGTTCCTACAGCGCATAAAAGTTTCATTCAAGTGATAGATAGTATAGATATAAACAAGAAGACATTAGATATATGTTAAAGAGGTTCAAATCATCGAGTGATACTTCATCTTCATAGTTGCGACATTGGCCACACTGCTCATCATTTTACATGGCCACTATTTAAAATTGCCATAAGGTTACGAAAACGTTTAGTATTTTTTATGCTATTATGCACTGCAATAAATTATGAACTGATGAATGTACATTACAGTATTGAGTAGTACCTACTAAACATAGACATTGTACGTATTTCAGAACTTTATTTTTAAATATTTATATGAAAATTACTAAATTTCAACATGGAAAAAAAAATGTTTGTACAGAACAGTATGTCTTTACATACCGGTAACCTATAAACGCGTATTTTCCAATTATCCGGCAAAATCAGTTATCTGGCACTGGCTTTGTCCCATAGTTGCCGGATACGAGGAATTCTCCTGCAGTACTTTACGATTATCCTATCACAGTGTACAATAGTATTTTGTCGCAAGTAACAAAATTAACGTCATAATAACATATCTGTGGATTTTAGTTATTTTCATTATAATTTGCAAAAATGTATAACATATCATTGATGCTATTGAAAATTACTCACCTGCTAAATTCCATGCTGCACAATAAATTGCGGGCAACCAAATCCATTGGGTGTTCTGTACAGACATTGATATTGACTCATTTAATATGTGGCAAATCAGAAGACCAGATGTTGTCAGTATGCTTGGGATTGTTACCTGTCAACATTCCCACATTTCAAATAAGTCGTAGGCCTAATGACAAGTTGCAGTAGCTATAGATCTGGAAGTAGCATTTGACAAAATATCGTACTCTTTTTTTAATATTAGTGCGCAACATATTAATAAGAGGAAAAATACTGAAATGTATAAATAATTAATTATATACTTGATTACACACCTTTGATCACTATATCACTTATGAATAAATTAACACGTGAAAGTTATATATATATATATATATATATATATATATATATATATATATATATATATAAGGAAAAATATCATCTAACGTCGATCGAAGTTACTGGATTACTGATTGGGGCTAAAGGAACCATTACAAAAAGATTCGCGCATTTTTGCAAGCAGTTTGGTCTACAACAAAGTCTTGTTACCGGTACTGAAGTATCTATGTCTGCAGTGAAGGGATCTATAAAAATTCTAAAAAACCATCTCTATGCTTAAATAGAATGATCTCTTTCCTATAGTTATCTGCCCACTTAAGTTGGGTCCTGCAACTAATGCTGAACAGATGACTGCGATCATCTGATAACAAATAGATACTAGGAAGATTTGATGTTACTTCTAGAATTAATGATGATTTGTTTAATCGTTTGCAATTATTTGTAATTGTGTTATTTCTTTTTCTTTTCCTACTTCTTTGTTTTCTCTTTTTTCATTATAATTGTTTACCTGCCATTCCTTAAAAAAAAAAAATACAATTTTATGGTAAGCTTTGTCTTGTAGTCAGCCTCCACTTGAAGAAAGCTGAATAAATAAAGTTTATTCAAAGTAAAAAATATGGATACCGGTATATAAATAATTATCTAAAGAACAGAATAATATTTCGGTGAATAACTCTTTCTCTACGATCTAAAAATAACAATATCGCAGTGACTAGTACTAAAAGTGGAATTCTTTTTTATACCGAATGTTTTCTTACAGTATATCACTGCTACACCCCACCCAATCAACAGTGCCTTACTAATGAACAGAAGGTTGAATAAAGTTACAATGTGAAGATTTCACACAGCCTCTGCACAATCAACATTGAATTAACACACACGCTCATTCACATCCAAAATTAGAATGCTGATATTTACCTCAAATTAACCATATTTAAGATTATCGTCGGTCATAGTGTACGTTCAAGTTCATGTCGTCAATTAACAACAAAAGACAACCTAATACAGAAACATATCATCTGTTGTAAATATCAAGGTTTCAAGATACAATCTCAACACATACATTATGGTATATATATATATATATATATATATATATCTTTTGGACACATAAAAGGCGTGTAATAACTGTATAATAAGAATATGGACACAAGCAAATTAGATAAGTACAGATTAAAGATTGTAAGCATCTCTTCACATAGCATTTTACATGAATTTTTCAGTTTTATTGTTTATTTTTTATATAGTGAAGACCTGCAACTATTTATATATATATATATATATATTGTAAATTTTATTTAGTAACAACAATGTAATTTATTCGTCACAACAATAATTCCTTTCTACAATACACCTTAAACGCTCTCGTCAACAATTGGATCTTCACTCACACAGTAAGGGAGCCTGGGGAGGTTTGACCCATTATTTTTATTTTATTTTTATTTCCAAAAATAAATTTCCTTAGAGGTGATGAAAACATACCATTAGATAGACTAAGATCTCAGACATATATGGTAAATTACAGAACAGCCTATTCTTAATGTATTAAATTTCATATATGTTTTTTAATTATACTACTTTCTGGGTCAAACCTCCCCGCATAAGGGAGGTTTGGCCCACATGTTGGGAGGTTTGACCCAAGCCTACAAAACAGTACAAGTCTGCAATATTTAAATAAATTAGGAACATGAATACAAAGAACACTATTTCTAACAAAAGTACCAAACACAAATATTATAAAAATATAGAAAATAGTGAAAGTTCCACTGAGAAATAGCACTGTTTTCACTTAACGCACATTTAAATTAATAAATCTCACTGAGAACCTAAGTTTTGAAGACATTCTTTCAGTTCCATCTTGAAAAACTGGTTTTGGAAGAATTTTCATATCTTCAAATGGCACATAACTAGTGTCTTCAACATCAGGATACACAAAGCAGTCTGACCCGAATCGGTAGCGCCGCATGAATTTCACTTTACACTCATATTCTCTGATCTGTATAACTTTTCCAACATAATGGCATGCTGTCGACTTGGTGCAGAACTTAACCAAGACGAAATCACCACTTTTAGCAGACATCACTCCCCAATCTTCATTATTCACCTCCTCGCAGTCGTCATCATCAGTTATATTTTCAGAAGCCTCGTCCTCATCAGCCGTAGGAGTAAAGTGAGATTCTCTTCTCTTTTTCCTCTCCTTTTCAATTGATACAGAGTCCTCACAGTCATTAGGAAATATTTTCCTAATAGTTTTGGAAGGAAGGGTAGCCTGATTTCTCTTCCTATTGACGTGTTCTTCGTACTCTTTCTCAATAGCTGCTTTGACAGGTGTGTCTGTCAACACACGACTAACAACCCTTTTGCGGCCATTTTTACTTTTCTTTGGACCAGCTTTCGGGAAAGGTCTTACTTGTTCTGGTGAAATTCCACTACAACTTGGCTGGGTAATCAGTGTTGGATGGGGTTCTTTGCTTATGGCTGCTGCATCTTCACTGGCAGGACTTGGTCGATAAGTTACATATGAGCTCATAAAATCAGTAGAATTGAAAATAGTGGAATCAAATGGCCAGATCCCAGTGCATTTAAAGCCACTGATTATATTGGCAGGAGTGAAAGAAACAGGAAATGCATTTCCAACAAATTTTGGGATCTGGTAGATAGTTGCAGTCTCTCCTGGATGAGTGGTCATGAAGTCATCAATAGCTTGATTGTAAACAGTTTTGAAGGGCCCAAATACAGTTCTATCAAGTGGTTGAGTTTTATGGCTTGTGTGGGGTGGCAATGTTATTAGTGTGATACCATTGTCCTTAGCGATCTGAAGTGTCTGTGGTGTTACGTGAGATTCATGGTTGTCTAAGATGACAAGCACAGGACGTTCTTTAGAGCACTTTGTGTGTTTGATAAAGTGTTCCCAGTAATGAACAAAGGTCTCTCCAGTCATCCACCCACTTGGACTAACACCAGCACAAGAACCCACAGGAGCACCATCAATCATTTTATCATTTAATCTCTGTCTTGGATAGACAAAGAATGGTGGAACAGCATTTCCTGTTGCACTTACTGCACAGCAAAGTGTAACAAGTGTCCCCCTCTCAGCGGATGTCATTTTTGAGACCTGTTTTTCCCCTTTTGGTGCAATTACCTTGCCAGGTTTCTGTACATTTGTTACCCCAGTTTCATCCAGATTGTAAATTGATTCTGGGCCAAATTTATTGGTGTGATACACAGAACGAAGATTCTGGAAGAACTCGCCTACACTTGTTGGGTTAAAGGCTGTCCCTCTCCCTAGACTTTTTCCCTGGGGATTCCGCAGTGACAGTCTTGGGTGACGATGCATGAATCCTCTCTCCCAATCATAACTGGCTTGATTGTTTCTCTTCCAATTATCACCGATTGGTTTACCTCTAGCGACTGCATATTCATAAGCAAATCTTCGCAACTCTTTAGGAGTAAGACCATAATTCAACCTAGCTGCTGTTAGAAGGTACTTTTCTAAATCATTTTCCTCTTCTGAACTAAAAATCTGAGAGCTGTTGTGGTCTGCCTTGAAAGCTGTTTCATTTCCTTCCTTTACTTTAGTAACATACCTCCCTAAAGTCTTCCTATCAACTTCATATTCAACTGCAGCTGCTCGAATGCTCACATTATCATCGAGGACACGCTTTACAGCAGCTTTCATTACTCCTGGATCTACTTTCTTCCTTGGATTTTCAGTAGGTTTCCACTTGAAAGGCATCCTATTAAGAAATAAAAAAAATGTTATGAAATCACACACCATAACATGGGTCACACCTCCCTGCAATTTTGGGTCAAACCTCCCTCATGGGACTTTTTGTATATACTAAAATATTTATATACTTAATAATAAAGAAAACTACACAATAAATATATGAAATTGAACCTAAAAGGATGTAGAATCAAATGTAACTATCACTATTACCATTAAGATTGCAATTACTTACTTGGATTCTTATAAACAAGAGCATCAAACCAACATCAGCAAGCAACAAATCAAACAGGAAGTAGAATCTCAGCTGTTCTTGGTTTCACTGCCTTGATGAGCATAAATATTACCTCTGACATTAAAAGCAAAGAGAACCATGACAAATAGCAGAGATAAAAATGGCGGGATTTCAAATTATAGAGATGGGTCAAACCTCCCCTATGGTCAAACCTCCCCAGTCTCCCTTATTCGTTATAGCACTCCACCGACGACAATGACAATTGACTTGGACTATTACGCACAACAATGAACTGTTAATCTTAACTAATATTTACAAATCACTATTTACAAATCAGAACTACCAGTTCTCAGTTCACAGTTCTTCTATCTCAGTCACTCGAGTTCACGGTATCTCGAACCACAGACCTTCAGAGACAGTTCACTGTACTCGAACTCGGGTCCCTCCAACTGCGGTCCACTGCACTCGAACTCAGGTCCCTCCAACTGCGGTCCACTGCACTCGAACTCAGGCCTTCGGATGCTGACGCAGATGCGGACGCACACTCGAGTCGAACTCCGGCTGGCTTGCTTGCTCTGGCTTTCTCACTGACTGAATAACTGAAAACTCTGACTCTCGTTCGCTGGCGCCTGCTCTTTTATAGCAAAATCATAGTTGTGAGAACCTTCTACAGGTGTGTAGAGAATTATCTCGATATCTCTACAACGACAGACTTCTGGACTATTCGGGAAGGTCGTTCCACATTCACTGCGTTAAATAGCAGCTGCGCGCGCAGACTCGTCGCGTTGTCGTAATACACCCTCTCTCTTCTCTTCACCGCGCGACGTCACTCAATGTTCCGTGGAGCCTGTGCGATCTGCTTTCTTGCGGGACGCTGGTCGTGAGTTCGATTCTCACGTCGCTGTCACATTGCCCCCTCCTTAGGGCTGCTCGTCCCGGGCAGTCCCTTGGTAGGCGGCTAATCGGTCCAGATGCACCACCATCATCTTCCCTCGAGGTTGTCGCTGGATCCGGTACACCACGTCGTTGATCCGGGTCACCACGCGGTATGGTCCATCCCAGGCACGCTGCAGCTTTGGTGATTTCCCTTTGGTCCTGGTAGGTCGATACAGCCACACCAGGTCGCCCTCCTGGAATCCTGCAGAGTTGGCCAATCTGTCGTAGCGCACCTTCATCCTGTCGCTGGCCATTTTGAGGTGCTCTCTGGCCAGTTGGTGAACTCCATTCAACTTCTCGGTGAGTTCTGCCACATAGTCAGTTGCTGGCTGGTCGGCGCTGGGTGGCGTGCCAAACAGCAGATCACAGGGCAGGCGCAGCTCTCTCCCGAAGACCATGTTTGCCGGTGTCATCCCTGTTGTATCGTGGACCGAAGCTCTGTAGGCCAAGAGAAACAGTGGGACTCTGGCATCCCAGTCTCGTTGATGGTTGGACACCACCTTCCGCAGATGCTCTTCCAAGGTTTTGATGTAGCGTTCCACCATACCATCGGACTGTGGGTGGAGGGGAGTGGTCCTGGTTTTATGCACCCCCAGACGCTCGAGCAATTCTCCCATCAGGTTGGATTCGAAGTTGCGCCCCTGATCGCTATGCAATTCCCGGGGCACCCCGAATCGGCAGATGAAGTTGTCAAGCAGCGCGTCGGCCACCGTCGAAGCCTCTTGGTTAGGAATCGCGTACACCTCTGGCCATTTTGTGAAGTAATCCATGGCTACTAACAGGTAGCGGTTCCCGCGATCCGTGACCGGGAACGGTCCAGCAACGTCGATGGCGATCCTCTCAAAAGGAGCTCCCACGTTGTACTGCTGCATGGCTCCCCTGCTGCGGGTCCTTGGTCCGCGACTGGCTGCACAGGTGTCGCATCTTCGGCACCATTGTTCCGTGTCGGTTCTCTGATGCAACCAATAGAACCTCTGCCTTAACTTGTCCAGCGTCCTGTTGGCTCCCAGGTGGCCTCCAGTCACTCCAGCATGAGTCTCCTCCAGCACTTCCTTCACCTTGCTCCTG
This sequence comes from Periplaneta americana, assembly GCF_040183065.1. Taxonomy (NCBI): domain Eukaryota; kingdom Metazoa; phylum Arthropoda; class Insecta; order Blattodea; family Blattidae; genus Periplaneta; species Periplaneta americana. Next base: position 107,315,316 of record NC_091124.1, read on the forward strand.
GGCAGGACAAGTTGTTCTATGTGGGTCCTTCCATCGGCCGACTCCCAAATCCTCTTCAGGATACCGTCCTTGACAGTGAAGGATTCCCACTGGACCCAGTAGCTCTTGTAAGTGGTGCTACGGTTGGCGATATCGGCCCATACTGGTCTCTGGCCGGACTCCACATCACGTAGTAGCTGTCCAATGTTTGGGTCCTCCAGCTGCTCCCTCCTTATGGCGGCGTTATCCCATCCTGGGCTCGGCTGGGCGGCAATTGCTCGGACTGTGTGGGCGCCATCCCGCTCTTCTACTTTCAGGCAGTGTTTGCAGCCATCCGGGCACGGACGTCGTGATAAGGCATCAGCGTTGGAATGTTTCTTCCCTTGTCGGTGTTCGGAGGTGAAGTTGTACTCCTGCAGTCGTTGAACCCAACGGGCGGTCTGCCCCTCCAGATTCTTGAAGCCCAATAGCCAGGTGAGTGCAGAATGGTCTGTCCTCAGATGGAACTCTTGGCCATACAAATATTTGTGGAAATGCTTCAGGGCTTCCACAATAGCAAGAAGTTCTCTACGGGTCACGCAGTAGTTTCTCTCAGCCTTGGACAATGTTCGGCTGAAGTAGGCAATCACCCTCTCTTGCCCGTCCTGTTCCTGAGAGAGTACTCCGCCGATGCCTACGTTGCTAGCGTCCGTGTCGAGCGTGAACTTCCTTCCAGGGATGGGATATCCCAGTACAGGAGCAGTGCAGAGCGCCTCTTTCAGTGACTGGAAGGATGACTCCGCCTCGTCTGTCCACTGGAATTGTCGTTTCTCCTCGGTCAGCTGGGTTAGAGGCTTAGTGATGTTGGCGTACCCAGCTACGAACCTTCTGTAATAAGTGCAGAGGCCGAGAAAGCGGCGCATCTCCTGCTTGTCCCTCGGTCTCGGCCATCTTCTGACGGCTTGTAGCTTCTCCGGGTCCGTGGCCACTCCGTTGGTCCCTACTACGTGTCCCAAGTAGTTGACCTTCTTCTGGAATAGATGACATTTCTTCGGGTTCAACTTCAGCCTGGCTTGTCGCAGTCTCTCGAACACTTTCCTCAGGTTCAACAGCTGCTCGCTGAAAGTCTTGCCCACCACGATGACGTCATCAAGGTACAGCAAACAGGTGTCGTATGTCAGGCCTCTCATTACGGACTCCATTAGTCTCTGGAATGTAGCCGGGGCATTGCAGAGGCCGAACGGCATAACGGTGAACTGCCATAGTCCCTGGCCTGTAGAGAATGCCGCAGCTCTCTCCCGAAGACCATGTTTGCCGGTGTCATCCCTGTTGTATCGTGGACCGAAGCTCTGTAGGCCAAGAGAAACAGTGGGACTCTGGCATCCCAGTCTCGTTGATGGTTGGACACCACCTTCCGCAGATGCTCTTCCAAGGTTTTGATGTAGCGTTCCACCATACCATCGGACTGTGGGTGGAGGGGAGTGGTCCTGGTTTTATGCACCCCCAGACGCTCGAGCAATTCTCCCATCAGGTTGGATTCGAAGTTGCGCCCCTGATCGCTATGCAATTCCCGGGGCACCCCGAATCGGCAGATGAAGTTGTCAAGCAGCGCGTCGGCCACCGTCGAAGCCTCTTGGTTAGGAATCGCGTACACCTCTGGCCATTTTGTGAAGTAATCCATGGCTACTAACAGGTAGCGGTTCCCGCGATCCGTGACCGGGAACGGTCCAGCAACGTCGATGGCGATCCTCTCAAAAGGAGCTCCCACGTTGTACTGCTGCATGGCTCCCCTGCTGCGGGTCCTTGGTCCGCGACTGGCTGCACAGGTGTCGCATCTTCGGCACCATTGTTCCGTGTCGGTTCTCTGATGCAACCAATAGAACCTCTGCCTTAACTTGTCCAGCGTCCTGTTGGCTCCCAGGTGGCCTCCAGTCACTCCAGCATGAGTCTCCTCCAGCACTTCCTTCACCTTGCTCCTGGGCAGGACAAGTTGTTCTATGTGGGTCCTTCCATCGGCCGACTCCCAAATCCTCTTCAGGATACCGTCCTTGACAGTGAAGGATTCCCACTGGACCCAGTAGCTCTTGTAAGTGGTGCTACGGTTGGCGATATCGGCCCATACTGGTCTCTGGCCGGACTCCACATCACGTAGTAGCTGTCCAATGTTTGGGTCCTCCAGCTGCTCCCTCCTTATGGCGGCGTTATCCCATCCTGGGCTCGGCTGGGCGGCAATTGCTCGGACTGCGTGGGCGCCATCCCACTTCTGACACCAGTGTAAATTTTATTTAGTAACAACAATGTAATTTATTCGTCACAACAATAATTCCTTTCTACAATACACCTTAAACGCTCTCGTCAACAATTGGATCTTCACTCACACAGTATTCGTTATAGCACTCCACCGACGACAATGACAATTGACTTGGACTATTACGCACAACAATGAACTGTTAATCTTAACTAATATTTACAAATCACTATTTACAAATCAGAACTACCAGTTCTCAGTTCACAGTTCTTCTATCTCAGTCACTCGAGTTCACGGTATCTCGAACCACAGACCTTCAGAGACAGTTCACTGTACTCGAACTCGGGTCCCTCCAACTGCGGTCCACTGCACTCGAACTCAGGTCCCTCCAACTGCGGTCCACTGCACTCGAACTCAGGCCTTCGGATGCTGACGCAGATGCGGACGCACACTCGAGTCGAACTCCGGCTGGCTTGCTTGCTCTGGCTTTCTCACTGACTGAATAACTGAAAACTCTGACTCTCGTTCGCTGGCGCCTGCTCTTTTATAGCAAAATCATAGTTGCGAGAACCTTCTACAGGTGTGTAGAGAATTATCTCGATATCTCTACAACGACAGACTTCTGGACTATTCGGGAAGGTCGTTCCACATTCACTGCGTTAAATAGCAGCTGCGCGCGCAGACTCGTCGCGTTGTCGTAATACACCCTCTCTCTTCTCTTCACCGCGCGACGTCACTCAATGTTCCGTGGAGCCTGTGCGATCTGCTTTCTTGCGGGACGCTGGTCGTGAGTTCGATTCTCACGTCGCTGTCACAATATATATATATATATATATATATATATATATATATATATATGCATTGTAATCACACATTCGTGTTTTTAACTAATTGACAGTAAAGGTACATTTACATAAGAATAGAAATATTGATGTCCCAGTCGACCTGGTTGGCAAGTTGGTATAGCGCTGACCTCCTATGCCCAAGGTTGCGGGTTCGATCCCGGGCCAGGTCGATGGCATTTAAGAGTGCTTAAATGCGACAGGCTCATGTCAGTAGATTTACTGGAATGTAAAAGAACTCCTGTGGGACAAAATTCCGGTACATCCGGCGACGCTGATATAACCTCTGCAGTTGCGAGCGTCGTTAAATAAAATATAACATTAAATTAATTGATGTCCCCAAACTATGTTGATTTTAATATGTTTTATGTTTATCAATATATATTTCGCTTTTGATCATAGAGGCACATGCACTTATTTAGAGATGATATTGCAGCATAAAAAGTTGTATCTGATGATGTCGGCATGACCAACGAAAACGTTAATACAGTATTAAATTATGTAATATAAGACTTGTACCTTACACATATAGAAAGTAAAGTCATTGACTGAAAATAAATCTTTGTATTGTATGTCGTAGACTTTTCTGAAAAATTATTCAAAATGAATTGCAAAATAAGTAAAATTTGCTTTGCCTTGCAATTACTAATAAGAGCATCATCTATTAAATCTGCTCACACATTGTACTTTACATACTTTCACTCTATCCTAACGTATGGTATAATCTTTTGGGGTAATTCACTTAATGCAGTCCAAATATTTAAACTACAAAAGAGAACTATTAGAGTCATAGTTCAGACACATACTAGCACAATACAAGAAATAAAGATAATATTTTTATTGAAAGTTTTAACACAACTCTATATAAAAACAGTTTCATTCATGCTGGTCTTCTTATGTAACTTATAATGGCCTACCAAATTATCTTAAAGAAATATCTACACATCAAAAATTTAAGAAAGCTCTTTACAAAATTTTAATCAAAATCTGCTTTTACAGTATGAACGAACTTATTGAAAATTGTCATAACTGAATAGAAAAAGAACGCCTTACTTCAAAAAATTTTACTACCTCTTTTCCAGATCCTGACTTCGAGAAGGATGCATTCTTATGAAGGACACATTGGTTGAAACTGACTCCAGACTGCTAAATGAAATGTCCTGACTTCAAGACATACTGCAAACGGGACTTATAGCCGAAATCGACCGACATGTAATTTTCTACAATTAAGTTCCAAGTTTTGTATATTTGTATTTGTGTTGCTTTTAATTATAATTATTACTTTTATGTACAGTTGTGGCAAAAAAACCGGACCGACCCTTGTAACCGATTTCAGAGCTTTGTTCACTCCAGAGCACGATAGACTGATAACTAAGACTTTGGTGGTTCGAATCCTGCCTGGGAAGGAATCTTTTTTTTTTTTGTTTCTTATTTAAATTTATTCCCAATACTTTTCGATGCACTACTGAATATTATGTAATTAGTTATTAGTTTGTAAATATGACATGTCCGATATCATGTATATGATCAGTGGATGCAGTAAATGATTGATTGATTTATTGACTGATTGATCTATAATTCAAAGTTTACAATCTAATTTGAAGATGAGGTGATTTTGTTTTTACAATTCACCAATTCACTTATTTTTCTCAAAATATATACTACATTTATAGTGATTTTCTACAATTTGGAATTTACAGCCTGATTTTAAGTTTGGATTATTTTGTTTCGATAATTCTCTCTTTTTTCTCTATAAAAATATTCTAAGGTCACAATTAATTACAGCCATCTAGCATGTGTGTGTGCGCATGCGTGCGTGGGTGTGTTTTTTTATTTTGTTTAAATACTTTATTTCTCGGCATACCCCATTACAATATGTAATATTACATGCTATATATTCTTACTCCTATGCTCTAGATTTTAGTTTCCAAACTGTTGTATTTCTTAGATTAGATTAGGCTATTAAAAATATCTGTAATTTGATCAATTATAGTTTGTCCAGATCAATTAATGCTATATATGTAACAAAGCTTCTAAGGTGTCTTCTCATTAGTTCATCATTTGTTATCGGCCATTTTCCACTGTTTTTATCACATCTCTCCGTAAAGCCTGTCTTTTGACACTTAGCAGTTCACACTCCCACAAAAGGTGATTCACTGATTGTATATCTTTATTACATGAACAGTTTGGGTTATCAGTTATTTTAAATCTATGGAAGTACGCTTTCAGTTTTCCATGACCAGTCAGGAAAGTAGCTAAATTAGCTGTTAATTTTAGATTTACTCACAATCTATCATTAACACTGGGGAAAAATGATTTTGTAATTTTGCCGTTGTTGGTAACTAACCACTCTCTTTGCCACTCTTGTACACTTTGTTCATTCACTGCACTTTACATTGCTTTTTTGTATGATTCTTGAAGGTTCTCATTGCAAGCTGCTTCTTTTGCCAGTTAGTCTGCTAACTCGTTCCCCAGATTCCGACGTGAGCTTCCACCCAGGTGAAGTGTATGGTCCATCCATCTTTTTGAATGTTTCTTATCTGTTGTCTATATCTTCGATTAGACTATGGTGGTTGTTGGTATTTATCAGTGAATCAAGGGTTACTATGCTGTTGGTGTGGATTGTGGCAGTCTTTTCATTGTCTTGCATGCTAGTGATTCTTTCGATTTCTTCTATTGCTTTGAGGATAGCAAGTTGTTCTGCTTGATTATTTGAACATTTCTTGTTTAACTTGTATTGAAATTGATGAGTGATCTGGTTTTGTTGTATTATGGTTACTCCGGTGCCTACTCCGTTGTCATTTTTGCTGCCATCTGTGTAGATTTTGAGTGTGTATGGTTTATTTGGTAGTTTTTCTTGTATCATGACGGCATCGGCAGAATGGCTCCAGTCTTTGTAATTTCTTACAGCATCCAGTTCTAAAAATTTTTCATGTCCTCTAGTTATTTGAAGATACCTTACTGTCCTTTTTAGTTCCAGCATTATCGGTGTTATCCCAGTTACCATGCAGAGTGCTTCATGAGATGTTGTGCAGAATACCTTGGTTACCTTAATGTTGTATGTGTGTTTGTGTGCATGCGTGCGTGTGTGGTTTTTTTCAGGTAAATACCGAATATAAAATAATTTTTATTACTAAATGTTGAACCATTAACTATTATTTAGAAGTAAGATCATGTTACCAGTACATAAAATTAATTATTTTAAAATAAAAGCAGTTTCTTTCTAAGCCATAAAAAAGTGATTGTAGCCGAATAAATGATTCTTACAAATACAGTTTCTTAACTAGGCATAAATCTGAGACTTAGTTGCCCACGTTAATTAAAATGTGAGGAACTCAATAGAAGATTGATTGCTTTGGCTGCTTTCTCCAAGATCTTACATTTTCTACTGCTATTTCACCGCAAGTGTTGGGAAAAATAATCATGAAAACTTTAATCAATACTTTTCACTCTTCACAGGCACTGATAACTCTGATACACTTCAAATTGGGTATTTGACCACATTTTCTGTAACTGTGACACTGTAGAAAATCTGCAATCTGCAAAGGCAGAAATAACAACTACAATGACATCCACCAATGATACTAGTCATACCGTACATACATAATGTTCTGCCAAATGGTAAGTCTTTCACTGCAAATGTAGCATTCTCCAATCTTTCCTATTTTCTGCCTTCCTCTTAGTCTCCGCATGTGATCCATACTCATACTGTATCATCTGGTAAACTGATTTCGCACCATTGTTTAAATCGAGAGTGAAAAAAGAAACTGAACAAGATCAGACAGGAAAACAGATTGATCCAGAGATGCAATGAGTTCGTCACAAGTCTGCCAGTTCCCTTGTACACGTCAGTTTCTCGTCCGGATTTGATCACTTTAGGCCATCCATAAGACCTCTTTGAAGCCATTAACTGACGTGTGTATGGAGCTTAAGACTGTGCACTCATTATAATTCAGTAGCCCTAATAGAGCTGCACAAACTCCACAGTAAAAAGTTTTGTGTACGAATTTTATAGAAGCCGAGTCTCCTAGACGAAAATTATTGGGCTGTTTTCATTGAAGTAGTCAGCAGAAAGTGATACTCGGAGATCCTAGGTTTAAGCCTTATAGAAGGTCCATGATGCTAGAATTATTGCTATTTGATTATGAAAGCTGTGCACATTTTTGCAGTTGTATTCTTCGAGGAGTTTTTTTTTTGGTGAAACTGACTCTCATTTAATAACGTTTTCTGTTAAAGCATAATGTCATCTATAGAGGCATGTGTCATCAGTCATCGCAGACTAATGCCGAAAACCCCCATATTGTTCAGGAAGAGCCATTATATGATGTGGTGTCAAAATTTACGTATTATGCTTTTTAAGTGTTGAAAGAGCAAGTGGGCAAATATTCTATAAACACTACAAGCTAAAAAAAACAACATTTTCCATTTTTAGCACAATTATCAGATCATAAGTCCAAAGGCGTCATTCAGGGGAGGTAGGAACATTTAAGACTAAAAAATATTGAGTTGTGCCAGTACTATTAAAGAAAAAATATGCAGGAACTGTACCTTTATTATTAAAATTACCCTACTTTTTTTTCTCCCTGGTTTTAGAATGCATAGGCTACTCCTTTCTGGATCCCACGATTACAAAATTCAGATGTTTTTAATTTTTCCCCCCATCATTATTTGTATACCTATAAGTTTTCATTAATATTCCATTCTGCCATTGTTATGTTGATGTTCTGCATCCAAGTAACACGTGGTCTTCCTCTTTTTGTTCTTCCCTGTGGTGGGTTCATTCTAGTATTTTTTTTGGTACCCCTTTCATCTGTTATCCTTCTAGCGTGTCTGTACCATTCCAATTGTTTCTGTTTTATGAAATCGGAAATTGAAATCTGAACATCCATTTTCTCCCTAATACTTTCGTTTCTGATTTTATCTCTCCTAGATATCATTGCAGAATATCTCCAAAAGTCCATTTCTACTGCTATTAGTTTTGCCATTAACCCTTACGCATTTTGAATTAATTTATATTAGTTTCAACTGCTTAAATAATAATTTCTTTGCGTTGACTATCATGTATTCTTGTCTGGGTGGGCTTGAATGCTATGCTCATTGCTGTTACATTTCATTACCGTATCACCAATTGGCGCATTTTTGTAGTAGTCAGAGTTGTAGCTACTACGTTTTGCAAGGAAATTACGGATAAGATGCCAGGTAAGTTTATTTTTATATTGATATTCTTAATTGTTTCAAGTGATAATGTTTGTAGTATCATTAGACATTTTAATTGAGAATTACAAAACAATGAAATTGTTTATCAACAATTAGTCACCTATTTATAACCCCATCTTATCTGTCGTATCCACATGGACACAGTGGGCAGTTAAGAGCTCAAATCTTTCAATCCCATTTTTCTGTATTCTGTTGCTTTATATGTGAGCGATATAATTATTTTCCCATTCACCGCTGTGAAGTAACAATTAGCATGCCTGACCATGAAACGAGCAGACACAAATTGAAATCCTGGTTTAGGTTTTCTCCGGGGTTTTCCTTCAACCCATTAAGAGCAATTCTGGGTAACTTTCGGCGCTGGACCCTGGACTCATTTCGCTGGCATTATCACTTATTTAGACGATAGATAACCTTGGCAGTTGGTAAAACGTCGTAAAATAATCAATTTAAAATATTTTTCCATTAGAGGATTATCGAAATTTTATAGGACTGGGTGTGAACAATGCAGAAAGTCTTAGATATCATTTATGAAGATGGAATAAAAACACCTGAAGCAGATGCAATTTTCATAGCCGTCCCCTCCCTTCCAACACAGCCGTTCTCACAGACGAAGATTCAGGTGCTGAAGGGGTAGAAGGTATTCCAGAATCTTAACTCGCAATAACTCCATGTTGAAGCCGAAATAAGATTCACAAATTGAAATGGAATTAAGGGGAGGCAGAGGTGAATATTTCAAAATCCACAAAATTTATCCGATTTGTTTGAAATTGATCATGGATACTAAGTATGTTATTAGTAATGGACATACCAAGTTTCAACTTTCTAAGTACAATGGTTCTGTAAATATGAATAATTTTATAAAACTTTATATCGTTTGATATAAAATGCTCCATGCACCATATTGTAAGAAATTTTCAATATTTCTTTTTATTTAGATGTTCAGAGAAAGTATATAAATAATGATAAGTATTAGTTTATTATGGAATAATATAGTAATACAGTTATCTTGGTTTTAATTTCATACTTTAAAGGGAACAAAATTAAAAACTAACATCGGAATATGAAAATATAGTGTACAAAGATAATAAAAATGGAAAAAACCAAATTTTCTTCAGTTTTGTTCAAAATTTCACCTCTGCCTCTCCTTAAGGAAACTCGATCATTTGAATAAAAATAGACAAACAGATTTGGAACAAAGAGAAGTATTTTCAAATTTGAGAGCCTTAACTGATTCTAATTTTAGTATATATTCTGAGAAAAATCCAGTGCAAATCTTCGAGTTGCCATTCAACTTTTCTTCGACCTCTTCAAAGGATTTGAACTTTTGCCAATTTTACGGAAAAAAGGATATGAAGGAACAGGTATGATTAGGAAAAATAAGATCCCCAAAACATATTCCCTTCTTTCAAAGAAAGACCTGGTAAAAAAAAAAAAAGAAAGGTGGCATTTTAAACATTCTCTTTGCATGGGTGATGGAATTGTTGTCACGAAGTGGGTGGAGAACTCTGTTGCTACCGTAGCATCTACATGTGCAGCAGCGAAGTCCTTGCCATCCCATGAAAAGATATTCCCCCAAGGAGAAGAAGACTATCCAAGTACAACGTCCTCACTTAATTGCAGAATATAACAGAAATATGGGGGCAGTTAACAGAATGGATGAAAATATTGCCATGTATAGAATGAAGATTCGACAGAAAAAATGGCACTGGGCTTTATTTCATGGCTTATTGATGTGCCCTACATACGTACAGTAAATTTCAAGTGTGTTAATTCATTTTTTTGTATTTGCTGACAGAGATGCTATAAGTTATGAGAATGTTTATCAAGAGACAAATTATTTTCCGTATTAACTATCATGGAGACAAAGAGGAAGGCAAAAAATAGGAAAGATTGGAGAAAGCTGGGTTGGCCGTGAAAGACCTGTTCTTGGGCAGAACACTGAATGAATGAATGAATGAATGAATGAATGAATGAATGAATGAATGAATGAATGAATGAATGAATGAATGAATGAATGAATGAATGAATGAATGAATGGATGAATGAATGAATGAATGAATGACTATGAATGAATGAATGAATTAATTAATTAACTATCATAGGTGTTTTGTAAGACTATTTGTTACTTTCTGTACTGGCAGAAATAAAATTTGCTAACATAAGTGCTCAGTGTGTCCATGTGGACACAGTGTTTTTAACGTACTGTATGGGAGATAGGGAAGAAATAATTGTTATTATGCAATATTTAGATGTCAAGGAAATGAATGAACAATAAATACAATAAAAAAGTGAACATAAATTAATTCGGGCAGTTAAAGGTTAATTGAGAGTTCAAAATCCATATTTTGGAACCATAAGTCATAATAGCATACTATACTGTAACCTACTTCTGATTTTAAACATTTTAGTTTTTATTTATTTTGTAACATGGTTATCTCAGAAAGCGCATTTAGAGTAGATATAGTCGACCTTCCTGAATTGATATTATTTAATCTCCTTGTTTTATTTCCCATAACTTATAATTTTCACGCCATGATATTTATATGCTTCTGCATGTGCAATCGTGCCCATTCCTTTTTACAATATTAAATCTTGATGAATATCTCAAATAATCATATAATTTATTTTCCACATTTTTACCTTTAGACCCATATTTTATATTCCTGTATTAATTTTCTAGTGATGTATTCTAGTTATATCATCATATTCTTAAGCTAAAAGCAGTTGATCATCAGAAAATTATAATTAATATATATACTGTATCATCATCAATTGGAATTTCCATGTCCTTACATTTTTCTCGTCCAAATCTCTAAAGATTTCTTTGACTAAATTTTATATAGAGTGGGTGACAAGTAATATCCCTAGCAAAATCCTTTTGTAACTTGAAATCAATGTGATAGATATTTTCCGACCTTCACTTTTGACATTGAGTTACTGTAGAAATTTCGAATTGCCCGTTTAGGATATATTCCAGGTGATTTTAATACTATCTACAATTTAGTTGAGATATACTGTCGTAAGTTTTCCCTATATCTATGAACACCAAATGAAGAAGCTATGCTCGAACTATTTTCTTTTCAATTACCTGTTGCAGGTAGAAGATGTAATCTACAGTTCATCTACTTGTACAAAAGCCTGCTTGTTCTTCTACTTCCATGTCTTTGTATTATTCTTCCAAAAAATATTTAAGCACTTTTCCATAAAGTCTGATTCATGTGCTGGTTACAGTAATTCCTCTATAATTTTTACAGTCGTCATTTCTTTTTTTCCTTTCTTATGTAGCCTATCATAGCAATATATCCTATTTTCCAGTCATCTGATACATCCTTTCCATTTAAACATTTTTAAAAGAGGTCTCTTAAAATCCCATATAATGTATCAGTGTCATAATTTAATTGGCAACTCAGCAAGAAATTCTCCAATTCCAGCAGCCCTTCTACATTTCAAATATTTAATAGTATATTTTACTATTTCAATAGGTATCCAAATGAATATAATCATCTAATGATGTATTACTTTCATCCTCCATGCTATCCAAATATTGTTCTCTAATTTCTATTAGAAATTTTTTGAAAAGTTTTCCCCAAGATTGAAGATTAATATATTTACAGTACTGTGTTTCTTTGATATTTTTTAAATGTTTTAATACCTTCCAGGCTTTTTTTTTTTTTACTTATTTTTCCTCCATTAAAGGTTTAAATTTTTTTACATTATTTATAAAGGCCTAAGAAATAAAAGAGCTGGTTAATGACTTCGCTCAGATGAAACCAAGGCTTCACCACATTAGTGGTGTTACGTACCTATTGCAAATAAAAGTACAATTTATTTTTTTAATTGAAATTAAAATTTCTTTATCAATAAAATTTCTGTGTGTTCGTTTGTTCGCACCTACGTCACATTAGCAGTATGTAAATTACGTATCACATAAACAGGATAAGAAGTTAAAACAGGGCCTATTTGTGGAAACTGGAAATGTACTATAAAGTGGGGTAAACTTGACCCTACAACAAAAATAAATTAAGCCATGATATGAGTCCTATTTGTATCGTAAAATAATAATAATTATACTTAAGAAATGGAGAAAATTAATAATGAACCTCAAAAATATGTTCAGTGCACCAAGATCATGGTTTAAAACTTTTTTATAGTCAAGTTAGTCTATCTGTCTGTCTATCTGTCTGTCTGTCAAGTGAGTTCAATTGTCTGTCTCGGAGAAAGCTGGTGTTTCGGTGAGGGTTTAAGGGGTTTAAGTGTCCAGCTATTACGATAAATGTCGTGTTGGTGAGAGAGCTGTGGGTTTGTGCCAGATCAAAACCTGAAAAACATAAAGTATGTACGACCGACTGCTGGAGGCCAATAAACAAAACTTATAACATACTCAATAAACTCGACTAATAATTTATTTCAAACCAAACAATAAAGATTACTTCTGATTGAGGTTCTGGCTGATATGTACATATACGGAAATAAAATTTCGAGCTACTCTTGGTGATGCTTACAGAGCGAGGTGCACACTACTACGTTCCCTGTCAATATAATATTGGAACCGGACCATCGTCAGGAGATCAACATGCCACGAAGATGACAGAGTTTGTGTCTCGTTGTAATAATTCAGTCATTTGAGCGACGTGCAAAAGATGATGTGTTTGGTCCCTGTGGACAGCGAATTGTTTTGTCTTAACATAAAATTGTTTCAGACAACTGCGACTAATGTTTCAGTTAGTTTTTTTCTTTATGTGGCATAATTCTCACGTTCCGTGGTATTGTATTTGGCTTGACTCCACAAAAAGAACAGTATAAAAAATATATATCGGGAGATCTGCTTTGTCTTCCTAATGAAAATATAATAAAAAAATTAATCATAATAAATGAACAAAAATAAAAAAAAACTGGAGCTCCTAATACTTCGTGCACTAGCCATCTGCTTCTACCACTGCTCTGATCCGGCGTGGCACAGAATTGATGAGATTGCGGAACAAGGGTTCTTGATCTGTGGTGATGTCATGTGGACTACTGCTTTAGAGACCTGGGCATGTGCAGTGTGTTGTAAGCAAACTTATACAATAAAAGGAGCTCCAAATTTTATTTATTTCCATATTTGTACATCTATTATCAGGCAATGCATCTAACTTAATGATATGCGTTAAAGGAAGAAGATTTGTTTGCTTACATCTCAAGTCTGATAAGTGAACTATGATACTATGCAATATATGCAATGGAGGGGGAAAGGAACTGGCCATCCTACCCCATTATCATTGGCATTCTTTGATACCAACGTTTCAGTTGAAACTAAAAAACTGATGGTAGAAGCTCTGAAATGATCAGAAAGTCTAAAAAGAAATGCCAAAATGTTATCAGCTGAACCGAAGTTCTTAGATCAATATTTAAGAAAAGGCATTGAAAAGTTTATTTCCCAAGATTCAAGAAGATTTTTTGAAAAGTTTTCAGTAAATTCTGACTTCTTGGAAAAACATCCATCAAAATGGAAAAGTACTGGTAACAAGCATTTTTAGAGAGGACTGCATATCGCAAAAGTCTTAAAGTTGTAAACGCTGCAGCAGAATGGGGAGTGAAACTGATGACAGATTACAAAAATATGCTGACAACAAAAAAGAAGAAAAACAGTTCATTCTGCAGATTATGTCCGCCTATCAACGTCGATATCCAGATGTGAAAAAATCAACTTGATCTAAAAACTTTTAAGAACAATAAAACCATTAACAGTGAAAAATAATACAAAACATTATAAATATTTCACTGAATATAGTAAATGGTTAAAACTTTAGTTCAAATGCACCACGTCTTTGTATTACCATTTTTTCATGGAATTATTTTCTCACTAGGTGTAATAATTCTAAGATGTGTCTTTAAATTTTTACGAAAAATATAAATCTACCTATACGGCTGAGGGCCACCCTACTCCATTATTTTCTGGCTTAGTTGCCTCATGAGTGATGCCTTATTTATGTCACTTAGGAGGTTCAAACCTGTCTTGGGACAGTTAGCTAAACAATAACAATTACAAATTATAGATGTCTGAATAAGTAAACAGTCTTACCTGAGGTTGCCAAACCTCCCATATTTGCCCCTAATTTTTCACAATCTCCTGCCTCCCTTATTTTTTTCTCTTCGAGCATTTTCTTCCATTTTTTGTAATGTAAAAATCTTTATTTTAACATTTGATTTTGCCGTGAATGATGATGAATTTTGTTGTTCAAGAGATGTATTAAAATGTGCAGTCTTTTTAGAAGTGGGTTTTAGTACACACCTGTTTAAAATCAAATCATGTTAATGTTATAAATTTGTAAAAACAAGCTAGTTTTATTCTAAACATACTACTAAGTACTAATACCGGTACTCATACAAAGAGGGTGTTTCATCTCGTGAACAACATGAGCACGACACATTTATAATCAAAGCAGAGCTGAAAACTGTAGTCGACTTCAACTATTACATGAGACAAAATCTGTCTCAAAATACTCTTAATTTAAGCCTAGCTGCGGAAGTGTAGAATAAAGTTGCTTTTCAGTGATTGGACCGAATAATTTGTCTGTTTCATATGTGAAATTTTGTCGATTCCTTAGTCTCCTTTATTTTCTTCACAAAAAGTTGGCAACCCCAGTCTTATCTTATCGTTTAAAATGCAAGTTGGCAACCCCAGTCTTATCTTATCATTTAAAATGCAGTGTATTATTTTTAAATGGTTTGTTTAAAAAGTTAGATATCAGTACCTGTACTTTTATTTTCAATTATTATGTAAAAAAAAATATCCATTACAGTATCCATCGAAAAGCATAAATGAATGTCATGAAGTTGCATATACAGAGTGGAGTACTGTACCCCTAAATGTCAACACTGTTTTATTCAATGAATACAGTACTATCAGTACGATTCTGAATTTTACAGTAATTTCGGCTTCAGTTTTCTGTATTAACGTGGAACATTTAAGTGGACATCTATTCAGAAAGAATATGCATTACCATTTCTATAATACTCAATGCATCTCTTGCTTCTTAGTGGGAAGACGTTGATGTAACCCACAACACGAGTATATCATTATTGGAAAAATAAATGAGGTTTGAATATTGTGACAGCCACGTCGAGACTCGATCACACGTCCTGCAAAAGGAAGGGCGCGCGTGGAAGGAACGAGGCCAGCGCCGGTGACCACTGGGGGGGGGGGGGACGGACGTAAGGGGAACGTCTGCATGCCGAGAGGGCAAGGGAAAGTGTGGTGGGCTGCGACCGAGAAAGGGAAGAAACGAAGCAGCAAGAACGAGTCTCTAGAAGCAGAAATTTCCAGGGTCGTAGTTTCTGGAAAGTGTGGTTTAACTAATAAATACAGGACGCGAGGAGAAGAGAGTTCAGTTTTTGGTCAGCAAGCCAGTCAGTCCTGTGTAGCAGTGAAGCCAGCTTCGAGACCGGAGTTCGACTTGAGTGTGTCCGCAACTGTGGAGCATCCTGGCCAGTGCGGTGTATCCGGAACCTTTGGTTCGAGTGCAGTGGACCGCAGTTGGGGGACCTGAGTTCGAAGTTCAGTGGATTGACTCTTGCAAGTCCTGGGTTCGATATTCTGTGAACTTGAGTGACTGAGCTAGTAGAACTAGCCAAGGCAAACGAACTGTGAACTGAGAACTGATAGTTTTGTGTTGTAAATAGTGCTTTGTGAACATTAGTTGAGATTAGCAATACATTGTTGTTCTCAGTAATCCAAGTGAATTGGCATTGTCGTCTGTGGAGTGCAATAACGAATACTGTGTTGCTGTATTGGAGTGGAAATCCCGTTGTTGACGGGAGTGTTTAAATTCAATTATAGAAAGTGATTATTGTTGTGACAATAAAAGTTACATTATTGCTTGAATTAAAAAAAAGTCACATTTGGTGTCGGAAGCGAGATATTATCGACATAATGAAGAACCTACAGCAGATCCTGCAAGCCATCGTGGAAATGAAAGCAGACATGAACAAGCACATCAGTGAGGTGAAGAACGATATAAGTGAAGTAAAGGCAGACAAGAAAGATGACATGAACAAGCACATTAGTGAGATTAAAAGTGACGTCGCTATGCAAATCGGTAGTGTTTCGGCCCAAGTAGATGATATAGTTACCATCGTGAGAGACGAACTTAAAGCCGATTTTGACAAACTAAAAGAGAATTTTGCAACTATAAACGAGACAGTGGCTGAACTAAGACAGGACGTAGACCATTTCGACGGCAAAATTCGAGCTCTCGAACGTCGTCAAGAGGAAACGAGTGAGTTGCTGGACAAGACGAGTGTGTTGATGGACCAACATGCTGAAGAAAACAAGCACATACTCGCGTTAGTGGATCGCCAGGCTAGAGAACATAAACAGATATTTGCCGAGGAGGTTCGACGGGCCATGCAAGAAGCGGCAACAGATTTGACGACTCCATATAGTGGCCCTGTGGAGCCATCACCTTCAGCCAGACATTCGAACGTCAAGACGCCGAAGTTCGACGGAACGACGTCTTGGGCGATTTTCCGTCGCCAGTTCGAGGCTACAGCGGCACGTAATGGGTGGACACCAGCGGAGAAGACTACCCAGCTACTGACCGCGCTTCAAGGACAGGCGTCGGAGATTCTTCACAGCGTTCCAGAAAATGGGACAGCCGCTGAGATAGTGGCGGCCTTGGAGGGACGTTATGGTGACCATCAACTTGCGGCAGCATTCAGGACCCAACTGAAAAACGAGGGTCCAACAGTCAGACGAGTCCCTACACGAATTTGCGATGGCGGTAGAACAACTGGCCCATAAGGTCCTCAGGGGCGTACCACCACACTTTGTCGCTGGAGAGGCAGCTACACCTTCGGCAGCGGAGTTCGAGAGCCCGAGATCAGGCAACAGCTGCTCTTGGCTGAGCATCGCACCATCAACGAAGCTCTGTCGGCGGCCCTCAGGATGGAGGCGGCCAAGTTGATGGTGAACGTCTCGGCATCGCACCGGATAAGGAGCGTCGCGGCCGACGTCGAGGAACGTCAACCGAAGTCACGCGAGCGGCAGAGACGAGGAGCGCCCACCTGCTGGTCCTGTGGCAGACCGGGACACTTGAGTAGAGACTGCGACCAATCAGGCCACAGGCAGGAGAGAGAGGTGGCCAACGTCGAGGAGCGCCAACAATCACTGGAGCGGGAGAGACGACGGGCGCCCACCTGCTGGTCCTGCGGCGAACCTGGTCACCTAAGGAGGGAGTGCGACCGAACTGGCTTCAGTCAGGAGAAAGAGGGGGCCGATGATAGGAGGAGCACGTCGGCGCCGACATCACCGACCCCTCAGCTAATCCTGAAGACTGTCAACAGAAGATGCGACGATGGGCTGATTGCTGATGGATGGATAAGAGGCCGCCCATGCAGAGTACTGGCAGACACCGGGGCGTCGCTCACTATCGTCAGACCGGAAGTCGTGCGTGGCCTACCTGGGAGGACGCCGCTTCGCCGATATGAGCTACGTACTGCTTCAGGCGAGAGTCTGCCCGTACAGAAAGAGGTCTTCCTGGATCTGACCTTAGGAAAGAGGAGACTGGAGGTGTGGGTGTTCGTCGCCAACATCACTGAAGACGTCATCCTGGGACTCGATGCCATGCAGATCTTTGATGCGACGGTGGTCGTCCGGCGCTGTATCTTCCCTTTGGTCAGGATGAAGTGTTCCTGAGGGACGTCGAGGACCAACCCATGGCCAGCAGACTCACCTTGCAGAAGCAAGTGATAATCCCAGCAGGCTGCGAGATGGTGGTGACGGCACGACTGGATGGACAGCCTAAGGGAAACCTGTTCCTTGATTCATAAACAACTCCGATAGATGGAGTTTATGTGGCCAAATCCCTACTCCCGAACCAGAAGGTGGTACCGGTGAGGGTCCTGAATGTTCACCAATCGGGACCAGGAGGTGCCTAGTGGAACTGTACTAGGTAGCGTCGAGCCGGTACTGTCTGTGACGTCTCTGGGGGATAAGGAGGAGCGTCAGCGCCCACGTCGAGAGCTAGACTCATCACTGAAAGAACTGGCTCGAGAATTGGCGGAAAATTTAAGCAAAGGAGAAAGAAGACGAGTCCATGATCTATTGACAGAGTTTCAGGACGTCTTCAGCCTGTCTGAAAATGACTACGGGAGAACGGAGAAAGTTCAGCACCACATCGACACTGGAAATGCTCACCCAATCAGACAACCTCCTCGACGTGTCCCTCTAGCTAAACAGAGGGAGATTGACAGAATGAAAGCAAGAGGGGTCAACGAGGAATCCGACAGCCCTTAGTCATCACCTGTGGTGCTGGTGAAGAAGAAGAATGGGGACCTGTGTTTCTGTGTGGACTATAGAAGACTGAATGACGTCACCAAGAAGGACTGCTTTCCCCTTCCACGAATTGATGACACCTTGGACGCCCCTGGCAGCAGCAGAGTGGTTCTCAACGTTGGATCTCAAGTCAGGATACTGGCAGGTGGCGCTACATCCGGAGGACAAGGAGAAAACGGCATTCTCTACAGGCCAGGGACCATGGCAGTTCACCATTATGCCGCTCGGCCTCTGCAACGCCCCGGCTACATTCCAGAGACTAATGGAGTCCGTAATGAGAGGCCTTACATACTAC
This sequence comes from Periplaneta americana, assembly GCF_040183065.1. Classification (NCBI taxonomy): domain Eukaryota; kingdom Metazoa; phylum Arthropoda; class Insecta; order Blattodea; family Blattidae; genus Periplaneta; species Periplaneta americana. The sequence continues at coordinate 107,334,191 of NC_091124.1, forward strand.
ACCTGTTTGCTGTACCTTGATGACGTCATCGTGTTCGCCAAGGCCTTCGGCGAACAACTGTCGAACCTGAGGAAAGTGTTCGAGAGACTGCGACAGGCCAGGTTGAAGTTGAACCCGAAGAAATGTCATCTGTTCCAGAAGAAGGTCAGCTACCTGGGGCACGTAGTAGGGACCAACGGAGTGGCCACGGACCCGGAGAAGCTACAAGCCGTCAAGGGATGGCCGAGACCGAGGGACAAGCAGGAGTTGCGCCGCTTTCTCGGCCTCTGCACTTACTACAGAAGGTTCGTAGCTGGGTACGCCAACATCGCTAAGCCTCTAACCCAGCTGATCGAGGAGAAACGACAATTCCAATGGACGGACGAGGCGGAGTCATCCTTCCAGTCGCTGAAAGAGGCGCTCTGCACTGCTCCTGTACTGGGATACCCTATCCCTGGAAGGAAGTTCACGCTCGACACGGACGCTAGCAACGTAGGCATCGGCGGAGTACTCTCTCAGGAAAAGGACGGGCAAGAGAGGGTGATTGCCTACTTCAGCCGAACACTATCCAAGGCTGACAGAAACTACTGTGTGACACGTAGAGAACTTCTTACCATTGTGGAAGCCCTGAAGCATTTCCACAAATACTTGTATGGCCAGGAATTCCATCTGAGGACAGAACATTCTGCACTCATCTGGCTATTGGGCTTCAAGAATCTGGAGGGGCAGACCGCCCATGGAGTTCAACGTCTGCAGGAGTACAACTTCACCTCCGAATACCGCCAAGGGAAGAAACATTCCAATGCTGATGCTTTATCACGACGCCCTTGCCCGGATGGCTGCAAACACTGCCTGAAAGTAGAAGAGCGAGATGGCGCCCACGCAGTCCGAGCAATTGCCGCCCAGTCGAGCCCAAGATGGGACAACGCTGCCATAAGGAGGGAGCAGCTGGAGGACCCAAACATGGGACAGCTACTGCGTGATGTAGAGTCCTGCCAGAGACCAGTGTGGGCCGATATCGCTAACCGTAGCACCACTTACAATAGCTACTGGGCCCAATGGGAATTCTTCACTGTGAAGGACGGTATCCTGAAGAGGATTTGGAAGTCGGCCGATGGAAGAACCCGCAAAGAACAACTTGTCCTGTCCAGGAGCAAGGTGAAGGAAGTGCTTGAGGAGACTCATGCTGGCGTGACTGGAGGCCACCTGGGAGCCAACAAGACGCTGGACAAGTTAAGGCAGAGGTTCTACTGACTGAATCAGAGAACCGACACGGAACAATGGTGCCGAAGGTGCGACACATATGCAGCCAGTCGCGGACCAAGGACACGCAGCAGGGGAGCCATGCAGCAGTACAACGTGGGAGCTCCTTTTGAGAGAATCGCCATCGACGTTGCTGGATCATTCCCGGCCACAGATCGAGGGAACCGCTACCTGCTAGTAGCCATGGATTACTTCACAAAATGGCCAGAGGTGTACGCGATTCCCAACCAAGAGGCTTCGACGGTGGCAGACGCACTACTTGACAACATCGTCTGCCGATTCGGTGTGCCCCGGGAATTGCATAGTGATCAGGGGCGAAACTTCGAATCCAACCTGATGGGAGAATTGTTCGAGCGTCTGGGGGTGCATAAAACCAGGACCACTCCCCTCCACACACAGTCCGACGGCATGGTAGAATGCTACATCAAAACCATGGAAGAGCACCTGCAGAAGGCGGTGTCCAACCATCAGCGAGACTGGGATGCAAGAGTCCCACTGTTCCTCTTGGCCTACAGAGCTTCGGTCCACAATACAACAGGGATGACACCGGCAAACATGGTCTTAGGGAGAGAGCTGCGCCTGCCCTGTGATCTGCTGTTTGGCACGCCACCCGGCACCGACCAGCCAGCGACTGACTACGTGGCAGAACTGACCGAGAAGTTGAATGGAGTCCACCAACTGGCTAGAGAGCACCTCAAGATGGCCAGCGACAGGATGAAAGTGCGCTACGAGAGATTAGCCAACTCTGCAAGATTCCAGGAGGGCGACCTTGTATGGCTGTATCGACCTACCAGGACCAAAGGAAAATCACCGAAGCTGCAGCATGCCTGGGATGGACCATACCGCATGGTGACCCAGATCAACGACGTGGTGTACCGCATCCAGCGACAACTCCGAGGGAAGATGATGGTGGTACATCTGGACTGACTAGCGGCCTACCAAGGGACTGTACGGGACAGCCAGTCCTAAGGAGGGAGCAATGTGACAACCAGGTCGAGACTCGATCACGCGTCCCGCAAAAGAGAAGGCGCGCATAGAAGGAACGAGGCCAGCGCCGGTGAGCACTGGAGGGGACGGACGTAAGGGGAATGTCTGCATGCCGAGAGGGCAAGGGAAGGTGCGGTAGGCCGCGGCCGAGAGAGGGAAGAAACGAAGCAACAAGAACAAGTCTCTAGAAGCGGAAATTTCCAGGGTCGTACTTTCTGGAAAGTGTGGTTTAACTAATAAATACAGGACGCGAGGAGAAGAGAGTTCAGTTTTTGGTCAGCAAGCCAGTCAGTCCTGTGCAGCCGTGAAGCCAGCTTCGAGACCGGAGTTCGACTTGAGTGTGTCCGCAACTGTGGGAGCATCCTGGCCAGTGCGGCATATCCGGAGCCTTTGGTTCGAGTGCAGTGGACCGCAATCGGGGGACCTGAGTTCGAAGTTCAGTGGATTGACTCTTGCAAGTTCTGGGTTCGATATTCTGTGAACTTGAGTGGCTGAGCTAGTAGAACTAGCCAAGGCAAACGAACTGTGAACTGACAGTTTTGTGTTGTAAATAGTGCTTTGTGAACATTAGTTGAGATTAGCAGTACATTGTTGTTATCAATAATCCAAGTGAATTGTCATTGTCGTCTGTGGAGTGCAATAACGAATACTGTGTTGCTGTATTGGAGTGGAAATCCCGTTGTTGACGGGAGTGTTTAAATTCAATTATAGAAAGTGATTATTGTTGTGACAATAAAAGTTACATTATTGTTTGAATTAAAAAAAAAAGTAACAATATCATCGTAATTATATGTATTACATTCTGATTGAGGTTCTGGCTGATATGTACATCTATTGTCAAGCAGTGCATCTTACTTGACAATAGGTGTCAGAGGAAGAACAATTTATTGTTTGTATGCATCTGAAGTTTGATTAGTGGAATATGTAGCTAATCGGTGATGTATGCATTGGAGGGGGAAAGGAACTGGCCACACTACCCCATTATCTACTGACTTAGTTGCCTCATGAGTGATGCCTTATTGGTGTTACTTATGAGGTTCAAACCTGTCTTCGGACAGTTGACTAAACAACAACATTCAAAATATTACTAGTAAGCCTAGCTTGTGCAGCTGCAATCCACGCATTTTTATAAATTCTACGAATCTTCTGCGTCCTTTTTTAATTAAAAAATTGTAGTTTTCCTCTAAGATAACTAAAATACGTAAAATCAAATTTATACAATTAAGTTAAATTTAGGCATATAATTTTACCTTCCTATATTTTAATTCTAACACTGGGAAATTCTGAGGTACCTACCATTACCTATAATGAAATTAAATGTGCATAATTATATTTAGATATGTAAGTTTAGTTTTTCATGTCTTAATTCTAGCATTGCTGTCCTCTTCTGAGATGCATATAAACCCCCTCCCCCACCCAAAAAATTAATCCTGTTTTAATACTTTGAAACCTACTTCAGGTGCTTAAACGTAAAGTTTTCAGTGTTTAAATACTCGAAATTTACCCACAAATATGAATATGTGGACAGAATCACAGAAACCACTTATTCATATGTGATGATTATGTTATAAGGCCTATTATTTTTATTTTTTTACTTGATTATTTAACTAGGCTGTACCGACTAGCTATTGGATTCTTTAGCATCAATGGAATTGGTGGTAGCGAGATGGTATTTGACAAGATGAGGCCAAAGATTCGCTATGGATTACCTAACATTCACCTTATGTTTGGGGAAAACCTCGGAAAAACTAACCAGGTAATCAGCCCAAGTGGGAATCGAACCCACGCCCGAGCACAACTCTGGATCAGCAGGCAAATGCGCTACCATCTGAGCTATGCTTTTTTTTTAACTTGGTTATTTAACGTCACTGTATCAACTACGAGGTTATTTAGCGTCGGTGATGGGGATATGATATATTTGGCGAGATGAGGCCGAGGATTCGCCATAGATTACCTGACATTTGCCTTACGGTTGAGGATAACCTCGGAAAAAAACCAACCAGGTAATCAGCCCCAGCGGAAATCGAATCCACGCCCAAGAGCAACTCCGGATCGGGAGGCAAGCACCGTAACCGACTGAGCTACGCTGGTGGCTCTGAGCTATACTGGTACATTTATTATTATTATTATTATTATTATTATTATTATTATTATTATTATTATTATTATTATTATTATTTACTTACTTACTTACTTGTGGCTTTTAAGGAACCCGAAGGTACATTGCCACCCTCACATAAGCCCATCATTCTTCCCTATCCCGTGCAAGATTAATCCAGTCTCTATCATCATATCCCACTTCCCTCAAATCCATTTTTATATTGTGCTCCCACCTACGTCCCGGTCTCCCAAAAGGCCCTTTTCCCTCCGGCCTCCTAATTAACACTCTATATTCATTTCTGGATTCACCCATACGTGCTACATGCCATGCCCATCTCAAACGTCTGGATTTAATGTTCCTAATATGTGAGGTGAAGAATACAATGCATGCAGTTCTGTGTTGTATAACTTTCTTCATTCTCGTGTAACTTCATCCCTCTCAACCCCAAATATTTTCCTAAGAACCTTATTCTCAAACACCTTTAATCTCTGTTCTCCTCTCAAAGTGAGAATCCTAGTTTCTCAACCATACAGGACGACCGGTAATATAACTGGTTTATAAATTCTAACTTTCAGTATTTTTGATACCAGAATGGAAGACAAAAGCTTCTCAGCTGAGTAATAACAAGCATTTTCCACATTTCTGCGTTTAATTTCCTCTCAAATGTCATTCATATTTGTTACTGTTGTTCCAAGATATTTGAATTTTTCCACCTCTTCAAAGGATAAATTTCCAATTTTTATATTTCCATTTCGTACAATATTCTGGTCACGAGATACAATTAAATACTTTGTCTTTTCGGGATTTATTTCCAAACCTATCTCTTTACTTGCTTCAAGTAAAATTTTTGTGTTTTCCCTAATAGTTTGTGGATTTTCTCCTAACGTATTAACAAGCAGTTGATAACCCGTTCAATTCCAACTTGAACTTTCCTAATGGCATATTCTAGAGCATCTCCTTACGTTAGCTCGCAGTGAATTTGAAAAGTATCCAACAGAAACTGGTCTATAAGGACTCTATTGTACGTTTCACTGAGACACATTTTAATTAATTGAACTAGTTTCTTCAGAATGCCGAATTGTATAAGAATAGTATATAAAACTTCTCTATTAACCGAGTCATATGCCTTTTTTAAATCTATGAATAACTGATGTACTGTTTATACTCCCACTTTTCTTCAATATCTGTTGAATAGAAGAAGTCGATCATTAGTCGATCTATTACGCCTAAAACCGCACTGATGATCCTCAATAATTTCATCTACATACGGAATTAATCTTCTCAAAAGAATATTGGACAAAATGTTCTACGATGTAAAGCATTGAACTTATAATTACATACTTTCATAGCTTTATTAGACCACTTATTCATTTCATTTAGAATATTTAATTTTGCAGTTAGAACTATGTCCTTCCATAATGAATTTTTTCAGGATGAGACAAGGTTCTAAGTGCTGATAGAACTTTGTCAAACTACAGTGTGTTTATCCATTACTTAAAACATTATTATTCATTACATAGAACATTTAAACTCTGAAAAAAATTGTTCTCTTTTAATTTATAATTGGATAATTGACATTAAATAAGTTACAGAAATTAAAATTATATTTTGTGAAAACAATCAGATCTCTGTTATATCCATGACTGCGGATTAGACACTACTTTCCGTACCTTCTCTTTTGGTGTATTTTCTTGGTTATTTCTGAAATTATAGTTACATAATGTATTTTTTGTTGTTATTAAGCCTATTATAATTTCAATGTCCCTTGTAGTACTGGGTGTTCATTTCAAAGTGTGTCATGACGTCACTGTTGTGAGTCAGCGATTTGAAGCGAGTTTCAGCTTTTATGTCAGAGAAGTTGCCTATTAATCAAGGCGTTCAATCTAAACTTGAGAACGTGTATGGTATAACTTGAATGTCGTAGCAACAGATGGCGGTCTGTAAAGTCTGTGTGCTACCATAACCTCTTTCGAACTGTGTTTTGCGCGGGCAAGTCGTACGCAGGGTATTTGTTATCATCGATTGCATACGGCAACATTCCACAACACAAATAAAATGCTCCTTGCCATGTTGACCGTCGAAGTTAACGTTAACAAATACGTAAGTAATCGTCTTAACCCTCTCCCCATATCCCGACAGTAAGAAAAAAAACTCACTTCAGTACGTGTTTTCAAACAGTTCACATTCTTGCCACTATTGGCGTTACCGTACGTATCGGTAAGTAATCTTCAGAATGAACGCCGTACTTGCTAGGCAACTTCTCTCGCATTTAGGTAATACGCCTCTGCGGAAGTGTAGGAAGATTGAATTCTCTAGGCTCATCAGATAGCCACATGACGACATACTGCGAGCCATGACACATTTTGAACTGAACACCCAGTATTTAAACGTATTTATATATTTTATGTTGTTTATAGCCTATTATATTATATATTTAAATTAAACAAATAATTACACAATTAAAATATTGGTTTAAGAAAATATTGGAAGTGAAAGCAGTCTTCAAATGTATTATTGACGAATGAAAAATGTATATTTTAAGTAATGGAGATGTGTAAATGTTATGAACATGTGAAAAGAATGGGTAAATAGAAAACGAAGTGATTGAACATAAAAATCGTGATAATCCATTTTGAATCTTGCATACCGGTACACTATTTTTAACACTTGAATATAAGTAATTGATTAACTAGCGGACTTACTCGTGTTAATTATGTAAGTCTGTGCGGCTTACAGGTGTTTCGGTGCTTCATCACACCATCCTCAGAGACTACTAGATCACAAAAACACACAAAACACAACACAAACACAAGAACACAAGAAATACATCACACTAACATATGAAAACAAAAGCACACATAAGATCGCATCTTCATTCAGAAAGCAGAAATACAACATATCATACAGAACAGAAAACACTACAAAGACATCTCAACACACAAAAAACACAAACAAATAAATACAACCACACAGGTGTATACAAACTCACATGTAATAGTTGCGACAAGTTCTACATTGGACAGACAGGCAGATCATTCCAAACACGCTACAAAGAACACATTAAAGCAATAGCCAGAGGACACAATACATCTACATATGCCGATCACATAACCAATGCTAACCATACATACAATAACATAAATACGGACATGGAAATCCTACACATACAACCCAAGAACCAAAAACTCAACACACTAGAACAATACGAAATATACAAACACACTAAAACACACCCCGATCAAATTCTCAACACACAGATCAATTTCAGTACACACACACTATTTGACTCCACTTTTCTACACTTTTCAACAATCAAACGCATCCACACAACAGGCAGAGAAGTTCGAGATGACGCTGAGATCTAGTAGGCTCTGAGGATGGTGTGATGAAGCACCGAAACAGCTGTAAGCCGCACAGATTTACGTAATTAACACGAGTAAGTCCGCTAGTTAATAAATTACTTATAAAAATCGTCTTACGTATTGTTCGGCTGTCCTATATATGTAAAACTTTCTTCATTGTGTAAATTTTTGTCCTTCGAAATCCTATCGTTAGCATTATAACTCTGTGAAGCACTAAGTCACCTAATTTAAGAAATTTGCTGAGATGTTGAATTTTATTACTGAAGTCAAGTATTCTTTTCAAATGGAGACTGTATGTCCTTTACTTCCTTTTCATTAAGAAAAAACACTTCAATTTTAATTAATTGTTGTCAACTTCACTCTGTTTCCTTCCCATTTATACCTCTATTTTATCTTATTTCAGGCATATAATGGTAAGCAGATAATTTAATGATAAATATATCATATTCTTTGAAAGGAAATTCACTGTAAAATTATAAATATGATCTATCTGGTTATGTGTCAATCCATCTGGAGAAATCCAAGTATATTTATGTATATCCTTATGAGGGAATGTTGTACTTTTGACAATTGAATTTTTTGATGTGGCAAAGTTGACTAACCTAACTTCATTATCATTACTACTTACGTGTAGGCTCTCTTTTCCCATAGTCAGTTTAAAAATATCCTCCCGTCCTAATTTAACATTGAAATCCCTTAATAAAACTTTCATGTGATATCTAGATAACTGATCAAAAGTGTGTTCCAATTGCTCATACGTGTAGAAGCTATCCTTTATATGGTCGTCTTTCTCTTCTATAGGGGCGTGAGCATTTTATTATTCTTAATATTATTATTGTTATTGTTATTAGTGTCGTTGTTGCTTTTGTTGTTACTACTGTTGCCATTGTTGTTACTATTGTTGCTGTTTTTTTATGTTATTTTACGACACTGTATCAACATCTCAGGTTATTTAGCGTCTGAATGAAATGAAGGTGATAAAGCCAGTGAAATGAGTCCGGTGTCCAGCACCAAAAGTTACCCAGCATTTGCTCATATTGGGTTGAGGGAAAAAATCTCAACCAGGTAACTTTCCCTGACTGGGATTTGAACCCAAGCCACCTGGTTTTGCAGTCAGACGCGCTGTTACTCTACAGGTGAGGATTGTTGCTCTTACTATTGTTGTTATTACTACTACTAGTTTTACTACTATTATTTTTTTACTTACTTACTTACTTACAAATGGCTTTTAAGGAACCCGAAGGCTCATCGCTGCCCTCACATAAGCCCGCCAGCGGTCCCTATCCTGTGCAAGATTAATCCAGTCTCTATCATCATACCCCACCTCCCTCAAATCCATTTTAATATTATCTTCCCATCTACGTCTCGGCCTCCCTAAAGGTCTTTTTCCCTCCGGTCTCCCAACTAATACTCTATATGCATTTCTGGATTCGCCCATACGTGCTACATGCCCTGCCCATCTCAAACGTCTGGATTTAATGTTCCTAATTATGTCAGGTGAAGAATACAATGCGTGCAGTTCTGTGTTGTGTAACTTTCTCCATTCTCCTGTAACTTCATCCCGCTTAGCCCCAAATATTTTCCTAAGCACCTTATTCTCAAACACCCTGAACCTATGTTCCTCTCTCAGAGTGAGAGTCCAAGTTTCACAACCATACAGAACAACCGGTAATATAACTGTTTTATAAATTCTAACTTTCAGATTTTTGGACAGCAGACTGGATGATAAGAGCTTCTCAACCGAATAATAACACGCGTTTCCCATATTTATTCTGCGTTTAATTTCCTCCCGAGTGTCATTTATATTTGTTACTGTTGCTCCAAGATATTTGAATTTTTCCACCTCTTCGAAGGATAAATCTCCAATTTTTATATTTCCATTTCGTACAATATTCTGGTCACGAGACATAATCATATACTTTGTCTTTTCGGGATTTACTTCCAAACCGATCGCTCTACTTATTATTTTTTTACTTACTGTAGTTATTTAATTATGCTGTATCAACTACTAGATTATTTAGCATTAATGGGATTGGTGATAGCGAGATGGTAGTGGCGATATAAGACGAGGATTCGCCATAGATTACCTGACATTCGCCTTACGTTTGGAAAAACCTCAGAAAAATCCAACCAGGTAATCAGCCCAAGTGGGGATGGAACCTGCTCCCGAGTGCAACTCTGGATCATCAGACTAGCGTCTTAGCTGACTAAGGTATGCCAGTGGCTTACTATTATTATTATTATTATTATTATTATTATTATTATTATTATTATTATTATTATTATTATTATTATAAATTTAATTACAGCCATTCTCACAGTTTATAAACAAGTATCTACTAGCTGCAGTGCAAGAACTATGTCTAATGAATAGGGACCGGATTTTTATGTACTGGTAATTACATATTATATTCCTTTCAACCTAACCGTATATAAATAACAAATCTTTGCGAATCTTGTAATTACCATTAATATATTAAAATTTGATACTACATATTTTTACATATTTACCCCACATTACATATTATGGCTTGGCATTACATAAATCTACATATTTATGGTTTTTATTCATTTTTACTTCTCTAAAAGGAAAAAAAAAAAAAAAAAAAAACTTCTGCTCGGAAAGTTTATAATTTGAAACACACAGATTTAAAAAGTCTTTTTACCTACCCCAGAAAGGATATATTTCGGGACGAACATAATGTCCTTAGTTCCAGAAAGTAATAGAGGCACTCACCCCATACCGCCCACTGTAAATATAAGTGAACAAAAGACAATCTTTCTCATACAACTACATTGTATTGTAAAAATCACTCAGAAAGAAGCGTTGCCTTCATGTGGTGGAGTGGGACGAAGACGACATGATTTTTCTCGAACTATACTTGTTCTGCACACGTCTTAACAAGCCATTCCCATGCAATTTGCAACCTCACCCACCCTCTTCCTATTCCTAAACCTTACAGGGAGACACGTGTCAAGTCGGACATGAGCCGCAATAAAGTAGCTGACTTCTGAAAAGAAGCTGGAGTAAAGGAACAAACTAGAAAGATTAAAATAAATAGCTTTTCAGGTTATTGCTTGATCTCTTTACTTTAAATTTAGTAGGAATTAGAAGGTATGGTTCTCTGCTGGAATAATCCTACCCTTCTGAATGAGACAGGAATGTCACTTTTCAAACAACAGTTTGTAAATGCCTATAGTATAGTATAGTATAGTATTTATTAGCTGTCGTTATAGCAAAAGCTAATGACATTGTCAAATTACACGTGTGAAATTATCGTGCAAAAATGAAAATTATTCTATTACAACACTAAACATAAAACAAAATGATCACAAATACTCCTTAGAGTTTACAATTGAGAGTCAAGATTATCAAAAATAGGCTAATATCTAGATGAAAATTATAACACACTGATCACAAATATTATTTGATTTCCTCCGTTTATATACAATAAAACAAGAATTAACTTAACAATTTATGAGAATTTCCTAATATATTACAAAATAATAATACAATTCAGAGAAAGAAACCTAAAAAATATCTACAGCTTGATTTTCTGATTCAAAATATTCTTGCACAGAATAGAATGGGTTTCTAAGAAGCCACTTTTTCACTTTGACTTTGAATATGTCAAGTGACAATTCCTGTGCTTCCTGTGGTAACATGTTGAACATTCTACAGCCCAACATGTTAGAACTACTTTTAACTTTGGATAGTCTGCAAAATGGTATGTCCAGTTTTTCTTTATTCCGAGTATTATACTCATGTTTTTCCATCCTACTGGTGAAGCCATAAAGATTTTTCTTGATGTAAAGAAGGAGTTCCAGAATATATTCATTAACAACTGTTAAGATGGTCTCCTGTATGAACAGTGGTTTACAATGTGCTTTGCTTGGTACTTCTGTGATAATTCTGACTGCTTTCTTCTGAATGAGTAGGACTTCAATAAGTTTATTGCTGTTTCTCCACACCAGGATTCCATACATACTTCAATATGCTATGAAAAAAAGCAAAATAAACACTTCTTAGGTACTGCCCGGGTATTTTATCTCTAATTACTCTTAAGAGGTACAGGACTCTGGACAGTCTCCGAGAGATGTATTCAATGTGGCAATCCCAGGTTAGTTTTGTATCAAGATGGATACCAAGTAATTTTACTGCCTTTTCTTCAGACCCTTCTTTTTTTCAATGTCAAAATTAATTTTTGTGTCTTCTCCTCGTTTAAAATTAACTTATTTGCTCTGAACCATTCTGCTGCTTCCACAACTGTATTTGAGGTTAGCTGACGCAGTTCTGCTGCTCTAGTCGAACATGTTATGAAAGAAGTGTGATCTGCATATAATGTTGATTTGGCCATAATGTTGTAACTTAAATCATTTACAATAATTAGGAATAAGAAAGGTCCTAAGATGGAACCCTGTGGGACACCATGTTGCACTTCTCCTTCAAAAGACCTGATCCCTTGAATTTCTACTATTTGTTTTCTACCAGACAGATATGATGAGAGGAGGTCCAACTCCCTTCCATTTATACCATAGTATTGTAGCTTAAGTCTTAAAATATCATTTGAAACGCAGTCAAAAGCTTTTGTAAGGTCGCATAACGTGATCTCAGAGTACATTTTATCTTCAAAACCATTGTATGCTGATTCCAGCAGTGATAATATAGCATCAACTGTTGTTCTACCTTTACGAAAACCAAACTGCGTATGACACAATAAGTCATTTCCTTCAAAATAATTTGCTAATTGAGTCTTCATTACACATTCTAACACTTTTCCGAAAATAGGAATAATAGATACCGGCCTATAACTACTTGGATTCTCTTTCTCACCTTTCTTGTATATTGGGCAAATCCTCGAGTATTTTTGACTATTTGGAAATATCCCCATTTCCAGACAATCGTTGATGCACACTGTCAATGGATATATGATATAATTAATCACTTGCTTCAGGAAATTATTGGATATTGCATAAATATCTTTGCTGTTTGATGCTTTCATTTTGTTCGCAATATTAACTATATCCTCACATGATGTATACTGGCACTTGCACAGGTGTGCTTGTTAAAACTTCTGCTGTTATATGTGAAGAATTGATCTCTGAAATGATATGCTCCACAGATTCAAGAAAATACCTGTTTATTTCATTGGGTTCAATTGGTATATTTTGATTTTTGACACCTTTGTTACATTCTGTCTTTATCAAGTTCCATGCAGCTCTACATTTATTGTTGGATGATTCAATGAAAATAGCATTTCTCTGTTTTTTTGTTTCTATTAATGAATCTTTGTAAGTGTTCCTTGCTTTCTTATATTCAACTTTGTCTTCTTCCTTCCCAGAAAATTTATATATGGACGACAGTAGCATCATCCCATTTTTCATATATTCCAGTTACTTTGTAAAACATTTGCTTTTCTCGTGTCATACTTCTGTTCTTTTAATCTTTATCACTTCTTCCGGAAAATAAAAGTTAAAAAGGTCAATAAAAATATGGGGGGGGGGGGAAATCAAATAAATCACCGCCTCTGCAATTTCTATAGTGAGATTCTAAACTGGCAATCCAATCTTTATGCTTCACTTCCCTAACGAAAAACTCAATACCTTTTGGAGAGAATACTCTTCTATAAATATAACTGTTTGAGATATTTTCATCTTGGTTGTCAGGAAGATTAAGTTTCCACAGGATTGCCACATGGTCAGATAACCCGGGTTCTATTATTTCTACTTCAAATTTAGAGTTTATATTAGTTATAATATTGTCTAAGAATGCAGCTTCTCTTGTTGGACTAAAAACTGTACAGTAGCATCCATAGGATCTCAGCACATTAAGCAAATCTCTAGAATTGTTAGTGTTCAATCTTTCATCTGTGTTAATATCACCACCTATTATTATATTATATCCTAACCAATGACAAGACAGAATTTGTAAGCAGTGCTCAATGCATTCAAGAAAGATTTTAAAATAACTGTCAGGTGTTCTATATATTGAAATAACGACTAATCTATATGTAGGTAACACTACTGAAGTTACCTCAAAATGTTTTTCATTGACATATGCACAGTCTAGTATATACAGTCGCGAAGCTCAATACGTAGTAAATATGCAAACATTAGCTAGTTGCTCACCACTAGGATCGCTAATATCGCCTCATTACAGGCAATGGAAAATAGTACCATCACAGTCTATTGTTTCTAGCACCCTCAAAACTCAAGCTTCGTGACTGTATATAGTAGACTGTGACATATGTTTCCTAAATCTATGATATTAAAATCAACATCTGTTATCTTCATCTTACGAAGTGCTGACTAGATCAGACGCTATGGACAGTACTCTATAACAGAGTCGCCAGTATGAAAGGATAATTCCAAGCCTTTGGCGTGAGACGAACTTGATAGCTCAGTGGTAGAGCACCTGACCGGGGTACAGGAGGGTACAGGTTCGAATCCCGCTCGAGGTTGTGAAATTTTTCTTTCATACCATGGCATGATTGTGACTATAATAGTATTTAAATTCATCAATATCTGTTCTAAGAAACAAACAAACACCACCATGTAATGAATTAACTCTACAATATTTGTTAGCAAGTTTGTAACTGTCCATATGCACAAGTTCAATTTCATCTCTTGATATCCAATGCTCACAAACACTTAACATATCAATGCATTTAGAAACTAAATATACCTCCATCTCTTCCGTTTCTTCTTGAAACTTTATACATTACATTGTAAGACATTTAAACTCTTACCAAGATGATCACTTTTCACTATTTCACCACTGAAATTTCTTCCGAGTCACTCAGAGGAAACTTCTGTTTGTAAGTCTGTTGAGTCTTCAATCCGATCTGGCCTAAGTCTGCCAAAGAACTCCGTCACCAGGCAACCATGTGGTCACATTTCTTCTTGGAAAATATTCTGGAAATCCAGGTTTTAGTTTTTAGTTTAGTTTTAGGTTTTAGTTCGAGGTTTTAGTAGATAGGCACTTTGTTTCTTATAGGGAGCAGCTAAAATGCATGTGTCCCACATCTCCTATTTTCTCCTAATCCAGTAAAGCGAAACAGTGCTTGCAGTTCTGTTATATCATTCATTTCACTCAGTTCTCTAGTTTTAGTACTTGTAGTATTGCAATGGACGAAGCTTTCACTACAGATGGAAAAATAGTAACGTGTCAAGTGTGCAATAAAAAAGTCGGGTGCTCTATGAAATCACAACTGGAGAGTCTTATCTATCCTATCCCTGCCAGATATTGATATTAAATATTTTCATGATTTTGCATATTTTGGTACATATTCAGCTTATTTTTCTTACAATAAATATGTACATATTTCACACCTTGATATTACATAAAAATCCGGTCTCTACTAATGAATGAATTGTAATAGACTTTCAAAAGCCATACTTCAATACCATCCCCAGGGGAAGAGATCTTTGGGTCGACCAAAAAAAAAAAAAAAAAAGGTGATCGAGAATGACTTACTGAGACTGTAACACGCCTTGGCCTTATACTTGTTTGGATGATGATAGTGATGATGATGATGATGATGATTATTATTATTATTATTATTATTATTATTATTATTATTTAATAGTTGTTTTTTATAGTTGTAATATTAGCATAATTATGTAGCTACTTAATAACATCATGGTGATTTAAATTTTGAAATGTTACACAGTATCGTGTTATGAACAACAGCATGTACTGCTGGCTGATTTTTGTCAGTACAGCAGAGAAACGTCAGAACAGGCTGGATGTTACTCACTGGTTACATACGCTGAGAGAGAGAAAGGATAATGGTCCTGTATATGTCTGTCTCTCTTTTTCCCCAGCAACCTATTGTGACAAGCAAGCAAGTATATTTGGAAGTTAACATCTTACTCACCCGCAAGTTCAAATTCATTCCAAGTCAAAACATTGTATAAATACAAAATAACAAAATATAAGAAAAAGATAATAAATAATTACTATATACAGTGTTAAAAATTGTGTAATTAAGATGTAGAATTACTATATCTTAACCATATATAAATAAAACATATTTTTCCTATAAAAATAAAAGGGGAAGCAATGCTTCCACTACATCCGTGGACACTGCACTCCTGGAATTAACTGATATTCGAAAGCGAGATCTGTAGACTATAAACATTTGAAAACGAATATACAGCTGTAACATATTCTTTCTCATCAACTTGATGAATATTAAAAAAACGATTAAAACTTTCATATAAAATCGAAAATTTGCACATCAACAAATATGCTGCTTTAGTAATCACGAAAAATGTAATAGTTAATATTATGGTATTTATTTAGAGTCATTTTTTTTTTCTTTTGAGTGGTTAACATCTACTAAAATGAATCATTAGAAATTTGATTACTAAGTACCGGTAAGAATTCTTATGTAATGAAATTAAAATTATTAAAGTTAAATTAAATTTTATAATACAGTTTTCAGATATGCATATAATAAATTTAAAATATTAATTCAAAATAATATTGAAACATTTTTCCATTTGCTATGATTTTTAAAAGAATTTCACATAACTGAAAATGTTTACTATTATTGACTGTGTAACATATTCTAACCTACATCTTTATTTCATTTACACCACACTAAGCTAAAAAGCCATTTTGCCTACTTGAATCATTAACACCCCAAAGAGAATGACCCAACCATAGCCACCATCAGGTGGAGCTGGACCCAATTCTGGCTGTGATCCTATAACAGTGTCGAGCATGAGTCTCTCTCTTCTTCCTTCTTTTGATCGTAGTGCCATATTGTGCAAAATAAATGTAAACTATCACTACACAGTAAAGGTGCAGACTACTTTTATTTTAATTTTTATAGATTAACTGCATATCACTAATTTATGTAATCTACTTTCACTATAATTGTTTTTATATAGTACCGGTAACAGTCACATAATCACAATATTTTAACATTTTTAGGAATGGATTATAATGATGACAGATATATAGGCCTACTGTCACAAAGATGGCAAGTACTATCTTTGCTGATAATAGTTATCTTATCTGAAGAAAGATAAAGGTCACTGTTAATACCACTTCGTAGCAAGGCTAACTAACTGCAAGTTTTGTAATTCAATCTCTTCTACAAACCTGAATCCAAATTATGACATAAATAATAGTGCGTTTAAGCACACATACACACAAATATACTGTAATTATAATAATATATATATAATTATACCAAGACAATACAGAGAAGAACAGAAGCTTATAAAAAATGAATTAAGGAAACAAAAACAAAATGAGCACCCCATTTAGCCTCAATAGAAATAATTTTCTACGAACCTTTCAGCCAATTTGAACTTAACTTAGCAAATAACAAAATGAATAGCAATAAAGCCCCTGGCCCGGACAAAATCTGTCCTGAATTCATAAAATACCGGTACCTATGTTCTAAAGCTACACTACAACTATGTCTGAAAAACATCAGTCCCAGTAGACTGAAAAAAAAAACTGTCATTATCCCTGAATTGAAACCAAGAAAATCAGCAAATATTAGGTACTAATTATAGACTCATATCGATAACTAGCCATTTAGCGAAAATCATGGAGAGAATATCAAAAAGATTAAATTGGTGCTTAGAAATCCACAATCTATTATCATCATCCCAAGCAGGGTTCAGAAGAAATCATTCAACCAACGAACAAGTAATATTGCTGAGTCACGACATCAAGGAGGCAATTAACAATAAAGAAGATGCACTGGCAGTGTTTGTGCATATGATAATGTATGGAGATGTAACTTATTCAAGAAACTCCATCAAATGGGCATTACTGGCAACATTTTGTGCTGACAGCACCATGTAGACAGGGGAGAACTGAAGTACCTCGAAGAGGAGGTGGGAACAGCAAGAAAAGTTCAGTGAAACCAGCAGGAAGATTAAATATGGTCACCAGTTACAGAAGGGATTATTATTATTATTATTATTATTATTATTATTATTATTATTATTATTATTATTATTATTATTATTATTATTATTATTATTATTATTATTGACACACAACCAGATAGATCACATCTTGATAGATAAAAGAAGACATCTAGTATAGTACCAGTAGACATTCGAACCTTCAGGGGGCAGACTGTAATTCTGACCATTATTTGGTAATTGGAGAACTAAGAGAAAGACTATCAGTAGCCAAGCAAGTAGAGCAACAAGTTAATGTTAGAAGATTCAATATTCCGAAATTAAAGGACGAGGAAACTAAGCAATATTATCAGGTCGAAATTTCAAATAGGTTTGCCATATTAGCAAGTTCCAACGAAGTTGAGAAAGAGTTAGATGTTAATAGCGTGTGGGAAAATATCCGAGATAATATCAAAATTGCAGCTGAGAAGATCATAGGTTATTATGAAACTAAGAAAAAGAAACGTGGTTTGATGAAGATTGTTGTATGGTGGTAGAAAGAAGGAAAAAGGCAAAATTGACATTCTTACAGGATCCAGTTGAGGCAAATAGAGATAATTATTTCAATAAAAGACGGGAAACAAATCGTACACTTAGGAATAAAAAGAGAGATTACTTGAAGAAAATATTGAATGAGGTAGAAACAAATAGTAAAAATAAAAACATTAGGGATTTATATACGGGCATAAAGGAATTTAAGAATGGATATCAGGCAAAGATAAACGTGATCAAGGATGAGAATGGTGACTTGCTTGCGGACTCTCATTCAATCCTCAACAGATGGAAAAACTATTTTGGGCAACTACTAAATATACATAGGCCAAATAGAAATGATCGGGATGAAATTGAAATGCAAACTACTGAGCCATTTATACCCGAACCCACACTTTCTGAAGTCGAAATTGCGATAGAAAATATGAAAAATTATAAGTCTCCAGGTATCGATCAAATTCCAGCAGAATTAATACAAGAGGATGGAAGCGCATTATCTAACGAAATTTATAAGCTTGTACTTGCTATTTGTAAAAATAAAATTGTACCAGAACAATGGAAGGAGCCCATACTCGTACCTGTCTTTAAGAAGGGGGACAAGACTAACTGTAGTAACTTTTGAGGAATATCACTTTTATTGACGTCATACAAAATTTTATCCAATATTCTTTTCAGAAGATTGACTCCGTATGTAGATGAAATTATTGGGGACCATCAGTGTGGTTTTAGGTGTAATAGATCAGCTATTGATCAGATATTTTGTATTCGACAGATAATGGAGTATAAGGGTACAGTGCATCAGTTATTCATAGATTTAAAAAAGGCATATGACTCGGTTAAGAGAGAAGTTTTATATGATATTCTTATTGAATTTGGTATTCCCAAGAAACTAGTTCGATTACGGTAATTAAAATATATCTCAGTGAAATGTACAGCAGAGTCCATGTAGATCAGTTTTTGTCAGATGCATTTCCAATTCACTGTGGGCTAAAGCAAGGAGATGCACTATCACCTTTACTTTTTAACTTTGCTCTATAGTATGCCATTAGGAAAGTCCAGGATAGCATAGAGGATTTGGAATTGAATGGGTTACATCAGCTACTTGTCTATATGGATGACGTGAATATGTTAGGAGAAAATGGATGGATGGATGGATGGATGGATGGATGGATGGATGGATGGATGGGTGGGTGGGTGGGTGGGTGGGTGGATGGATGGATGGATGGATGGATGGATGGATGGATGGATGGATGGATGGATGGATGGATGGATGGTTGGATGGATGTCTTAGGAAATACAATGATTTCATGGCATCGTCAGAGTGAATACATAATAAATATGCGGTTACATAACGCGTTATTCCGATATACAAGATGTCTACAATAATATACAATCAACACACTCTGTAATGAAGTCAGTTCTCCACAGTTTTCTTCAGATCATTATTTGTACAAAGTTCTTGGTTTCTTTATCTTCTGGGGCAGTCTCACCCCAGACATGAATCAAACAGAAAAGAACAGCAGTAAAAACAAAAAGGCGATACTAACTACTGTAAGTTAAATTTGGAGTGCTAAACTAAGATACTCATTGACAGTAAAATGCATGTGGAAAAGTAAAATATGTTTCACTGACTTTTTAAATCTAGCATAGTTAAGGGCTTTAGTTTCAACAGGGAGTTTGTTGTAAAGTCTTATCCCTGTATGTGATAAGCTATTGAGACTTTTGGATAACCTATGATGGTTAAAATGTAAATTATTGCATGTTCTTGTGCTGTAGTTGTGATAATCAGAGTTTATTTTAAAACTATCATAATTTTGGTGGATGAAACAGACTGTTTCAAGAATGTAAATACAAGGTAGGGGCAAAATATCAAACTCTATGAATATTTTTTTACTATCCAAGCGAATAGGTACTTTCTTTATAATTTTCAATATTCTCTTTTGTAGTCTAAACACTTGTGCAAACAAACAAACCTGTGAAGTTCTACCTGATGGATCCACCACAGAGAAATATTGGTGAATTTTAATACTATTATAGAGCAAGAACGCTAATGGCTTCGTTGGCAAAGCCCGGCATTAGATAACTACACACTTGTGCAAGTTTTGATGACGACCCCCAGATAATTATCCTATATGATAATACAGAGTGAACATAGCCAAAGTAAACCGATCTAAGTAGTTCCTTGGGAGTTATATTGGTTAGGACACGGAAAGTATAACACAAACGACTTAGTTTATCAGTTAAGAATTGAATATGACTTTCCCACGTGAGGTTGGAATCAATCCATATCCCTAAAAATGTTGTACAATCGACTTCCTTTATTTCAGTATTATTAAGTACGGTAATATTTCAATGGAGTCATGTAGTTGTTGCTGACTGAAATACATACAAACGGTTTTACTGACATTCAGTTTTAGTTTATTGCTAGCTAACCATTATTCTAGTTGTCTTGAGGTTTCATTTATTTTCTCCTGTAAATTATTTTTATCAAGAGTGTTGAAAACAATATTAGTGTCATCTGCAAAGAGAACGGTTTTAGCTTGCGTTATCCATGAGGGAAGGTCGTTTATGTATAGGAGAAATAGAATTGGGCCAAGTATGGAACCCTGGGGCACCCCGCATTTCATGATAGTGGGATATGATTTCATTGAACCTATTTCAACAAATTGTTGCCTTGCACTTAGGTAAGAAACAAACCAACTTTTAATCCACAAATGATAAGGGAAAATACGGGAATTTTACTTAAAGCAAGTAAAGATATAGGTTTGGAAGTAAATCCCGAAAAGACAAAGTATATGATTATGTCTCATGACGAGAATATTGT
Source organism: Periplaneta americana (assembly GCF_040183065.1). NCBI lineage: Eukaryota > Metazoa > Arthropoda > Insecta > Blattodea > Blattidae > Periplaneta > Periplaneta americana. The sequence continues at coordinate 107,355,135 of NC_091124.1, forward strand.
ACGAAATTGAAATATAAAATTTGGAAATTTATCCTTTGAAGAGTTGGAAAAATTCAAATACCTGGGACAGTAACAAATATAAATGATACTCGGGAGAAAATTAAACACATAATAAATATGGGAAATGACTGTTATTATTCGGTTGAGAAACTTTTATCATCCAGTCTGCTGTCAAAAAGTCTGAAAGTTAGAACTTATAAAACAGTTATAGTACCGGTAGTGGTTGTTTTTTATGGTTGTGAAACTTGGACTCTCACTTCGAGAGAAGAACATAGGTTAAGGGTGTTTGAGAATAAGGTGATTAGGAAAATATTTGGGGCTAAGAGGGATGAAGTTACAGGAGAATGGAGAAAGTTACACAACACAGAACTGCACGCATTGTATTCTTCACCTGACATAATTAGGAATATTAAATCCAGATGTTTGAGATGGGCAGGGCATGTAGCACATATGGGCGAATCCAGAAATGTACATAGAGTGTTAGTTGGGAGGCCGAAGGGAAAAAGACCTTTGGGGAGGCCGAGACGTAGATGGGAAGATAATATTAAAATGGATTTGAAGGAGGTGTGATATGATGATAGAGACTGGATTAATCTTGCTCAGGATAGGGACCAATGGCGGGCTTATGTGAGGGCGACAATGAACCTCCGGGTTCCTTAAAAGCCAGTAAGTACAAGTATTATTATTATTATTATTATTATTATTATTATTATTATTATTATTATTATTATTATTATTATTATTATCCAAATATTGAAACCCTGTTTTACCCTTTGTTGTATTAGGGGTGTAGTTTGTTACATATGAAATAGGCCTACATTATGTAGAGATAATATACAATTTTAAAGAAGTAGTAGTAGGAATGAATCATAGTTACAATATAAATACATTAATTAATAGACAGTAAACAATACTAAATACATTATACAATAATTACATTCAGTTTTAACCAGCCAGGTCTAAATTAAGTCACACACACAGACATGGTCACGGAGACTGCTGAAAAAAAAAAAATTATTATAAAAATAACAAAACAGCACAGACTACTGAAAATTATTCCAGATATATTTCAATATGTCTTAAACAAGACTATCACATTGAAATTATTTAAATGAGTAATATCAAGATACTATTTTGATAATATTTAAAGCTGTCATAAATGTTGTTAAAATTAAAGGGATTTTCAAAATGATCAATTCTATGAATTTTTTTTTTGCACTTTTACCCATTTCTCGATGTTAATCTTCAGATTAGACCCTGCATAGTACATAATTGGTCTTTACTTTAACAAGAATGTCCTTTTGTTATAAAACTACAAATTCTAAAAATGTAATGTATATTTTAGGATACACTGAAACACTGCAAATTACATATAATTATTTAGGATCTTCTTTTCAATTTCTTCAATTTTTCCTTACCGTACTGTGTGCCATTGCAGTTACGGCATGTCTCTTTTTTTTTAGTGTGTTATTTTACGACGCTGTATCAACATCTCAGGTTATTTAGCGTCTGAATGAAGTGAAATGAGTCCAGGGTCCAGCACCGATAGTTAGCCAGCATGTGCTCATATTGGGTTGAGGGAAATCCCCGGAAAAAACCTCAACCAGGTAACTTGTCCCGACCGGAATTCGAACCCAGGCCATCTTGTTTCACGGCCAGACGCGCTAGCCATTACTCCACAGGTGTGGACACGGCATATCCTCACTGTACACTCCAAACAGAGAGGTTTCTTGCAGCAATGACAATGTATGCTGTTTTCCATTGCTTCTTTGGCGGACAGGTATAGAAATTTTTCTGTTTCTCAAGTTCCTCTTCAAATAATGGCACAGCCTCTTCAGCTCCAAAGAGTCTTCTGATGGAGACTCGGGTTCCAAAAGTAATGAACTTGTTGTTTCTAATAATGCATATCGGGAGTAACGAGTACGTTTGCAAGATTCTTCATGAAAACCATTCTCGAAATTGGTTTGTTGTCATTGTAGGAACTGTACATGATAAATGCACTAATTGCACTAGTGTCAAGAATTCTAAAAATAATATGGCCATAGGCCAGCGCCTGGTTCGACGACTACAGCTATTTTGTGCACACTTCTCATGTAGGGAATCGACACCACCATTAGTCAAATTATAATATGCAATAATTTCTGATTTATCACTTACATTATCAAAAGATTTGAGTGAATCATTGAGGATACCAGAACGACAGTCTTATTCTTTCTTGGAATGTGAGACACGGGGGTCAAATTATTCGCGAACCCAAAGGTCATCAGTCATATTTTGCTCATGGTTCTCGCCATCATCACTCACCTCTAACTCAGATTCTGACTCATGCTCGCTTTCTATCGCGACATCTTCGGTGCAGTCGAGATCAGAAGTACTTCCTTCATCGTCCTCATATCATCGTCATACAGTACTGTTGAAATTAGGAGCATTCACATTCACTGCGTTCGAAGGGCCAGGTTTGTTATTCATGATCTTAAGATTTTCACATTCACATTATACGAAGGAGCAGGCTTGCTAGTCATAGTGAGTACCCAGGCATGGTCTGCCAGACCGCCCAAAATAATATAAATGTGATAAAATACTGCCAGAGGCAGTTACAAACAAATCCCTATGACAGAGGTCTTTGTCAACAACAATAAACAATTACACAGAATCACACCTGCGCAATTAAATTTTAAATGGAGATATAAGCAGTGTGACCTACTGCAAAGGTCTGAGTGACCATCCCTGTGTGGTTGAGGGTTAAAAAAAATTAAATACATAAATTAGAAATTATAAACGAAGGTGTAGAGAGATTACAAGAATATGACATAAATTTGCGAATTTATACATATTTTAAACAATAATAAATAGATAATGCACAAAATTGACTTAGTTACAAATTAAACACCTAATATATAGGTAGTAACAAGAAACAATAGGAAAGAATACGGAAATGATATTCAGTTGCTTTTGGTTATATATAAATACCTTAATTACAAACATTGAGGCAATAAACAGCAGCAAAAAGAAAAAAAGATAACAGAAGAAATAACTTAAGTTAGTTACAATTTTCGATGTATGTTTGCGATAGTAAAGTAATTTTGTTTTTATCTCTTATGGTTACAAACTATATACCTGTCATAAAATATTGAACAATAGTAAAATCCATAATACAAACATAGTTATTATTGTTATTACTATTATTATGTCCCAAAGAGAGACAACTTGTTTTAGATAGTGTAATAGGATGTTATATTATCAATAATTTACATACACTTAATAACTACCAGTACAGTCTTACATAGATGTGGTGTAAGAACACTGTGAATTATTTATAACAACATTTTTTCCTAAGTAAATGGTAAAGGGGTTTTCAGTAATTTAAATTGCAGTCCGGGATATGATATCTTAAAAAGTGTCTTTTTCTTTCGAAAACTGGACAGTGAAAGATTAAATGTTCAACAGTCTGACTGTCTTTGCATATGCACAGAGATTCTTCTGCATTTTTGATCCTAAATCTTTCAAAGTAGGAACCGAATTTTCCATGGCCGGTCATAAATTGAGTGAAAAAGAAGTCGGGTGAAAACTGATTGCAACATAGTCTGTCTTGTACATTACGAAAGAGTAATTTCTTGGTCACAGAGCCTTTAACACTAGAGTTCCAGTATGTGTTCCACTTGAGTGTAGTTGTGTGCTTGATCCTCTGCTTAATGTATAAAATAGGACAGATGGAATATTTATATTCTAATTTTGATGAGGCTGCTTGCTTTGCTAAAGTATCTGCTCTTTTGTTTTCTTCGGTACCTGTGTGGCCACGCACCGGAGTAAGCAGATACGACCTTCAAATTTAAGTTGTAGGGATCTAATTTCGACGGCTATAGAATGCATGTTGTATTTATCGTCTATGGTTTGTAAAGCAGATTGAGAGGCGCAATGTATACATGAGTCAATCCCGTTGGTAATGCACCATTTCACTTTTTGCAAGTTGGCAAATAGTTCCACTTGGAACACGGAGCACATGGGCTCCAGTCAAAACGTGGCAGAGTGAACTTCAGTGGTGTTATAATAAGCAACAAAAGTACAGCCCACCAAGGTGACGTCGTTCTCCTTTTGCATTCGAGAGCCATCAGTAGCTATAGATATTGTAATCATGTCGATCTGTACATGTATTTGATGCACGGAGAAAATCTTTTGGATGACCAGTTGATTGTAAATGTGACCTCTTTTCCACCTCAAGATGTGATTCTTGTTCTAAAAATATACCATTTCTTTTGACGTCAGTGACTTCAGCTCTAGCCATGGCTGTTAAAAACAATGTTTGTACACCCGCAATCACTAGGGCTGCGTCTGTCGATGTGGTTCTGTAAGCCTTCATGATTCGCAGAATGAATCCACGTTGAATTTGCATTAATTTGTTTTGAACCCACTTTTTTTTAAGTATATTTTGAAATACCGAAATACAGTATAATATCAATGGTTCGAAAGCGCCATGGTATATTGTTCGCAGTACTTCAGGACTAAGACCCCAGGTTGGTCTGGTGGCCCTATGCAAAGCAGATTGAAACTGGTGTGATTTAGTGACTAGTGAATCAATATGTGCCTTAAAAGACATACGTTTGTCGAGAGTGACGCCTAAATACAAAAGTGTGTCTACTATGTCAATATCCTTCATGTCCATCTGTATGTGTGGTACTGTAGGTCGTAATTCCTTTTCCTTGTAATCAGCAAGGCTTTTGTCTTAAGAGAGTTGAACTGCAGTTTGTTGTCTTTTCCCAACTTGGATATGGAAGTCAGCGTGTCTTTGGCTATGTTTTCAATACAGTTTATATTGTCAGCTGTTATTAGGACGAGAGTGTCATAAGCATATGCCATTAATTGACAATCGTTTGGCAGATCCATCTGTCTCAGATATTCCAAAGTCCTGGACGACAGCACGAACCCTGGGGACACCATTTAGTAACGTCTTTCATTAGAGTAGTAGTTCCTATTGGGGGTTGTACTTTGCGATTACTAAAGTAATTTTTTACTAGGTTATATAAGTTTCTTGGACAACCTTTTTTCTTCAGTTGAGACATAATTTTAGGCCACCAAGCGTTGTCAAATGCCCCCGAGATGTCCAGTGATATAAATAATTCGACAGAAGGGATGGCGAGAAGAAAAAAGTGAGATAAGAAATCAAGATTCTGTAAGAAGTAGGATGGAAGATGTATCGTTAGTGACACTAAATAGAGGTATGTCAGTGGGAAGAAGGGACAGAAAAGTTATAACTTAAGAGGTTGGTACATGATTGACAAAACATGGGAAAGTGTTAAAGTGAAAATGGTGATGGTGACTGAAAAAAACAGTAAGACAAGAGACTAAGGCCCGTATCACACTAGGTGATACACAACAGCTCTGCTGGTAGTGCTGCTAGCATCTGTACGGTCTGCCAGCCTGATGCCAACCAAGCTGTCAGCATATACTACAGTCTGAACACAGATGTTGAAATGTTAGTAGGCCTACACGTTCCCTGTATGTGTCATTGTTCAAGTAAAAAGAAAGGGAAAAAGAGTCTGTTGTGGGTGCATCTTTATGTTGGAGATCGTAACACACATGTTTTGCTTTTTGTTTTTTCTTCAACTTACGCTCATCTGTTTTGTAATTCTATAATGATCTTTTCTGTATCAAATTGTTCCGTATCTGACTAATTGACACGCTTTATTTACAAGAAATTTGGCATACTTAGAATTGACACACAAAATTTTAACACATAATTTATTGACATTAAAATAAAAACATTATTTTTGCTTACTTCACAGTTTTTATAAGCAATAAAGTTTGCATACCGATGGTTTGCATAGCATTAATTTTGCACATCTAGTTAAAATAACCTATTGGTAAATATTATAAAAATAAAAACAATTAATATGAAACATTCTATAGAGAAATATTGTGGTCACATGTTCTGACCTTATATTGTTGGTATCTTTCGACTAGCCTATATGTTTAGTCTTCTGTTGATCCTCACCTATCGTGCATCCTTCCAGCGTATAACTTAGTGAAGGGATGGAATGTTACAGGGTTTGAATGCCCTCCTTTTGAACTTAAAAAAATACATATTTTAATTTGAATATTTTTTTATACATAATCGCTTTCTCTTCTTTAATTTTTCACTTTCAGAGTAACAAAATCTACATCGACTTAAGGCACAGTCCTTCTACCCCTCCTTCAATATCATCCCTGTGTTCAGTGCTGCAGCAGTTCGAATTATAACAATGCTATCTTTATTAGAGAGATACCTACCGCCTACTACCGACCTTGTAATAAAATGAAGCGGACACAATATGAAATTTAACTTGTGAAACATTTAAGATCGGTAATCACCCATTTGTTAATTTGAGTTCTTACTTTACTGTGAAATATTCGTTTAACGTTTTACTCATTTGAAAGTTCATATGTTTAATAATAATAATAATAATAATAATAATAATAATAATAATAATAATAATAATAATAATAATAATAATAATATACAAAATTTAAAATACCAATAATGCAAATTGTAAACAATTTTAATAATGACCCCCCCCCCCCCCGACAAAATTCTGCGTATGTCACTGAATCTACACTCAGTATATGTTCCGGGTTGCCATGTTTAAGTTTTTAGGGAAAATGCATGTTTTTCACATAATTCATTAACACTGAACATTTGGGTTAATATTGGTGACAGAAACTTTAGCTAGACTTTGCATTATCCTAAATGCTGAAGATTATCACCATCATGAGCCGCATATAGGCCTACTATTATATCTTGTTATCAACTGGTACATTTAAGTTTTGCAACAGAAAAAAACCAATCTATTCTCAATGTAACAGTCTATTCATGAGCGATATGACATTGTTTTGGGGTTTGGCGATAACTCTGCCTGAAGACGAGAATTTTCTCGTAAAATTGTTTGCAGTAAGCAAAGTGCAGTATCACAGTCATCCGGGTATCAAATTGTCCATGTTCAAAAAAAATCACAACAATGTAAAAAAACAGTAGCAAGGCAACAAGTGCTGAAATAATTATCGGCAGCTCTGCTGGCATCGGAATATCAGATGCGTGCCTGATCTATAACTTGGTCTATTTTGATGGCAGCGCAGTCAGGCTTGCAGCGATGCCACCAGCCCAGTTGTCTTGACGTCCAGACTGACAGCGATCCCTGACTGGCAGCAACGCCAGGTATGAGATGCATTGCTGTGGCATACTAGTGTGATACAGGCCTAATAGTGAAAAATTATGAGAAAGATACGAGTAATAGCAAGGAAGTGATGTAAGTGAAGTACGAGGGTGGATTGGAAAGTAACACACGATAATTAAAAAAAAAAATAGATTTAATAGGTAAACAAAAATGAAAAATACACAAATGAACTCACATCTTTTTGCTACTTTTCTACATAGGTGCCAAGTTTCTCAACACATTTCTCCTCCCATTGTGGTACCAGTTTCAGTATACCCTGTTCATAGAAGTCCGTTCGGTTGGACTTTAACCATTTTCGGACAGTTGATTGTATTTTGCATCGGTCACAAACTGATGGCCAGCCAGGAATTTCTTCAAGGGACCAAACAGATGAAAGTCCGATGGTGCAAGGTCTGGACTGTATGGTGGATGCTGGAGCACCTCCTAACCAAATGTATTGATTTTCTCACGAATAAAAGCTACAAAATGGGGCGAGCATTGTCATGAAGAAGTTTGACATCATCAGCATTAATGTTACGGCATTTGTCACGAAGGGCATGACGCAACTTTACCAACGTTTGAATGTAGGCTGCAGCATTCACAGTGGTCCCATGTTTAGCAAAGTCCACCAACAAAACACCATGCATATTCCAGAACACTGTCACAAGCACTTTCTTAGCAGATTGCGTCACTTTGAATTTTTTCTTTACTGGGGCAACAGCATGTTTCCACTCCATAGAGGCCTGCTTTGTTTCGGGCGTGTAGTGATACCCCCAGGACTCATCACAGTGACAATTCCTTTCAGAAAGTCACGCCCTTCTGCAACATAATGCCTTGAGTGGTCCAAGCATGTCATCATTTGCTGGCTCTTGTGGTCATCTGTCAGGTTCTTAGGCACCCAGCAGACACTAACTTCTTGAAATTTCAATGTGTCATGCACAATATCGTTCACCACACTGTATGAAATATCTAATTTTTGAGATAAGGTTCGCAGTTGGATCCGCCAGTCATTCTGCCATCTCAATGCCTGTGACATTCCACTGGGTTGCAGCTGTTACTGGCCGCCCAGAATGTGGTGAATCACGAAGGTTCTCACGGCCGTCTGCAAAGAATCCGCACCAACTGGAAATGTTTCTATGGTCCATACAGTGTTCTTCATACACGCCACACATGTCCCTGTGAATTTCACTCAGATTATATCCTTTAGCCCACAAAAATCGCACAACACTTCGCTGCTCTTCACAAGTTGATGACAGTAACATGCGCGTCATCTTTGTTGCGTAGTTCACCTTTCCTCGCTAGCTACACCTTCAAAACAAATTGTGTCTGTAGTGATAACTTCAAACTATATCTTGGTGAAATGTCAACATCCCAGCTGCAATACCAACGCATAAAAAATTATTGTGCGTTACTTTCCGATCCACCCTCGAAAGTAGTGATCCAACCATAATAAAGAAAGTAGGAGTAAAATTGTAGAAACGTTCGTTAGAAAATATACAGATTAGATTAGTTGGAATAAGTGATCAGTGAGTGTTAGTGGTTCAAGTAAATGAATAGGATGACAACTATGGAAGGCTTCTACTTAATGTAAACAATGTTGGTAACAATTAATATGGAATAGAGAGAAGTAAGTGTTTAGTTTAATGAGATTAGTAAGATGGATAAATAGGAAAGGGAGGCAGTAAGTAGAAGAATAAGGGAGGTGGAAAGGGGGGGTTGAGAGAAGTGGTAGAAAAGTGAGCAGGGTCATTTATATGTTATAGCCAGATGTTTAAAAAGAGCATAAGCAGAATATGTATCCAAGGAGTATGGAACTATACAGAGTGAAAGTGAAATAGCCTTGCAGATTTTCTGAACGAATAGCTCATGTTGTATTGACAAAAAACTATATATCGTGTTGGTGGAAAGTTAATAGGTTTTTCAGAAAAAAAAAATGCTTTTTCTCAAATGTTTAACAAACTCTTAATCGGTAACTATTGCAAGTAGGATCGTGATTTTTGTCCTTATCGATATGAAAACTAATAAAGAATAATTTATCCCTCTGGCGTATTTCAATATTGTGGACAGTTTTCGTGTAAATTTCGCCAGAGAACAACTCATCTACCGAGACACATTGAGTTACCGAGTTCGTTAACCTCTTACATCTGTATCACAGAAATGTGTGTGTGTTGTTGGCGGCAATGTTGTTGGAGTGCTGAAACTTTAAACTTAATTTTCTAATTAATTGTCCATTTAATCACAAAACGTACCTAATATAGGTTTTCTGTTCATTTACGTGTACCCTATCATCCTTTTCAATCTGCAAGGTTATTTCACTTCCACAGTGTATACAAAAATATGAAGGGCCATCACGACTGATGTAAATTGGTGGAATAAATATATCATTTCATATAGACAAATCAGATGTTAGCTGACATTAAGATTTGTGAATCATATGTGTAGAATAAGAGGAAGGCAGAAAATAGGGAAGATTAGAGAATGCTGGGTTTGCAGTGAAAGACCTGCCCATGAGCAGAACGTGCGTGCGTGTGTGTGTGAGAATCATTACTGGAAGATTATCTGAACTCAGTTGTAATCTTCATCTTACGATGTTTGGTGACGTATACACGTCCGTTGATGTGACATATTAATGAATTTAAATACCATTATAGTCACAATCATGCCGTGGTATGAAAGAAAAATTTCACAACCTCGAGCGGGAATCGAACCTGCGACTTCCTGTTCTCCGGTCAGGCGCTCTACCACTGAGCTATCGAGTTCGTCTCACGCCAAAGGCTTGGAATTATCCTTTCATACTGGCGACTCTGTTATAGAGTACTGTCCATAGCATCTGATGTAGTCAGCACTGCTTATGGGTTGAAAGAAACTTTACAAATGTAATCTTCATCTTACGATGTTTGGTGCGCCTGACCGGAGAACAGGAAGTCGCAGGTTCGATTCCCGCTCGAGGCTGTGAAATTTTTCTTTCATACCACGGCATGATTGTGACTATAATGGTATTTAAATTCATGAACTCAGTTCATGTAATACAGAAGCTTCTGAACACAAGTCGGCAAAGTTTTATACCAGAAAAAATCTAATAAGTCTGGAGTGCTCCCATCATGAGGATAATGTGTAGATTCATTAGGGTAAATTGATAAATTACATCGTGGAGTAATTTACCTCTGGGATTTATCGTGTTACTTCCCCATCTAGAACATTTAATGTTAAAATCACCACCAATGAGAAAATGTGTCTTCATGATATGAATAATGTCCCAGAAATGCGCCATTGTTACCGTACTCTATTTGCAGGAGCAGAATAAAATGATGCAATTTGTAATTCATTGTCTTCAAAAATTATTTGTATGCGAGAAACTTGAGTTTCAGGTTCATTTATAGATACAAGTTCACTGTGTTTTAAGTTGATTTGATAAAATCGCAGAACCCCCTTTTCTATCACTGAACTGCTCGATATGCAGTATAGCCAGGAATTCTAAAGTGAATGTGATGTGTTAGCTTGGTTTCCATTGCAAGCAGTAAGTCAGTATCATGTAAATTAAGGAAAAGTAGTTCACGATATTTATTGCTAATTCCTTGACAATTCCGCGTGCAAATGCATATTGTTTTATTATTAATAATATTCATTTTTTATTCATTAATTTCTTGTTTAGAAGAACAGGTAAAATTTGAGATAACGCAGTTATAAGAGGACATAGCAGAGCTAAGAGAGAATCTAGCTTAGTAAGAACCTGCTCCACTGGTTTATCTTTGATAGGCTACACATGAAGCTGTTTCAGCATGGGATTTTTGATTAAATGAAATTTTTGGGGCGAAAGTGATGAAAAATTCACATTGGATAAGTTTGTACCAACTAGAGAAGAATTTGCATTTGTATTTACATCAATTTTTCTCTTATGTACAAATGAGATGTTTTCTGGAGCTCTAAATGTTCAGGACAGCCTCTGTGACTAGGTGTGTGCTATTCTTTGCAATTTACACACACTGGTGGTACATTATGAGGTTTATTACAGTTTCAAGTGGAATGAATTCCATCGCATTAAACACACTGGCCCTTTTGTGACAGTAGTTTTTACTATGACCATACTCCTGGCAGTTCATAGATTGGCTAATGTGTCTCCTAGGTTTGGGAGGTCTACTTTTAGCACAACATAATAGAATCTATTTAAATCATATATCTGTTAAAGTTGGATTTAAGGTCTAGGAAAAATAAAGGTAAAGGTACTTTAGTAATAGGATGATAGATTGGAATCATCTGCAGAGGTTCAAATTCTTGTTCACACAACTCGTTCAAAACTACATTGATGTCACATGAAGGATGTAAGCCTCTAATCACAACTCGAAAACTGCATTTATTCTTCATTTGAAATGTATGATATTCAGCTTTATGTTTCAAAATATTTGATAGGATTTCTGTAGCCTTCAACAGATTCAAATAAAATTTTTCCCTCTGATTATTCAGAGTGATGTGCCAATATTTTCTGTGAGTTGGAAAGAATTACATTTATGTTTGATACAGTGTTTACATACCTTATACAGTATAGAGGGAGGTCTTATTGATTTTTTATTAGAACTATTATTGTTCTGATCCATAGTTTCTGTAACATCATCTTCTGATAAGTTTGATTATAGTTCAAAAGGATTTGGAGAAGTATATAATAATAATAATAATAATAATAATAATAATAATAATAATAATGATAATAATAATATTTATTTGTCAGAAACCAGTGTACAAGGCCTGGATATGACATCGTCAGGTTCGATAATATACACACGCACACATACACTCACACATGCACAAGTGCCTCGTTTTATCGTGACAACGCTTTTTAGTTTTTTAACACTCTGATTATTATATTATTTATGTCTTTGTTATATTAAGAATTTTAGATAAGGGCGCAAATAGCCATAGTAGCTGATGCGCCCTTCTTAAACCCTACTACTACTGCCACATGCACAAACAAACTTAGCACAAATAAATATAGACAAGTAAACAAATAATTATAAGCAAATAAACATACATAGTCAAATAAACAAACACTGAGAAATAAACAAAACAAACACTGTGAGATAAACAGAGCATGCTGTAGGTTAACACATTTATATAAGGACAAAAGGTATAATTAAAATACAAAGAGACAAATTAAATTATAAAGAAAGGGTTACATTTCTAAAATACAATATTTACATCACACTCCATGAATTCATTCACTGAATAAAAAGGTCTGTTCAGCAACCATCTATGTATGCAGGACTTAAACCTATTTATTGGTAACTTTCTCGCCTCCAATGGTAACTTATTAAATGTATTTATGCCATTAAAAAAGCAGGTATTTGAGCTCACACTCAATCTGCACCTTGTGTAATCTAATTTATCTTTATTTCTAGTGTTGAAGGAATGAATATCTGATCTAGTCTGATAAAGATCTATGTTGGATCTAAGGAATATCAAGGTTCTGTAAATGAATAGATTGTAAACTGACATTACCTTTAACTCTGGAAATAGTGGTCTACATGATTCCTTGGTATTTCTATTGAATATTACCCTCAGTGCTCTTTTTTGTAGTAATAAGATGCTATTGACTCCTGTTGCACTTTCCCATATATGAATTCCATAGTTAATGTGAGATTCAAGCAGTGCAAAATATACCTGTCTGAGAGTTTCTGTTGAAACCAATGGCCTTAACTTCCTAAAAACAAAAATTACCCTCGAAAATTTAGTACATATACTTTCTATGTGTTTGTGCCATCCTAATTTTGGATCCAAATAAAAACCTGACAGTTTAACATAAGATATTTCATTATCTAGTGTGTTGGGGAGGCTTAAGATTAGTTTCAGGGTTTTTTCTTCATTAAGCATTAATTTGTTTGAGTGAAACCATTGCTTAGCTATGTTAAGATTATTCATCTGTGACAACTTTAACTGGTTAAGATCTGAGTGAGATGTTATTAAGGTGGTATCATCTGCATACATGATTAGATCTTGAGGCAGACTGAATGGTAAATCATTTATTAATACAAGAAAGAGAAAAGGGCCTAATATGCTGCCTTGAGGAACTCCATTAGTGACAAGTCTCACATCAGAGAGCTTATTTGATACACTAACAATTTGCTTCTATTTTTAAATAAGATCTGATAAGGTTTAAACTTTCTCCTCTAATACCATAGTGTTGCAACTTAGCTATTAAAAGATCGTGGGATATGCAATCAAATGCTTTAGTAAGATCACACAGTGTTAAAGAGACACATTTTTTTTTTATTTACTTACTATTACTTTCAGATGTTGATGTTGATCGTTTTCGCTTTTGTCTATTGTTTTCATCTTCATTGACTTCCTTCTTAGTAAGATTATGCTAGCAATACAGAATCAATTTATATAGTGTACTCTAGTCAAATGCCTAGATAACACTAAAAATAATTAAATATTAAAACAGAAACAAAATAACACTTACAACATACAACTTACAAACTTAATGTAAAGATTTGGACAATCTAAATTAATTACAATATAGAGCTCAAATTTTCTAAGGTCCATTCTGAACCATTTTCGATATGCAGAAAGTTTTACAAACTGATGTACGGTAAGTGTTTTCTACTATAAAATGAAGTTAAGCACGTATAATTTAACAGTATTAATATGGAAAATAGAGATCGTTACTCTTACATGTGGTATGAAACAGTAGCTAAGTATAGGACGAATGAAATTTCGAGTACCGGTATAGTTCATTTGATGTCATTGGAAAACAAAAGGAGAAAAGAAAAAGGAAAGTAGTCCTCACTCAAGAAACTGTGGTGTCTAAACACAAATAGATAGTTATGTTTGTCCACCGCATGTAGATTGATATTTCACACAAACTTTTTGGGAAAGGACCATATCAAGAATGAGGGCGATTCTATCCATATCTTTAATGCATTGATTCCCAACCTTTTTTGACCAACGACACACTTTACTGAATGCCAAAGATATCGCGACACACGTATTTCTTTTTAATAATAATAATAATAATAATAATGATGATGATAATAATAATGTACTTACAATGATAGAGACTGGATTAATCTTGCACAGGACAGGGATAGATGGCAGGCTTATGTGAGAGCGGCAAGCAATCTGGAGGTACATTGCTGCCCTCTCTTAAGCCACCATCGCTCCTTCTCTTGTGCAAGATTAATCAAGTCTCTGTCATCATATCCCACCTCCCTCAAATCCATTTTAATATTATCCTCCCATCTATGTCTCAGTCTCCCCAAAGATCTTTTTCCCTCTGGCCTCCCAACTAACACTCTATGTATTTTTGTGGATTCGCCCATAAGTACTACATGTCCTGCCCATCTCAAATGTCTGGATTTAATGTTCCTAATTATGCCAGGTGAAGAATACAATGCGTGCAGTTCTGCATTGTGTAACTTTCTCCATTCTCCTGTAACTTCATCCCTCTTAGACCAAAATATTTTCCTAAGAATCTTATTCTCAAATACCCTTAATCTCTGTTCCTCTCTCAAAGTGAGAGTCCAAGTTTCACAACCATACAGAACAACCGGTAATATAACTGTCTTATAGATTGTAACTTTATGATTTTTCGACAGCAGACTAGATGACAAAATCGAATAATAATAGGCATTTCCCATATTTATTCTGCGTTTAATTTCCTTCTGAATGTCATTTATATTTGTTACCGGTACTGTTGCTCCAAGATATTTGAATTTTTCTACCTCTTCAAAGGATAAATCTCCAATTTTTATATTTCCATTTTGTACAATATTCTGGCCACGAGACACAATCATATACTTTGTCTTTTCGGGATTTATTTCGAAACCTATCTCTTTACTTGCTTCAAGTAAAATTCTCGTATTTTCTCTAATAGTTTGTGGATTTTCTCCTAACATATTAATGTCATCTGCATAAACAAGCAGTTGATGTAACCTGTTCAATTCCAAACCCTCTCTGTTATCTTGAACTTTCCTAATGGCATATTCTAGAGCAAAGTTAAAAAGCAAAGGTGATAGTGCATCTCCTTGCTTTACCCACAGTAAATTGGAAAAGCATCAGACAGGAGCTGGCCTATATGGACTCTGCTCTACGTTTCACTGGGACAAATTTTAATTAATCGAACTACGTACTTTCTTGGGAATACCAAATTCAGTAAGAATGTTATATAAAACTTCACTGTTAACTGAGTTATATGCCTTTTTGAAATCTATGAATAACTGATGTACTGTACTGTACTCTCATTTTTTCTCCAATATCTGTGGAATACAAAAAATCTGATCGATAGTCGATCTATTACGCCTAAAACCACACTGATGATCCCCAATAATTTCATCTACATATGGAGTTAATCCTCTCAAAATAATATTGGGCAAAATTTTGTACGACGTCAACAAAAGTGATATTCCTCGAAAGTTACTACAGTTAGTCTTGTCCCCCTTCTTAAAAATAGTTACAATTATGGACTGCTTCCATTGTTCTGGTACAATTTCCTTTTCCCAATAGCATGTACAAGCTTATAAATTTTGCTAGATAATGCGCTTCCACCCTCTTGTATTAATTCTGCTGAAATTTGATCGATACCTGGAGACTTGTACTTTTTCAGATTTTCTATCGCAATTTCGACTTCAGAAAGTGTGGTTTCGGGTATAAATGACTCAACAGTTTGTATTTGAATTTCGTTCCGATCATTTCTATTTGGCCTTTGTAGGCCTACATTTAGTATAAAGGATAGCTTCTATGAGGAATTGGAACACACTTTTGATCAGTTATCTAGATATCACATTAAAAATGTTATTGGGGGATTTCAATGCTAAAGTAGAATGGGAGGATATTTTTAAACAGATTATTGGAAAAGAGAGCCTACATGTAACTAGTAGAGACAATGGAGTTAGGTTAATCAGCTTTGCGACATCAAAAAATTTAATTGTCAAAAGTACAACATTCCCCCATCAGGATATACATAAATATACTAGGACTTCTGCAGATGGATTGACACACGGCGGACAGGAAGATGATTAGGGCCTACTGTACTATTCACTACACAGGAATTTTGTCGTTTTTAACCTCCTTTTTATCCAACTAAGACTTTCAAGTTCTAACAAGTAAAGATTCTGATGGGGCAGATAAAAAAGTGTTTTTTCCTTCACCATGTTAATAGTGCCAAAAGAAGTGCTTATAAAAAAGTTTGGTCACTCGACCATAAGTACAGAAAAAAAAGCAAAATCGCTTGGAAAAATTTATTGAAATAGATACAGCAATTGTTGCGCTTTTTGTCAACATATCCTCCACTGGAACTGAGACTTTTTCATACCATTGGATCAGTTCTTGTATCCTTGTATTGTAGAAGTCAGCCGCTTGGGATCAGAACCATCGTTTGACAGCCATCTGCACCTCTTTGTCAATCCTATGATATGACAAATGTCTCATTCCGGTGGGGATTATGTTGAAAAATAGCTCAACAATTGTTGTGTCTGTTCCAATAAATTTGCCAATAAAATTGTGTTTTCTTTCTGTTAATGGCTTCTGGCGAATTTATTTTTTATGGCTCTCGTAATTGCGGTCGAGTGGCCAAAATTTGTATAAGCACTTCTTTTGACATTATTGACATGGTGAAAGAAAAAAAATTAGGTTTTTTATCTGCCCCCATCAGAATGTTTGCTTGTAAGTGGAATTCGAAGAAAAATTATATTAAAAACGTAGTTATTCACACATATTTCGGTTCCATGATGAAAAATGCAACAGAAAGATGCCAGAATGCCATTCCAGCACGTTCTGCCAGAAAAAAGCACTGATAACTTCTATGTAGTGTTGGACATGCAGTGTTGCAGATAGGTCGATGTTAACATGCAATCTAAAAAAAAAAAAAAAAAGAGTAGCAACTTGAGTGGCATTAGTAAAAAACAAAGGTAGCTATGTGTCAAAAATCCCAACCTATCTATGCTGGATGTCCGATAAAAGATTTTTATTATCAGTTTTGAAAACTCACCTATATGTGAAGTCTGAGCTTGGTGGGTTGCACAGAGTTTCTCTATACATGGTTTTATGGTTGATATGCCAACATATTAATCATCTTCAAGATGCAGGAGCCTGTTCCTTTGTTTAGATTTCACTATTTTCATGGTAGAAAATACTAATTTACATAAGTATGACATTGAATACGGCAGAAAAATGTTTATAGCCCTCTTTGCATTTGTGGGATTCTGACATCGCGCATAAATCCAAAAAGACTGCATTGAATTATCTAGAATTCTTTTTCAAAGTAGAATCGCGTGAAAAATCTAACAACTCATTTTTCTCGTTGACAGGTTGATGGCATTTTGAATGTTGATCTTACCAGAAGTACAAAAAGCAGAAGTTACCCATTCTAACTCTGAAACGGACAAGCTAGGGAAGTACTTTTTTTTAACTGAAGTTTATGACGCATTTAGGTGTTCTGCTATTAACTTCTTCAGACATCCTATTTCATTTTCAGCAAGTGGATTTTCAAAATTTTCAACTAAAGAAAAGGGCAATAATTTACGTGCTATAACCGAAGACTCCCAAAACTTTATTTTTTTTTGTAAAATCCTTGAATTTTGTTTGTGGCTAAAATAATAGTTTCTGTTTTGTGTTGCACGCTTTCATTTAAAGAGTTCAGCCTCTTGAAAACTTCGGCAAGATATGTTAGTTTTGCACACCAAAAATTATCTTCCAAAAGCTTAGCATACTCTAGCTTTTCGTCTTCAAAAAAAAAAAAAAAAAAAATCGTCATGAAGCTTTACCACTCGCATCATTGATTTACTTCCAGAAAGTCAATGGGTTTCAGTGTGCAATGGTAAATTGGTACACTTGGCCCCCATAGAATAGCAAAGCTTTTCAAACATTCTAGACTTAACTGGACCATGTTTCTACATAATTTATTATTTTAATAGTCGTACTTAACACAGATTCTAAAAGTCCTCCTGCAACAGTTCTCAAGAAACAATGAGTTGTCATTATAGTCGGATTCACTACCCTTACGAAACTTATAAAACCTTTCATTTTCCCCGTTAATGACGCTACTCCGCCTGTGCAAAGAGAGATGCAATTTTCCCAGAAAATATTATGTTCAACAAAATGATTATTACCGTAACACAATCACAAATATCTTTGGCTGTACGGTAGTAGTGGTTTTGAGTTATTGTCAAAATAAAAATTGTTCAATAATATCTAAACTATATTCGAACTTAATAAAGCTAATTAATTGGCATTTACCACATGTGTCATGGCTTGCGTCCTACTGTAGAGCACAGTATCCCCCACTAATTTACTGTTCACATTAATTTCAATGTCATGCTCATGAGACATTTCTTTCATTCTGCGACTAACAGTGTTATCCAATAACGGAATATTGAATATTTCTTCTTCTGCAGCATCGCTAAATATAATTTTCACAATTTTTTTGCGGCTGGTAATATTAGTTCCTCGCCAATATTATGAGATTCTTTCTATTGGGCTATTAACACAGAAACTACATATGAAGTACCGGTATGTAATGCTTTGTCAGAAACAGAAATGTCTTTTACAAACACACTAGACTCACTAGGGGATTTTTCCTGTAAATTTAAAAGACATTAAAATATTATCTTGGTTTTTAAGCTACGTGAGAATGATTACTTTCTAAATGTATATTTAGTTTATTCTACACTATCGACCGATTTCATAAAACACTTTCGCATATAAGACACTCGGGATTTTGTTTATATTCATCTCCATGCAATGCAAAACCATATTGCAAGTATTCATAACTATATTTAAGAAACGCAGTACGTTTCTGTGAATCCTGAAGGGAATTTTCCCCCACATTATTTGAATTAGTACTGCTGTCATCTAACCCAGAACTGATTCAAATTGTCTTTTTCCATGTAAAATCTAAATAAAGCACTTTTGATGAAATAGTCGCAATATCACCCACTCACACATACTATATACTGAAACTAATATGTTCTGACGATTTTAGACTCTGTTTATTACTATTGTAAGTGGGAAGAGTAAATTAATTACTAAACATTGTTGCAGGTGCTCACTTTCATTCGAATTATCGCCAGACAGGAAACTGAACTGAGCATTGTTACAGGTGTTTCACGTTTCATTGGTAAAATCTGTCTCAAAATAAAATGTACTGTATCATATCAAAGACTTCGTTGTAAATAAAAAAAATGCGTTGTAAAGAGACTTTCTGGATGGTATAAAATTTATTTTTGAGTTCCAAAATTTCGCGACACACTCCACGGGGCTGCACAACACACCAGTGTGTCGCGACACACAGGTTGGGAACCCCTGTTCTAAGGAATACGGAAAATTCCACAACAAATAAAATGTGCCATTTGCACTACACCAAGATGGCAGAGAGACTGGTGAAGCTGATATAGAGTAGGAATTCTAGCAGATGAGGATGAGCAGACTCTGGATAATACTTAGCATAGTGTGAAAAGATCCCAATTGCTCTTTTTAGTTATTGTTGATCTTTAGGAATAGGTAGATCCAGTAAAGGACGACTACGATCAGAATTAGATTTAATAGTGTTATTTATAATTTGATAACCTAGGAGAATAATGGATTTAGTAGAGAATATACATTTGCTTTCATTGAGAGTAAGGCCAGATTTCTTTACAGCTTCAAGAAACTTTCTCAAGTTTTTATCGTGATCTAGTTGACTAGTATCACACACAGTAATATTGTCTAATTAAGCATATACTCCATTTAGTTTTTCATTACTGATAATTGAATTAATCACTCTCTGGAAACATGCCACACCATTCGTAACACCAAATGGAATTCACAGAAATTGATAAAGTTGTCCACAGGCTTCAAAAGCTGTATAAGATCGCTCATGTTCAACAATGGGTATCTGATGATATGCACTCTTTAAATCGACAGTACTGAAATATTGATATTTAGCTACTTCTGAAACAATGCTTTCTAAACTAGGAAGAGAGTATGCATCAAGTAGTGTAAATTTATTTATGGTTTGTGAATAGTCAACAACCATTTGCTTCCTATGATTAGTACTCGAAGTAACAAGAACTTGTGCCCTCCATGGCGATGTACTCTTTTCAATTATGCCTTCACTCAAAAGTTTGGAGATATCAGATTCTATGAATTTGTTATCATCTCGTGAATGTTTAGGAGACTTTATAGCAATAGGATGACAATCCTGAGTGAGATTAGAAAATAATGACACAGGCGATATGGAAGCATACCAGTAGCAAGCCCACAGACATAAAGGGGTTCACGAGGTCCCCCAAAAGCAGTTTCAATAGAAGAATGAAGTTTGAGTATATCATGCTCAAGTACTATATCAGCACACAAGTCATTCATAATTAATAGCACGACATCTCGATAAATATGATCATCTAGTTCTATAGTAGCATTACAGCTACCTCTCATACCTCTCATATGAAAAATGAGTACTGATGATGCCATTGCAATCTGCACATTAGCAGGTGCCGTTCCAAAATTATGCTTGTTTACTAAGGAACTGTTCATGAAAGTGGAGGTACTTCCTGTATCAATGAGAGCTTTAGCTTGCACTCCATTAATTTTAGTAAGATAGATTTATTTAGTCCCGCGCCGTGGCGTCGCGGTCTAAGGCATCCCGCCTAGGACTCGCGTTACGGAATGCGCGCTGGTTCGAGTCCTCATGGGGGAAGAAATTTTCTCATGAAATTTCGGCCAGTGTATGGGACCGGTGCCCACCCAGCATCGTGATGCACTTGGGGAGCTACGATAGGTAGCGAAATCCGGTTGCGAATACCAGCTATAACGGCTGGGGGGATCATCGTGCTAACCACACGATACCTCCATTCTGGTTGGATGATCGTCCACCTCTGCTTCGGCATGTGGGCGTGAAGCCAGCAGCCGGCTGGTCGGTCTAGGCCCTTCACGGGCTGTAGCGCCACGGATTATTATTATTATTATAGATTTATTTAAAGTAGTTGAAGCCCCACAGAGAGTATGACTCAAACTAATGCAGGCATCTGAAAGCTTATTATTTCCCTCTGTTGCAGCTGCTACAGCATCATAAACTTTCCTTTTAGATTGACATACCTTAGCAAAGTGTCCTTTCTTCTTGAAAATATTACAAATAGCATTTAAAGTGGGACAGTTACGATACTTCTCATATGACGATTGAAACCACAGAAGAAACACTTGTTAAATTGTTTTTGCGCATTGGCTAGTACACTATCAAGATGATGTGATTCATTAGATTTCTTACTTATCTCTTGTACATTACCTGATACTGCACTGACTGATGCCACATTATTGTACCCATATTCTTCAGATTGTCTGAAAGCCATCTCCAAGGCTCGTGCTTGGGAAAATGCTTCATCTAATTTTAATGTAATATTTTCTAAAAGGTGTCTAATCAGACATGATAATAGTCTAGTAATAAAAGCATCGCTGATGCATTCATTTGCGTTTCTTCTGTTGAAACTGCTTTAAAATTGCAGTCCCTCCCCAGTAGTTTAAGTGCTTGCAGATATTCATTTACAGATTCGTGTTGCAGTTGTTGTCTTGTAGCTAGATGGTGTCTTGCAAAAGTTTCATTCTTGGGTTTTACAAACACAGATTCAAGGTAAACTATAGCTGCCGTATAGCTATCACAATCTCTTACAAATGAATAAACTTTAGGAGATATGTGATTTATTAACAGATAAGTTCTAGCTCTTCTGTAAGTTGTTCTCCTGCATTGGCTGCCAAGAAATTAGTAAAAGTATTCTTCCAGTACTCCCATTCCTGAGATGATGATTGCGATGCAGGGTCCAAATCTAGTCGTTCTGAACGCAAAAATTTCTTCATGTTCCTTCTTCTTCCCCTTTTTACTTATTAAATTCGTTAAAGTACATACCTTAATAGAACTTAATCAGGTTACAATATTTGTTATTTATATGTCGAATAAATTGTAATGAAGTTGTAATTTACAGAACAAAAGTTGGCTTTATTCGACATACAAATATAGCTACTTGGTTACATAAACAAATACCACAGTTTAGTAATATACAGTCACTAAGCTCAATACGTAGGGAATATGAATTCATGGATAGTTGCTAACCACTAGGATCTCTACTATCGCCTCATCACAGACAATGTGAAATAGTACCGGCACAGTCTAGTGTTCCTAGTACTCTCATCACCTCAAGCTTCGTAACTGTATATACTAGACTGTGCAAATACCTTGGATATAAACAAAACCAAACAGAAGAATCGATCATTATGTATATGGTCGATTTAACCACTTCCCTGATTAACCCGAGTTAACTCGGGTTGCTAACTTGTGTCAAAATTTATTAACCCGAGTTAACTCGTTTGAGTCCCATTTTCGCTGCTAAGGAATATTATCCCAAATATATACGTTTCCATCCTTCCATTAACCTTTTCCTTACTAGATGGCTACAGAAGTTAGTGATATTGCTATATCTGGTGGTGTTTTTGTACTTCTTCCTTGCGAGTGGAATTCTATGCTCATATAGCATTCACACACAGTAGTGAGTAGATGCTAGTTAGTTTTGGCGGTTTCTGTTTGTGTTTAGTGTTTTTTGTGCTGTTTTGTGTAAAGATGGATCAAGTTAGTGATTCCGAAACTTTTGATCATGAATATATTCCTGTAGAAGATTAGGAAATGAAACATCGGTATCAGAAGACGAAGTTATAGACCAACATACAGATTCAGATCAGTTATGTCGCGTCTTTTCGACAGTGGTTTGAATAGAAGACATCTGGCATCATTTCTTCTGCACCTCCGAGGTCCCCATTCCCTGAAATTTTAACATTGTTTCTGATAACGATAATTCTCAATTTTTTAAATTATTCTTTGATAATGACCTCATCAACATTATATCCGAGGAGACGATTCGGCATGCTAATAAGTGTTCACAGAATGCTGAAAATAATTCGTGGCGGCCTACTACAGACTCTGAAATACGTGTACTTTTGGGCATAGTGATACTGCAGAACATTATTCACAAACCTGAAGAATAGATGTACTGGTACAAATTAATATTCAATGATTGCTACACCATTCTTCCCAAAATGCTCTCATATAGGAGAGCAGATACTACTGTCCGGAATGCAATGTGCCACTGTGCGTAATACCCTGCTTTCGAGTCTATCACACGACAAGCAACATTTAACGCCTTGATAACAGCACTGGTATTGTACTTCATAAATTAATCCATAAAAAAAACATAAGTTGGTAAATAGTTCAGGAGAAAATCAAAGTGGGACAACTACCAGAGCTGGAATCAAGGTGCAGGAGATAACTCGGGATAATAATTCAGGTTTGAATGTATGTCTATTTCATAGTGATTTTTTAGGTATGTAAGAAAATTAGTGATGTACATACAGTGATTCTGTAACATTAAATTACTTCTATACAAAAGTAAAAAAATATGACACTTTTTTTCACAAAACTGGTAAAATAAATAGTAAGGGAAGAGGTTAACTATAATACTCATTACACTGATTCCGTTTAGTTTTCATAAATCTTTGCAAAACTTAAGCTAGTATGAAGGTAATTACATGTATAAAATATTGAATCTCTGTTTTTTGTAACAGCAATTTAAATTTTTGGAAAAATGACAATTTTAGTAAATCATGAAAGATTGCATGGGAAGAACGAGGTACTGTAAGTCATCTTTTTTGCGAAATTGAGATATTGCGTTCATTGCATTCCCCAAGGTCTAATTTATCGTTCCATAGCAAGTACATGTTGAAAATGAGGTTAGTCACTTGTAAAATTAACATTAAGAAAACAGCGTACAGGAAAAGAATGAGGTACCGGTAAGTCATCTCAAAACCTAACAAGAATGAGATAAGTCAATGCAGTGGTTTCTGTATTGACATGTTATTAGTTATTGCAGTGTGTACTGCAACAATGAACTAGTAGCATTGTTGGCATTTCTGCTAACAATATTGTTGTTGATAATGCTGAAATTATGGGACTCGTCAGGCTAATTTAGTTTTAAATATTAGTTCATCAGATTCAGAAGGCTAAATACCGACACACCTAAGAAGAAAGTGTAAATCATATGGAAGAACTGAGAATGTAAACAAGAAATTAAGAATACAGAGCCACCAATCAGGCGGAGATTGCAGGTGTAAACGGTACAAGTGTTACAGAGTGATTACTGAAGATGAAAGATTTGCTTCAAGAAAAGATTTCAACCTTTGTAATCATAGAATGAACAAAGTTCTTATCTTACAAGGTTATTAACTATGTTGCCCATTAAAAAGAGGTGTGAAGATGAAGCTAAGTTGCGTGACTCTTCTTTCCACTATAAAGTTCGCACAAAAAGGGATGACCTAACTGAAGAAATTCCAGTGTAATCAGTGTAAGAAGTAATCACAGCAGATGATTATTTAAAATAATAAAATTACGAACACTGTTATTAATTTTATAAACGAATCTAATTTTTATGTCTTTTTTTTCAATCTCAGATCTGCTACCTACAGTATTCACTCGAATATAAGCCGAACTTTTTTTTTTTTTTTGTTAGACTGATGAAATATATCTGCGGCTTAAAATCAGATACGAGTAATATGCAGGCATGAATGATGTAAATATCCAACAAGATTTCAAGAAATGCTCTATAACAAACAACCCTGATGGGTGTGAAGATGATATTCTTTAGGACAATGACAATGTTTCAGACTTATGAGAAGAGGAAAATGACAGTGAATGAGTGAATATGTGTGTGTACATATTTTGTTTCTCTGTTCTTTACAGCCAACTTGTAGTGAATTATAAAAATTAATTTTGCATAAAATCAATGGTTGGGTGTAATTTAGTCTCTTCATTTAATCCATTTGATACCTATTTCACTATCATATCAGTACATCATTGAGGGGTTAACTAGGGGGCTGAAATTTTCTTTTTTCCCAAAAATTAACCTAAAAATGTGAGTGTGGCTTAAATTGAGAGGTGGTATATATTTGGGTAAATACGGTATTTCGAATGAGAAATATAATGATCAACAACTCAAGAAATTTGTAGGATCTGAGGCTCAACAGTATTAGTCTCTCCTTCCTACATCAGGTTAAAAAATAATAACCCAATGTTTCCTTATTCAAATTTCGTGTATACTGAAGTCACGAATTCATATGTCTGGAGATCATCAAGCTCAAAACATAATAAGAATTTCTTAAACTAATTTTGTGTTTAAGCCTACTGGTAATTTCAGAAAACTTCATTAATGTTGCATTTATAGAAAAGGGCACCAACATAGCAAATCTCGCTTTCAGGTATAGCTCCCTGTGAAGCTGATTTGAATAATTTCAAGGGAAAAAATTGTTCCGAGGCCGGGTATATCGAACCCGAGAACTTTGTCTAAACGCACCAAGGCTCTACCAACTAAACTACCCTGGAACTCTACCAGACCCCCGACTCAATTTCTCCCTTTATATCCACAGACCTCAAAGTGGGCTGACAATCGTCTAGCAACCAGCACTGAGTGCATACAACTCTGAGTGACTTGAATTGTGGTTTTCTGTTAACTCTCTAGCTGGTGCGGAAGTGCACGGTGTGTGCCATGCCTTGGTTTTTCAGTTGTGTATGGAGGGAATAAGTTCCTATTTCTTTTGCACGTGCCTATTCCTCCATTCGAGTGTTTGCTTTGTATTAAAATATAGTAATAATAATAATAATAATAATAATAATAAAGTATATAAGAACGCTTTTAAAAATATTGAGTTAATATTACAGAAAAGGGCGGTTTTTAATGAAAAATTGTGTGGCGCACAGTGTGCTCCATACATCTGGTTGTGTTACCAGAAAGGACGCGCCCACCGAAGAGTTAATGAACAGTAACGTGTATTATGCAAATCTCGCTTTCAGATATAGCTCCCTGTGAAGCTGACTTTAATAATTTCAAGAGAAGAATTGTTTTGGGGCCAGGTATCGAATCCGGGCACTTTGGCTAAACATACCAAGGCTCTACCAACTGAGCTACCCAGGAACTCTACCAGACCCCGACTCAATTTCTCTCTTTATATTCACAGACCTCAAAGTGGGCTGACAACCGCCAAGCAACCAACATTGAGTGCACACAAAATTACTCGGAACCAACATTGTTAAAAATTAAATAATGAAAGATATAATATGAGTCATCCAGTCCCAATACCTGTTTAAGTCCTTCCAACAAAATTTTACAGAAATCAGGAAAAACTGTCATTTGTTTCCAAATTTGCTTTTCTGTAATATCTTTGTTTAATTTTATATGGTAATTTATTTCCATCTGATCTACATGAAGTACTGAAATCATACTGTAATAGTTTCTTTTTAATTAAATATTTTAAGTTGGACTTAACGGTGTTAGGTTCTGTAACTGGGATGTAACAGGCTTTGGAACTGTATTTGACTATTCAAGATGGCACACAACAAGGGAGAATACTTAAGTTACTAAAGTATATTAGCATCAGTTTATCACCAGAAAAAAAAATTGCAGATGGAACATAGAATTTACAAGAACTATGATTCATGAGTGACATATTAAGTAAGGTAAACAAGTCTTTTAAGAAGTTATTTTTAATAACACAGTTAATATGATAACGTGAATAAAAGCTAAGAAAATAAATAAATTTTTTTATGATTCTGTCTTTCTAATGAATAATAATTATTTTCCACTTTTCACTTGAAGTTTTACCATTGTCATCTTGATTTGCTAGTTCACCTATTTCACTATTCTTCTGGCTGTTCAACTCCTCTCTGTTGTGTTAATTTTTTGTAAAATAGAAGATCCTCGTAACTCTCCCATTCAGGCCCATTGTGATTATTTAAGAGGGTTGTGATATCTTTCATTTTGTCTTTTGTTTGGCTTTATACCCTTTTCAGTTTCTGTGTGCTGAGTTTCCATGAATGAATTCCTCCTTCTGCAGATATGTTTTCCTACTCCAACATCAAGGTTGCAGCTTTGCTTATATTGAACAGTTACTGACTGACCCCGTAGTGGTTTTCTTATTGATAATGTACCTTTTACATCTTTAACTGGAAATGCCAAGCTGAAGAAGGCTTTATTATATCTTTGACAGCCGATTTCCAATCAGACTCTGTAGCCTACATCTGTTCCCAGTTTTAATATAGTCTCAAATTGAATAATATAATTTGTTCATAGTCAGTAGGTTTCAAGATAAGGCTTCTTGCTTTAACTTGCTCCTCTATATGACCAAACAATCTATCGGGAGGTATAAACGAGTGGCCAATAATAAGGGACAGTAGAATGATATTCTTGGCAGTTTTTGGAGATTCTTTGGTTAGCCAGGAGCATAGCATACCTAACATAATGTGGTTTTTATTTATTAATTTAGCAGAAATGATGATTAAAAAAAGTGTGAATGTAACGTTGACTGAAACTATAATGCACTTTTTTCTATTGGGCTTAACAGGCTTTGCTCTTGTATACCCTTATGGACATAACGTTTTATGGACCTGTAACAGTCATGACTTAACGGGTTCTGGAACTGTAGCCAACATTCAGTCGTAAATTTGAATAGGAAATAACGTCTATAATACTGTACCTGTAAATGTGGCTTAAAATGTGTAAGACAATGCCAGCTATCAGATGACGTACAAAACTCAAATTTGAATTTTTGTGGACTTAACGGTTTCTGGAAATGGGCGACTCATATATAATTTAAGATTTATAGAAAGGATACTGAATTTTATTAATTGTATTTACCTCATTCTTCCCGTGTACAAAGAATCTCAACAATGTTCATATTTTTATTTCTCAACAATGGTGCAATTATAAGACTTGAAATTTTCAAGAATTATTTCATTCATAATACAAGAAAATATATTTAAATTTTCACAAATGTATCATTAACAGTTTTTTAGTTATTGGGTTTCAAACTTTAAAATTGTTCTCCTGAAAATTTTAATAAAAGCGACTTACCTCGTTCTTCCCGTGTGGTCTTCAAATTGAAATAACCCATGATGTGTCGAAGGTAGAGTGCTGTGTTTGATCTCATTTTAAAGTTCATAAAACAAACTTAATTTTTTATATATTGAAAATATTGTGGTCTTAAACAATGTTTCAAGGTCATTCATTGTTTTATTTAACCTTCAATTTCTCAAAAAAAGAATAATTTTTAAATTTTTAAGAAATATACATGCTAGCCGTACATATTGTCTCATTACATACTGAAAATTTCAGGTTGGAACTCTCAAACTCTTCTGAATAAGAAAATATATTGTTCTTATCAGTGGTGATATTCGGCCGATTTGCACCAATTCAGATGAACCAGTTGTTAAATTATTTCTAGGTAATATTTGCAATTACCATGGACATAATATATATCGTATACGAGGCGCATCCATAAAGTAACTTTCCCACTCGTCCCACAGCTAGCAAACCATATGTTGTGCGAACCGACTGCATGTACGTGATAATGTCCTGGCATGGCGCATGCACTAGCAGAACTTTCCGAGTGCTCTCAGTAGCTTCGTTGCATTGGTTGAAGATGGACGTTCCTAATCCAGCTCCCACCGAGTGTGAAGTGCGGTCAGTGATAAAGTTTTTGAATG
Source organism: Periplaneta americana (assembly GCF_040183065.1). Taxonomy (NCBI): domain Eukaryota; kingdom Metazoa; phylum Arthropoda; class Insecta; order Blattodea; family Blattidae; genus Periplaneta; species Periplaneta americana. Next base: position 107,383,854 of record NC_091124.1, read on the forward strand.
CACAGGGCATAGTGCTGATTGAAATTGACTGTCAGCTGTGCCAGGTCTATGGGCCTAACATCATGATCAAGCAGATGCTGCATTGCTCCACAAGGTCGTCTGTGATGATGGTTGGTCTCCCACTGCGCTCCCACATTTTGGCATCCTGCTGAAAATTGTCTACAGCAGCAATGCACCATCTCCTTGCCCATAGACCTGGCACAGCTGACGATCAAGTCGTTTCGCAATCGCTTTGCACAACATGGTTTGCTAGCTGTGGGATGAGTGGGAAAGTTACTTTATGGACCACCTCGTATGTTTAACAGGTACACATGAGAGAACTGGTTGTTAAACTTCTTTAATATCACCACTGGTTCTTGTCTATAGTACATTAGTATGAACATAACATCAGGTAGGGATAGCTAGCTGTGTGTTGTGTCTTTTTATCCTACAAATCACATAATGTTAGTGTAATTATGCAAAGGTTGACTATCCTTTTATCCTAAAATCTAAATTTCTATCCATAGATGGCAGTAACAGCACATTGGATTCTTAATCTAGTGGAGTTTGTATTATCTACAAAGTGGATATTATCTACATTTTGTGTATGTAAAGCTAGTAAGAAGTACCAGGGGTCTCAACTTCGCTCCCGCTCCAAAGAAAATTCCGGTCGCAGACATCATTAGCAGTATTAGCACCAGCTCCCACCAGACAGCACGGAAGAAATACGCCGAGAAGTTGCCAGGGCTGTTACCAAGGCCACCATTCCTAAGCCCAACATCAGCCGAGAGGAGAATAGAGCCTTGCAGATGCTTGGAAAGAACGACAACTTAGTCATTCTGCCAGCGGATAAGGGAAACGCCACAGTCCTCCTTTCCTCAACACAGTATCAGGAGAAGATTGATCAACTGCTGAACGATCCGGCCTATAAAATTCTCAAGAAAGATCCCACCAGCTCAGTAGAGAGACGCACCAACCAGCTAATCAAGAAATCACCGTCAGGCAGTATACCACCCAGGTTATATGGTCTACCCAAGATACATAAGACGGAGGTACCGCTAAGGCCTATAGTGGATGCGATTGGCAGCCCTACGTATCGCTTGGCCCGCTATCTCACCAACCTGCTGCAACCACTGGTGGGTGGGTGCGTACATCAGAACTCTACACAATTTGTACAGATCCTCGACAACATCAAAGTGAAACAGTCCGACCTTCTAGTCAGCTTCGATGTAGTGTCCCTCTTCACCAGGGTTCCACTCTCGGAAGCCATGCTACTGCTTTCCGATCAATTTCCACCTGACATCACGGAATTGTTCCGCCACATGCTCACCTCCACACATTTTCTACAGAACAATACCTACTATGAACAGATAGACGGAGTCGCCATGGATTCTCCGCTTTCACCAGCCATCGCCAACTACTATATGGAGCATCTGGAGCATGAAATACTAGCTACAGCGCCATTAAAGCCTACACATTTCTTCAGATATGTAGACGATACGTTTGTCATCTGGCCTCATGGACAAGACACATTACCAGATTTTCTCAGGCATATAAACAGTCTACGACCCCAGATCCAGTTCACTATGGAGGTTGAAACGAACGGCAAACTCCCATTTCTGGACATCCTTATCTCCAGAAATAACAATGGATCTCTTGGCCATGCGGTATACCGTAAACCCACACACACCAACTTGTACCTGAACGCGAATAGTTTCCATCACAAAGCGCAGCGGATGGGCATACTTAACACACTAGCCCATAGTCTCTATATCAGACCCGAGCAATTAGACACTGAATTTCAACACCTGAAGCTCACCCTCCAGTAGAATGGATATTTGGCTAAAGACATCACGGCCTCTTTGAATAGAGCAAGACACAAGAAGCAGCAGCAGCAGCCCATCACGGACTCACTAGAAGCAGAAAAACCAGCCACAGCCTGTCTACCATTCACAGGGAAGTTGTCGGGAAAGATAAGCAGACTGCTCCACAAGCATGGAATAAAAACAATCCACAAACCTCCGCCAAAAATCAGGAACAAGGTCAGATCAGTAAAAGACGATCTAGGCCTCAGAGTACCAGGGATCTACCGCATCCCGTGTGAATGTGATGCGGCTTACATTGGACAGACTGGACGCACAATAGCGACGCGTCTTTCGGAACATCAAAGAAGCATCAGATTAATGCAGCCCGAAAAATCCGGATTGGCTGAACATTGCATTGAAAAAAGCCATAGGGCTAATTTCAATAACACCGAGGTCCTGGTAAAGTGTGCGGGCTATTGGGATAGAAGAGTAAAAGAAACCCTGGCCATAGCAGCGGAACGTGGTAACCTGAACCGGGACTCAGGTCTCCAAGTAAGCGCGGCATGGGCACCGGCTATTAAAATTTCTCACCACCCAGACGACGGGCCGTTATCAGCGGAGGACACATGAGAACTCGTCTGCCGAGCCCACCATGAGACCCAAGGTCATTCTGCTGGAAAGCACAAAGCAAGACGACACGTTGGCAGTGTTCTCGCCGCGGTCCGCACTAATAACAGCCAATCGGCGCACAGCTCCTCGGCTGACTCCCTCTGGCACTATAAATTAAGGAGCTAGGTACCCTCAGATATCATTTAACCCTGAAGATGAGGAAGATTAACATCCTCGAAACGTCGGTGGATCACCAACTTATGACCTGGCTGGAAGCCCGAGAAAATTTCGAATTAATTCATTTCAAATTCAAGAGAAGACATTTAAATACATTTCAAATCAATTACTTCAGTTTATTAACTAGGTCACACGAATGACATTTTTACAACTCCTTTTTACATAATTTCAATTATTTTTACATACAGGTAAATAAATGTCCTTTAATGTGATCGTGCAATTTCTGAAAAGAATTCCAGTATGTTTTGAATTGAGAAGTCCAGTGCAATCATAGATCCTGGATAACATCGCTGAATTAACTCTTCAATGTACTTGTATTGCTGAATGAACTCCTCCTGCATTGCTCTCCACACCACCTATTGACAGCAAACAATGATAACTACAGAAGTTTGTACATACAATTTCATACAAGAATGAAACTAATAGCCATAAAATTAAAAAAATGAATTAACAATGATATGACGTAGCATGCATGAAGTATTTTAAATAAACTTCATTCAAATCAACTTTTAAGATTTTGTACAATGTGCAAAAGCAATTTATCATCACATTTTTTCTAGAACATTTCTAAATGTTAATATTAGGCTGATAGGTCTTCCTGAATTCTACTGATTGCTTCACATTGAAAATAATATTCTTCAAGCAAAGAAAAACATACAAAATAAGGAGTAGATGCTGATTCTTATATACTGTAGATGAGTAGTTAAGACAGTCATACCCATTAGTTAGAAGTAACAAGTACCACAAATTTTTATCGTGAGAAGTTAAGGAACGCATCATGATTCTTTTCAATTCAATTCAATTTCTTTTCTGAAAAAGTAGTTTTTAAATTTTTGTTTCTATTTCAATATATTTTATACTTGTAGTCTGACAGAATTCAATTTTGGTCGATTTTCATGCAAAGGATTAGCGTGTTCATTTCCGTCAATATGAATTTTATTTTGTGTGTCTGTGTCTGTGTGTGTCTGTGTCTGTGTGTGCGTGCGTGTGTGTGTGTGTGTCTATATATAAAAGTGAATGTGGGTATGTATGTATGTTCTCTATTCAAATCTACAGTACATGCTTTGATTGATATGTGCCAAAGTTTGCACATTTAACCTTCATAACCAGGAGAAAAACATAGGTTACATTAAAATCGGACAAATGGACGTTAAATTAATACAAAATAAAAATAAATACGATCAAATATTAATGTATAATATTAAATGCAATCTTCTACAGTCAATTGTTCTTTATTATTGTCTGTTGTATTCAACATCGACTTTCATGAGGCTATGGAAAAAATAACACGACATAAAATAACATTGTTGATACATCATGAAGGCCAAAATCTAGACAATTCATGCAATAAGTACCTTTATGTAGTCCAGAACCGTATTATGAATTTCTCGAGACAGTTGGAGAGAGTGAGTAGGCTGTGTTTTACAAACTGAATTCTTGAATTCTTTGAAACTACGAGGATTGCCAACACATAATTTAATACTTAATATTGAATCACCAATAGTACTATTGCGAAATATTGACCTGCCAAAATTATGCAATGGAACAGGAATTGGTGTGAAAAAACTCATGCCAAACGTAATATAAGTGACAGTATTAACTGTCAAAACGAAAGCAGAAGATGTTTTTATCCCACATATTCCTATGATAGCCAGTAACATGCCATTCGATTTTAAGCAACTCCTATTTCAGTGCAACTAGCATTAGTAATGACCATAGTAAAATAAAGCTCAAGGATAGTCGCTCAAAGTTGCAGACATTTGCTTAGGAACTCAGTGTTTTTCACATTGTCAAATTGCTTAACTTGCTTTCGAGTGAGCACACCTAAACATAAATACACATTTACACAACAGAGGTGAAAACGAATTGTATGCATATCAACGATGCTTTTGTCATGTTCCTAATGTAGTATGTGAATATAAGTAAGCCCACTGAAAATAACACTGTATTAATTCTAAAATATATAGGCCTATATCTAAAAAATTCAAAATATTATTGCCCGTGTCCAAAAATGTGTTATTGCTAAATTCTATCTGTGTAATCATGTTGCCAGTGTAGTATGTTGGGAGTTGTGGAAAGAACAGTCACTTCATTTCTATAACACATGTCTCTCATTATTATTTATGTTGAACAATGACTTCTTGCGAAATTATACTATATATGCATTCTGTATATAAAATAAAAAATAATGGAATTAATATGTTCTGAATTTGTGAGAGATAATATCTCAAGTCATATTTAAAAAGGCCGGGTATGATATAAGTGGGCATACAGCTGTCAAGGGGTAAAAAATCTTCCAATATAAATTGAATTATACATGTATATATTGATTCTTTGATACGACTGATAGACAGATAAATTTCGGCTCACAATGATACCCCAATGGATTCAGACTGGGAACAAGATAATTCCCTAATTACTGTCAGCTCTCTCTGAAGTTCAAGTGAAAGCACACATAGAAATGAAATTATGTAAAATATGTGTCAGCACAGCTTCAAATCAGATCTTATAATTATTTTATCTCTGCCTCTGTACAATGTCACATTTGTGGTGGGGAGGAAAGGATACAGCAGAAAGATTAATGCTATTTAATATGCTGACAACCACGACTAAGATAAGGCACTTGAAATTTAATAGTCACTGACTGGCGGAGATAAAATGCAACATCTGTAGAACAATGAGTCAACACTAAGTGGGCATATAGGGACTGAAGGATGTATTTTTGTTTTGCTAAACTTCAACACAATGCTTATTCATTTAAAGGTTGTGTGACTGTAGCCTGCATATATTTTCTTTGGATTTTCTTTGTTTATAGTTTGACTTTTCCTTGTATTTCTAGCAGTGTAGAAGAGAAGGCCTATTGGCCTTAACTACACCAGAATGAATAAATAAATAAACAAAAACAAATCAATATATAAATTAAAAAAAAAGAGTTAAATGTCAGGCACATGATGAGGTTTTCTTTTTGGTGTCTGATCTAAAACTGTTTTAAATTGAGTTAACTCTGGCAGGCATTTGGCTAAGGAGTTCATTAATTCATGTAAGTGATGTTAAATTATTCATTTTTATGGGCGAGAAAAGCTTAGTAAAGACAATTCGTTTTGGTTGTCTATAGTTGGGTTTCTGAGATTTCCGAAAATTTAACAACCAGTTTAATTAAAAATAGAAGCAGAAAGGAAAAAAACCCGGACAATGCCAGATGCTTTCAGCTAGTGTGCGTGTGCGTGTATGTATGTATATATATATATATATATATATATATATATATATATATATATATATATATATATATATATATATATATATATATAAGAATTTGTATATTGGAATAAGATTTTCTACATCCAATGAATTAACTTATATTACAGATGCCCTTAGAACATTCACAACAATTGTGAGTCTCTTTCTTCTCTTTAAGACATGTTCAGCAATACCAACAAAATTGTACAATTACTATGTAACATTTTTAAACGATTTGGTATATTCAAAACTTGATTTTAATTATTCATAAGAGACACTGTCTTTAATATTGATCAAAATAATGTATATATATATGTTATGTTTTATTTAACGACGCTCGCAACTGCAGAGATTATATCAGCGTCGCCGGATGTGCCGGAATTTTGTCCCGCAGGAGTTCTTTTACATGCCAGTAAATCTACTGACATGAGCCTGTCGCATTTAAGCACACTTAAATGCCATCGACCTGGCCAGGGATCGAACCCTCAACCTTGGGCATAGAAGGCCAGCGCTATACCAACTCGCCAACCAGATCGACTATATATATATATATATATATATATATATATTTGTAAATTTCCACTATGAAATAAGACATAACTTCAAGGTGTAAAAACACAAAAACAAATGTTTTAAAATATTATAATTTATTTGCATGTTTTCTAGTTCTAATGTGTTTACTTTTCAACTCATATTCTCAACTACATGGATAAAACGTCATACAAGTGCAATTAATCGTGTTACATGTACATTTTAATTTGTTAACTACTAGCATGATTAAAAACTGTAGGACCTGAAGATGGTCGATAGTCGAGAGAAAACGTACGTCCATATATAAAGTCTAATAAAACTTTCTTAAAACTGATAAGCTATTGATGGAACTTTCACTTATATTTTAATATCACTTGGCTTATCGGAGCCACAATGTCTCTAAAACAGATGACTGTGTTACGTACTGACAGGTTAAAGCAACCTGAAAACAACATAGAAATCCTAGGCTGACAGACAGGACATGATATACTGAACATCTGTCTGCTAAGCTGGTAGTTTACAAATTTACAGAAATATTTATAGAGGATGAGGAACTGCAAAGGAATATATTGTACATCTTCTGCAAAGCTCTTTCAAGCAATCCTTCGAAATAATATCCCTGATAAAATCCTCCAGCTCAAAAATTACTATTTCATGATGAGGAAATGAAGAGGGCAGCAATAGACTTCTCAATAAAGCAAAAAAAACTACAGACGATAGTGACTGGATAACTTGATAAGGATAAACTATGTATTACCAAGAGGGAAATCTAACATTGACAAGAAATTTTGAAAGCACTTTGGTAAATCCACAGAGTCTGCTACTTTTATAACATGGGTAAAAATAAAAAATAATTCTTTCAAAAGATCCACAACAGGTTACCATACTAATATCTTACCTCGGCATATGTGGCCAAAGAAGTAATTTTCCCCATTATATCACCTTGATAGGATCCTTCGTACAGTGGAATCTGGATTCCCTGTTTATTCATCTGCTTCAGTTTATCAGGTATATACTGCTTTTCAGTACATCCCAATTAATTTGAGGGAAGTGAAAATTGTATACCTAAACCAGGTTGTGGTGGCTATTCCCTAGCTAAATCATATCCTCCCATTAGTAACACATCATTCATGTTAGAGAGTCCACACCTGTGGAGTAACGGTCAGCACGTCTGGCCGCGAAACCAGGTGGCCCGGGTTCGAATCCTGGTCAGGGTAAGTTACCTGGTTGAGGTTTTTTCCGGGGTTTTCCCTCAACCCAATACGAACAAATGCTTGGTAACTTTCGATGCTGGACCCTGGACTCATTTCACCGCCATTATCACCTTCATATCATTCAGACGCTAAATAACCTAGATGTTGATACAGCAACGTAAAAATAACCCAATAAAATAAAAATTCATGTTAAAGATGCCTGAGATAATGTGTAATAGATATCTGTGACAGAAGTGTTAATATTAGCCTACATATTTTGTATCAAAATAAACATGGCTACATACTTGGGAGATACACTACTATACATTTGTTACACGACAGCTGAGCACTGATGTCACCACTGTCATATATGTGACATTGTAGGCAATTACAGAGCACGGGACATTGAAGGGATCAAAGCATTCGTGGAGGGGGATGACGCACTCTGCTAGTTCGTGGAATCAACACTAATCAATTTACAAGGGATGGGTAGTACATGTTGTAGCAGGCTAGATAGACGAACAATTATCCAAGGAAATGTCTACCCTGACAATATATTTTATTGATATTGAAGGCACTTTTAATAAGATATTCTTCAATAGGATCAACATTATCTTGCAAAAAGCATGGGACTGAAATCATTTTGAAGAAGTGGATAAAACATGTATGCTCAATATGAGAGCACTACAATTAACATTGCAAGAATCCTTTATATAACAATTGTGAGGAAGGGCTGTCCTCAAGGCAACATTTTGTCTCCATTGCTGTGGAACATAATAGTGGATAGCCTTCTTCATACTATGGTTATGCAAATTGCAATACAATCCCTATTACTGGAAAATCTAAGAGTGCATTGTGCTCTCAGATAACTGGATTGGTGTTGTCAACAATTCCCCTATGTTAAAACAAAGAGGTATTGTTTAAGAAGAAAAGGAAAGTTGAATATTTACGTCTACCTATTTTATTTGGCGTTTCTTTTCTCTCTACGTGAAATATCTGGGACTTACCTGCTCTATGACTGCAAATTAAAGTTTCATTATGGCACAAGAAAAGAAGAATTAAAACACACACATTTGAAATGAGGCTGTCAACACCACACCTCTTCTAGAAGCAGTATTTTACTGTCTACCTCCTACATTCACACTTTGGTGTGTATTTAAATAGTGAAATAATCGTCAGTATAATATGTACAATGATGGATTAAAAACAAGGCATGGGGCAGGTGGCACAATGAGTACAACTAAGCCACTAGCCACAATCTTCTAAGCAAGTAATGCAGTTCTTGAACCATCTGTCATCTTAATGATAGTACAGCAGCACTAAAATTATCTGTGAAATTATATGACAGTGTTATACAGCTCTCAAAGAGGTCACTAAAATGATTGCCATCTCACTTATATGAATTAAAAGACTAGACAATGACCAGGATGATGAAAAGGCACATGAGACTGCTAAACTGGCCTCAGAACAAATCTTCTTGGGGTCAAAACCTGCAATCCCCATTTCTCTAACAACAATCAAACACAGTGTTAGCCAACATTACTCACAGATATTTACCAAACTCTCGGCAAATAATAAATAATACTAACTGTCGACAAGGAAGGGATGATATATCAGCAACCTCAACAAAAACAGACAGATATACTCTACATTTATGACTAATTTTATTGTAGGAATTTTAACAGATCACTGTACCTTAAAGAAGCACTTACACACAACTGCTATAGATGCAAGTTCACCTGTCCTGTTCTATCAAAATTAAGATCTGCGCTGGAAATTTTTGACCTGACATGGCCATAATCAGCACTACTTTATTTTTGAATAGCTTTAAGTTTGTTCAGCATCTTGGACGTCTTGAGTGATGAGGAGCTATTAAGGAGGGCCCATATGGGTGTAGGCTTGTCTCAACCCCCCCTCTACTTTTTATAATACAATCCATAAACAAATTAAACAACTAAACAAACCTGAAGGAGATTTTCTTGTTCACATAAGTGTTTCTCAACCTTACGGTATAAGTTGTCTAGTCCTTTCTTAACCTCACGTGCAGGATATTCTCTGATAACTTTCCTCAATTCCTGCTTGCTGTAAGCCATTTGGTAACTGATTTCAGACTGTTTCACACCTTGTGCTACTTTTGCCTGAACTCCTTCAAAGAACAGCTGTAACATACGAAAACAAAAAACATTTAAAGTTCACAAATTATCTACAAGATTTCTATGTTCATCACTGCTAAATTTCGTTTTAAAAAGCGAAATATTGTATATTATTCCAAATCTAGTCGAGCATAATTGATTTCTTTGAGAGAACAAAAATTCTTAATAAGGCTTTCTTCAGAAAGAAGGTAAAACTGCAAGTCCCATGACATACTGTTTTTGCCTACAACAAACTTCAACTGCTAGTAATCACCCTCGCCAATTTTCCTGTCATCAGAAATAATGAATTCCATCTTACAGATGACACTACTTCAGAAATAAAAGTCAACACTACCGAACTTCAGAATTCAAGACCATATTTTAAGACATTTGAAACCAACCAAAATTTTGACATTTGCACTTAAGGATATGGTTCAGTGAGCTGCAGTGTAAATGAGTTTACGGCTCATGAACACACACATAACTACATGACTCCGAATAGATATATTCAACTACAGCAACTTACGTTCAGTTTTTCCAGTGGTCTCCCAAAATACTGAGTTACATATGCCTTCAAAGCATCACTGTATTTCTGTTTGGCTTCCTTTCTTAATCCATCCAAAACACCTATTTTTAATTCTGACAACAAAGCGTAAAGATGGTGGAAATTCTCTGAAAATAGAATAAATAATAATTCATATTAAAATATCTATCTTACTTGAAGGGTTCAGAATCATAGTGGGCCAAGCGCCATTTACTAAAACCGTAGAAAACAAGTATTAAAATGAAGTTATTACCATAATTCAATGGAAGCATATAGCAAGTAATATAAAGTATACACATTAAAAGTAAATGATATGTCAGTCTTCATTAAACTGTGGTATTAACTTAACTTTAACCATTGCTTTCTCCATTTTTAATAAATGGCACTTGGCCAACTACGGCTCTGAACCCTTCATTTATTTTCATCCTTAATTGAATACAATAATAATTGACACCAGAGTCTAGCTTTCAAAGCGCAGTCAACAATGCATTCATCCATTCCTTTCTTCTCACTCGATCGGCTTTCTTGGAACTCATATTTCCATTCCTTCTGCTCCACACACACACACACACACACACACACGTTTGATCAACAATCAGGAAATATACATAATGTCAAAACTGAAATAATTATCACAAATTGTTAAATTAAATTTGAAATGTTGAAAACACGTTATACAACACCGATGTATATTTTCTTGAATTATAAAACTTATAAATATTCCATTACCTAATAATGAATGTAAAATTACCTCAAATTGTCACTGAATATAAATTCTAATGAGCCATATTTATGTTACAAACAGTATCACAGTTGTTAACATCTGATCGACAAGTAAGGTTAATTCTTGTTGCGGTGAAGTTCCAGTGTTGTTTATTAAGTTATACTTTCCCACGAGAGTTATCATTTTTATTTTTAAGTTTACCGCATTATGTTTCCGTTGTAATGTCTGGGAGAGAACACAACAGAGGTAGAAAATTCGAATCAAGTCATTTAAAAAAGCAAAAAACGGGCGGCGACAGAGCAATTGAAGAAGCAGTTATGTGGTTCAATGTTGTAATATATTAAGATCGATGAAACAGTGGCCGTAACAGAGCATTCCACAAGAAGTGATGATCTGATCCTTCAAGAATCCTCCACTTCTACAAATAAATGTGAGTACAATCAATCTGATGAAAGTAATATAAACAGTGACACTGATGATGCGTCTTCTAATGAAAACGTTAATGCAGCAGGTTTAATTAGTGAAATATACACTTTTGACAGAGCTGATCCTGGCAATTGGCCACATCAAATTCAGGACAAGAAAAGGTTTCAAATTATCGAAAAAGGATTTGTTCGAGAAGAAAATGCTGTGTTTCTATTGGACGTCAATAAGAGACACTTTTCATCTATCCACTATTTCAGGATTTCAAGGAATAAAAAAAAAAAAAAAAAACAGGATTGATGTTCGCTTGTATATTCTAAAAATCGAGACAGAGTATATTGTTTTGCTTGCCGACTTTTTTTTACCTAAATAACAGCATTATCTTCTCAGGAGTGTAACAACTGGAAAAGCCTTAGTAGTCGTCTAAAATCCCATGAAAATAGTCCAGTTTATTTGGATGTATTTCAAGATTTCAGTTTAGTGAAAAGTAGAAAAATGAAATGAGTTTAAATTTCGTGTGCAAACATTTTAGTTAATTTAAAAAATATTAACCTAAATATTAACATATTGTCAGTGTGTAAGAAGATTTTTTAAGACTAAAAATGAAGGAATGGTCAGAATTCAGCTTCATAATATGGCGAGTAGTTTAATATACTACTACTTCTGTTATTATTAGTTCATTATTAATATTATTATTATTATTATTATTATTATTATTATCATCATCATTATATTGATATTGGACCTTATATACAGGTTTGCCTAGGGCCTCGAAAATCCTAGGATGAGTATAGGAAAGTTCTGTGACGAGGAATAGAAAGGAGAGATTAATGCTGTTTTCGTGAAGTAGTTAGGAACTGAAAGTGTAAAGACAAGTACTTATAAGAAGAGTTATGTAAAATTTTGTATAGAAGTAAAAGAGCATATATGATTCTTCGTTCCTTTAGACGAGCCCACAAGAGCAGCTCAAGAGATGGTTTACATAGTCAAATTTCCGAATATTACAGACGAATCTTATACATACATTATGAACACGTTGCAATCTCTTATTTAAGTTAGAACTTAAGTTTGTTAACAAGGAATCACAGTAATCAAAATGGGGCATCAAGAGAGTCTGTATAAGATTATTTTTTAACATAAGTGGTAGAAAATGTTTTATGTGCTTCAAAGGGTGGAGCAGTGACAATATTTTCTTGCATGTATGGGTAACTTGAGTTTCCAATTAAGATCATTATCCATATATATTCCAACATTTTTTACTGTTTTACTGTTTTCAATAATTGTACAATTAAGCTGATGCTAGGCAAATTCTTGCAGTCTACAGTATTAAGAAGATGATGATGCCTGAGATTTCTCTGAGTTCAGCCTCAATCCAAATTTATAAGCCCACATCGAAATAAAGTTCAAGTCTTCATTAAGTCTTTTTTTTTTATGTCTGTCATTTCGTCAGGATGAAAATGGTTGTATATTTGCAAATTTTCGGCGTACATATGATGTCTACAATGTTTTATCATTTTAGTCAAGTGATTAACATATATCATAAACAAAAGAGGTACAAGTATTCCGGACTTCACCACATGCCATTCCGAGGAGAAAATACCTGCTGTAACACATGTTGGCAGTCGCGAAGATAGGAGTCAAACCAAGTGACAGAAGTGTCAGAAAGATTAAGTTGTCTAAGTTTATGTAAGAGAAGCTCTGTGTCTACTATGTCAAATGCTTTACTAAAATCAAGTAGCACCAATAATGTCAATTTTCGTTCATCAGAGACTTGGCATACATCCTCATTGACCTTTAAAAGTGCTGTAGTCCTGCTGTGTCCAGTTCTGAATCCTGACTGATAATAATCGTCAAGTAAGCAATGTTTGGTCAGGTAGTTCATCAGTTGTTTATGTACAAAATGTTCCAGAACATTTGATAGAGCAGGTAGGATACTAATGGGTCTGCAGTCATTTGACATGAAGGGTTTTAATTTTGGGAAGTGGGCGGTGAGAAATGCCTGTTGTTATTTGGCTGAGAAGCTTCTGTCATCCAGTCTGCTCTCAAAAAAGCTGGAAGTTAGAATTTAGAAAACAATTATATTACCAGTTGTTTTGTATGGTTGTGAACTTGGACTCTCACTTTGAGAGAGGAACAGAGTTTAAGAGTGTTTGAGAATAAGGTGCTTAGGAAAATATTTGGAGCTAAAAGGGATGAAATTACAGGAGAATGGAGAAAGTTACACAATGCAAAACTGCATGCATTGTATTCTTCACCTGACATATCGACATGGGGAACTATTAATAATGGAATTCCTCAAGGATCAATATTAGGTCCCCTACTTTTTCTAACGTTTATAAATGATCTTGCCCCCCTTATAAAAGATGTAGGTCATCCCATATTATTTGCAGATGACACAAGTATAGTAATTACAGCCAATAACTCCAACACATTCCAATCTTCAACAGAGGAAATTCTCTTCAAAATATGTGACTGGTTCTCACTCAATAAATTAGTATTAAATTGTAACAAATTTAAATCCTTTCCAAATTCAACGTCTCAAATTTATAGCGCAATAATTAACAATAGATCCCTATTAGAAACAACAACAACCAAATTTCTTGGCTTAAAAATCGATAATGTGTTAAATTGGTAAAATCATATTAAAGAAATTACCCCCAAACTAAATTCAGCTTGTTTTGCTATTAGATCTATGCAAAAGATAGTAAATATCAATACCTTAAAAACAATATACTTTGCATACTTCCACTCGGTAATGAGTTTTGGAATAATATTCTGGGGAAATTCCACAGATAGTAACAATATATTTCTATTACAAAAAAGAGTAATTAGAATAATAGTAGGTGCGAAATCTAGGGAGTCGTGTAGGACTATTTTAAAAAAACTACAAATAATGACCATGGCTTGCCAGTATATCTTTTCATTAATAGTCTTCCTCGTATGTAATCGTGAAAACTTTGTAACTAATTCAACAGTTCATAGCATAAATACACGTCAAAAAAATGACTTTCATACTCCATAGGCAAGTCTATCGTGCTATCAAAAAGAAATGCGTTATATGGCAGTAAAAATTTTTAATAGCCTCCCTATCGATATAAAAAATGAAACTCAAAACATAAAATTATTTAGGGCCAAATTAAAGAAGTACCTAATTTCTCACGCCTTCTATTCTGTAGGTGAATTCATGACATTCAATAACACTTCATGAAATTGATACTAAAACTATGTGTTGTACTAGTAGACTATATTGTAAATCTCGTCTGTATTTATTTCATCTAGACTGTGATTATAAATTAAGATTTTATAATAGTATTAAGTTTTTTGACTTGTTCTATATTCTAGCTGTAAGCATGTATGAATACCATGGAATGTTAATAAATACAATACAATACAATACAATAATTAGGAACATTAAATCCAGACGTTTGAGATGGGCAGGGCATGTAGCATGTATGGGCGAATCCAGAACTGCATATAGAGTGTTAGTTGGGAAGCCAGAGGGAAAAAGACCTTTGGCGAGGCCGAGACGTAGATGGGAGGATAATATTAAAATAGATTTGAGGGAGGTGGGATATGATGATAGAGAATGGATTATCTTGCTCAGGATAGGGACTGATGGCGGACTTATGTGAGGGCAGCAATGAACCTCCAGGTTCCTTAAAAGGCATAAGTAAGTAAGTCTCTACATTTCGCTTTCGAAAGATGGCAACCCTACATCATAATAACCATGATCATATTTATGTAAGTCACAGTGCTCATGTATAACAAACTGTAATACAAATGTTCTGTCATTCACTCGAGATTTATTAAAGCACATGGAAATGTCACACTTTTGCAACAAAACTAACAGAAAATATAGTCACAGATCTTGCTCACAGAATCAGACGCAATGTGGTGTGATGGGTCGTGACACGACATTTCGCTTTATAGTCTCACAATGCCTTGCAACTACTGATCTGCTGGTTGTGTGGGTTTGGGAAACTGCTCTAGCCTAGAAAATGTCGTCAGTGGATGAGGACGGTGTGCTTTTGTGATTCATTATCACTCTTTTCGAAGAAGAAGAAGAAGAAGAAGAAGAAGAAGAAGAACATAATAAACGTAGATTTTGGGTAGATCCATGGAATAAAAGACTGATTTAAATTGGCTCATGCAAGAACTGAGAAGTACTGTAATGAGAAACGTTTAAAAAATTTCACTAGAATGAGTGTCACTACTTTTGATTATGAATTAAATATTAAATAATCAATAATGAGTGATAGTATAGAACAATCCTCTCATTGAGGTTTTGGCTGATATGAACATCTATTATCAAGCAGTACATCTCACTTCATGATATGTGTCAGAGGTAAAGGTAAAGGTATCCCCGTAACATGCCATGAAGGCACTTGGGGGGGGGCATGGAGGTAGAGCCCCATGCTTTCCATGACCTCGGCACTAGAATGAGGTGGTGTGGTCGGCACCACGCTCTGACCGCCTTTTACCCCCGGGAAAGACCCAGTACTCAATTTTATAGGAGGCTGAGTGAACCTCGGGGCCGTTCTGAAAGTTTGGCAATGAGAAAAAATCCTGTCACCACCTGGGATCGAACCCCAGACCTTCCAGTCCGTAGCCAGCTGCTCTACCAACTGAGCTACCCGGCCGCCAATGTGTCAGAGGAAGAACAATTATTGTTTGTATGCATCTGAAGTCTGTCTAGTATAATATGTAGCTAGTTGGCGATTTATGCAATGTAAGGGGAAAGGAACTGGTCACCCTACCCATTATCTCCTGGCCTAGTTGCCTCATAAGTGGTGTCTTGTTGGTATCACTTGTGAAGTTCAGACCTGCCTTCAGTTAGTTAGTTGACTAAACAACAACAATATAGAGCAGAAAAGTAGACCTACTACAAATTATTATTAGTTATTACTCACTTGGTGCTTTCATCTCATCTGCAATTTTCTCCCACATTTTAGAAACCACATTATTGTCGTGATATTCTTTCAAAATGGAATTGTTCAAAACGGGTCTTTACTGTACTAAAACAACTAATTTATCCACATTGAGCTCCATTCTAAATAATGTGGACTACTCAACAGTAGTACTGTAGATAATAGAAGCTTGCAATCGTGGACATGACTAGTCATGCATGTGCAGGACGCTTCAGCCATCAGACTATCTGCTTGCGACCAAGTTCAAGCAGTCATCCAATGATGTCTCCTTGTGTCTGCTTGCGATCGTCTTGTCGCATCTGATTCTGTGTGCATCACATCATAAGAAATCAATGGAGTGAAGTACCATCAAACAAAATGTTGCATTGTGCCATGCTGCGTCTGATTCTGTGTGAAATTTAAAAAAATAGGCAGGTAATAGCAGTTTATTTAGTGTAACTTTCATTTTATGCATGGATTCACAGATGTGGAAAATGCCACTGTCTCTGCACTTGTGATTCGCCTCAGAAAAAGAAAAAAATGAAAATGTTGAGATGTTTATGCTGTGAGAGATTGTTGAAAAAAAAAGCTCGATAGTGGGTATATTTGAAACACTGCAGAATTACCTAGCAATTTTTTTCTCTCTCTCGTTTGCATCAAAATACATATCTTCTGCTACCTCGTATCCTCTTTCAAGGGTCGAGATTTTGATAAAAGTCTCCATTTTTTTTTCTATCATCCCACAACTGAGTTCCATCTGCTTCATGCCATTCTTCTCCTTTTCTTTTGACGTCTCTCTTAATCTGTTCCAGCCACTGCTTCTTGGTCCCTTTCCTCTTTCTGTCGATTCCAGTCTTTTTGGGTAATCTGTCATCATCTATCCTTTTCACATGACCAAACAGTCTTAATCATTGTTTTCCCTAAGATGTCTGTAAATTTGCAACTCCTACTTCTTAATTTTATATTTTATCTACTCTTGTCTTACCCACAATTCATCTAAGAAATCTTATCTCTGCAGCCTATGTAAATGTCCACATCTCATCAGTGAATGTAAAAATAAGTTTATAATAGGAATGGTGAACAGGGAAAAAAGTTCGAGGCAAAAGATATTAGATGCTAGGCAACATTAAGATAAATGGATCTTATGTGAAGACTACAATAAGAGGAAGGTGGGGAGAAAAGAAAGACTGGAGAATGTTGGATTATCTGCTGTGACCCAGATTATGGTAGCATTTTTTATTTTCAGATCAATGACGCAAGTGAATTCATATGACCACTTTAATTGTACAGATGAACTAATACTTCTATTTCTGTTATGCAACTTTTTTTAAACATCTGTTTTACGTTTTCATTATTGAAGTTTGAGAAAGAATATCATTATGGGTAAGAAGCGTACTTTTTCAATCAGTGGCTAAATAATAAGCTGTGTCCGGATTTTGATGGATAGTTAGATTTGGTACAAGGGGATCTTTGTTCAGTATAATTGCAAAGTGTGTTTCAAGTCTTTCAAATTGAATAATACCAGTATGGTAAAGTAAGTTGTGATTTCACATGCTAAGGGACCAAAACATTTGGAGAATGTGTCAAATAAATGATTGGAATGGAGCATTTCTTCTTCTTTTTTTTTTTTTTTTTAGAAAGAAATAGCTCTAATCTCAGCTGTGCAATAAGCTACTGCCACTGAGCCGCCGCCGCCGCTGCCACTGCCACCACCACCACCACCGCCACTGCCACCACCCATCCAGTCCAACATCATCAGACTCTAACATCTGCATTCCAGCACCAGAAGACAGGCTACGGCGCAACATCGCATTCTTAGTCATAAGATGGCCAATACTGAACAAGTTTATATATAAATGCACGTTTAACATGAGTTTAATATAGCAATTCCTTTGTTTTTTAGAACTTTGAACATGTATTTATATTACGCGATTGTCAAGATGGCAGTGACTAGACCATGATAACCATGTTACTCCAATTTTCGCTATAGCCGGTCTTTCTCATTAGCCATGAGTGGAGATCATATGGACACAGGAAATTGTCAATGGGAAGTTGTCCTTGAACTCGTGTGAAAGAAGCTCTTTGGCTTTCAGATGGATGTTCCCTGATAGCAGAATTGCACAAAACTTCTCTACAGAAAGAACTAAAGCATCATATGTTATCATTATCAACATAGACTAGCCTCTTACTTTAGAGACTGTTTGCAGAACAATTTGAAGAGCTGTAATGACTATGCAATGTGTTTTGATGTATTCCTAAATAAGGTGGTACAATGGGGTCAAAAAGATATGATGGTATGGTTTAGGGTGTAAACCAGCAAAAGCTTCGCACTCTTTACTGGAACAGCATTTTCTTAGGATTCTCATCTCCGAAATACCGTGTCTTTTGGAAGGATTCATGAAAGGTTATTCATCTTTGTGACTGTTTAGAAGTTAATAAAGATGGCAAATACCAAAAACCACGCACCATATTGATCATCACGAAAGCCTAAAAAATGCATGACTTTGTTACAAACTTTTAGGGATGAACCACTTCCATATAGGAACCCATGTCCAAAAACATTTTGTTTGATAATTACAGAACATGTGTGTGCCAACCTTTCTAAGCAACACTGAAAAATAATAACACAAAATGTTCGTTATTATTATTATTTTTTTTAGTAATGGCAGGTACTGACTGTTCGACAATCATCCATATCAAGCCAGTTGTGTAAACTAATTTACTGACAGAGTTGTTGCCTAGAGTGTGCCATAGGAGGTTGGTCTATGCTACAAGCACAATGAGATGACAGAGATTTGTTGGGATGCCACAGGGGAATTGGAGCTCTCAGAAAAAAAAACCCTCTGTTACCAGGATCACAGGCTTGCCCAACATAAGTTATAAATTGGGAGTATGTCAGGAATCGAACCTGGGTCCACAGGATTACAAGTCCAGTGCTCTAGCTACTAGACCACTGTGGTGGCTAACTTGTGTTCTTATTACTAACATAATATGCGAGAGGTCCAGAAAGGATCACTGGAGAAATGGTCCAGTTCCCTAGGATAGTAAAATCCCTCGTATCCGGCACTCAAATAACCGGCAATACCACAACAATGGCACTTTTTGCTAGACCAAAAAAAAATCATTCATACAAAAAGGAAGAGTCGGATGAAGATTATGTGGTTTTCGTGGACTGCACATACTGCATATTATGTTTACTCTTTACATTGTTCACACGCGAAAATATAGACTGAAAACCCCGTTACGGCCCTGGAGTAGATACGGTAGCATCAGTAATCTGTCACTTGAACCTTACAAACAATGCGCCGAGACGATATTAGTCAGACAGGCTAGCTGTTTGTAACGATCCCTACAGTAGATTTTCACCTGACGACAAAGAGAGATCCACTCTTTGAAACGTTGTGTTACAATTTTGAAAATTAGCAATGGAAAAAGTCCAAACAGCTCAACCATTGATCTTTAAATTTACCACTTCAACTCGCCTGTTTCGAAGGGGTGTTGAATGAGTCTAAATAGGAAGGTGTGAAATTCTCTGTTCCTTCAGTTTCATTAGAGTAACAGCACAGTATAGTATATACAGTCACAAAGCTTGAGTTTATGAGGGTACTAGGAACAACAGACTGTGCCAGTACTATTTCGCATTGTCTGTGTTGAGGCGATAGTAGCGATCCTAGTGGTTAGCAACTATCTATGGATGCATATTTACTATGTATTGAGCTTCTTGACTGTATATACTAGACTGTGATAATAGTATATATAAACAAGGAGACACTACAGATATGTTAAAGAGGTTTGAAGTCATCGAATGCTACTTCATCTTCTTAGTTGCAATGCTGACTACACTCTCTTCACATCACATGACCGCCATTTAAAACTGCCATAAAGTTACGAAAACTTTTAGTATTTTTTACGCTATTATGTGTTACTGTATTTTAATAATTATGAACTGATGAATGTACATTATCGTATTCAGTACTAAAAATAAACATTGTATGTATTTCAAAACTTTACTTTTAAATATCTTCATGAAAATTACTAAATTTCAACATGGAAAATAATGTTTGTGCAGTACAATATGTATTTACATAACCTATAAACGAATTTTCCAATTATCAGGCAAAATCAGTTACCTGACACTGTCTTTGTCCCACAGTTGCCGGATACGAGACATTCTACTGTATTGCATCCTTAAACCACTCGAATACTGGTAAAAAGTTGAAGGGTGGGGAGAGGCTATATAGTGCATTAGAATATGCAGGCAAGTATCAAACGAATTTCATGTTGAAAGTACTTGTGGATGCAAACTAAAACCTCTTGTTTATCAGTATATACATCTCACAGAAGCCAAAAATTATTACCTTGATTTTTTTTGTAATCCTAGTATGGTAAATAAATATCTTAGATCTAATAGATTGATCAAATAGAATTTAAAGCTTATTTTTTAACTTTTAATTAATGCATATCATACTTACAGTATTCACTCGAAGAATATTACAATTCAAATATCAGTACCCAGTGGTGCCACTTATATAGGCCCGTGGGGCCTCAGCCCACCCAATAATTTGCCGTGTTATTATTACTACTACTATTATTATTATTATTATTATTATTATTATTATTATTATTATTATTATCATCATCATCATCATCATTATTTATGGGATTTATTTATTTTAACTTACATGTAAAGTACTTGAGTCCACCCAATGTTTTCCAAAAGTTGGCACTACTGCCAGTACTCATTACAGAAATTGTTCGAACTGTCTTTCACCATCGTAAAGTATGCTGTAAATAGTTCTGTATTCACATAAATTTTGTACTGTTTATAACCACCATCATCATGGCAGCATCAAAGCTTACATTAAGACAAAACAATGAATTATCATGATCCCTTACACTAAAAAATTGTTGTTAGAGAAAGCATTCTGACAACACACATCATATTCTGTAATTACGGTACCAAACGAAACTTTTTCGGACATGGGTTCCTATATGAAAGTTGTTCATGGTGATCTCTTCTGTTACCCCTAAAA
Organism: Periplaneta americana; assembly: GCF_040183065.1. Taxonomy (NCBI): domain Eukaryota; kingdom Metazoa; phylum Arthropoda; class Insecta; order Blattodea; family Blattidae; genus Periplaneta; species Periplaneta americana. The sequence goes on from NC_091124.1 coordinate 107,405,211, forward strand.
GTTTGTAACAAGTCACAGAAGTATCCGGTATAATCCAATAGATATATATGCTAAACAGTTTTATTCTATTTTATCCCACATAAATGTTTATGTTTTCTAATGTGGTTTATGAGTAATATTTGAGAAACTGTGATAACTAATGCTAATGATATACATACCCATTTTAACAACTTCCTGTGGAGTTTTATGATGCTCAGCTGCATTCCGAGGAATAGCTTCAAACATTGCTCCAACCAACTTCGTATACCATTTATCCAAATCCGTACGACGATCTGTGTTTTTGAAAATAGCTTCAGCAGTCTTTGCAAAATCCTAGAAGTAGATGTTATAAAAAAGCTTGGTAATATGCAACATGATGATGATGATGATGATGATGATGAAGATAAATTTAAAAAAATGTAATTTTTTTATTTATAAATAATTCTGCTGGCATAGAATGTCAAAAAAAAATTAACCAACCCAAATTTTTAATAAATGGAACAAAAATATGGATCACATGAACAATGCAAATTAACTCTTTCAGAGAAACAAAGAAATGAAGAAGGCAGAGAATGAGAAGTGACACAGCAAGAGAAAACCTAATTAATAAAATTAGGACCGTAGAACATAATAGCACAATAATTTGGATGTATTGAAAGAAGAGGAGAAATAAATAATCTTTGAATGAATATATGATGAGAGAAATATTAGGAAGACTTGAAAAATTATGAATACTAGACAAACAAGATATGGCGAGTAAAGGAATGGATTGGAAAGAACATGAAAGAGAGAAAATATGGAAGGACAAGGAACTGTGAAACTGACTGAAATGTAAGTGTCTGGATAACAATTAATCAGACTAATATACTGAAGTAATAATTTCTTAATTAAAATATTACCTCAAAATTTGCAACAAATGAGAGGATGCCGCACTTGCTCTTGCGGTTAACTTTCGTCTCTTCAATAGACTTAAGTTGTGCTTGCATAAAACGATCGAAGTTTCTCTTCACTTGTACCAATGCTGACGCAAAACTCATGCTGAGAAACGAGCCTGTATCCTGTGCTGACATTACATGCTGGCTTAATCGTACCAGCACATACATACAATAACTGAAAGAGGAAATTGAATTTAAAGATTATTCCTCAATCAAAAAATTACAGATAGTTGTACAGAGTAAATCCTCCTCATCAACTGGACATACTGTAGTTCAATCTGTTCCATTGCAGAGGGCAAGAGCCAGTAATGTTTATTACAATGAGACTGGTTTTCACGAAGTACTATTTTTCTCTACTGCCCCAAAACCGTTATATCATTTAATTACCGAAAAAAGAAAAACCATTACCATATTCCCTTCGCCACTGAAATGCACTCAATATTGTCAATATAATTTATCAAAATTTTGGAAGTACAAAAATAAAGGAACATCTCCGATATCAATAAAGAAAAGGGACAGATAGGTTAATAATGAATCCCTGGCAAATTGGATGTCTTTCATTAATTATATCCGACATCCTTGTCATCTATGGCTATGTGCTCACCTATGGGTTCTAGATTTGCAGATTGAAAACCTGCTGAAGTCCATTCACTTTTAAGGACAGATAAACGTCTTTAGCATGGGACATTGTTTCAGAAGGGAAATAAAATTGAAGATTCTGTAACATAAATTTATGATAGGCTACACAATAAAATCCTGACAGAACAAGAATTACACAGACTTGCGACGATTTTGCGGCACAGAATATTTTATGTCATAAAGGTGAAATCGATTGCCCTGATTTCGAAAATAATACTAGTTTTTTCGTATCATGTACAGATTATGCACAATTCTGCATTTAACATAAAATTGAAAGTTCGCTATTCTAGTATAGATTCGCTGCATATAAATGAATGAATGAATGAATGAATGAATGAATGAATGAATGAATGAATGAATGAATGAATGAATAAATAAATGAATTAATAAATGAATGAATAAATGAATGAATGAATAAATGAATAAATAAATGAATGAATAAATGAATGAATAAATGAATAAATGAATGAATAAATAAATAAATAAATAAATAAATAAATAAATAAATAAATAAATAAATAAATAAATAAATAAATAAATAAATAAATTGTTTAACATCATATTTTTAATTTAGGATATGTTCTTCTTGTGATCCTATCTCACATCTGTTTCATATCCTCGGGTTCCCATATCTTAAGCAATCAAGATACTGCAAAGGCAATAAAAATACTATTTTCTAATATAAAAGCAAGAACCTATCTCTCCCATCCTCAGTACAGATTAAATCTCGTATCAGTGGCCCTTTTTAATGTGTATTGTGTTGTGAATTTTGTATATGGAAAAAATGGCAAGTTCGAGTGATACACTTAGAAGAGGCTGTGTGAACAATCAGAATGATTTTTGTTACATATGTGTGTGTTGTGTGATAAAGCAGCATAGAAGAAACATTACTCCTTTGATCAAGAATTTGTCTGGCCTATTTTAAAATGAAATTAAAAGATCAGGACAAACATTTTCCCTTTGATGTTCCTATGGTTAGGTGTACGCAACGAGATCACTATAATATCTGTTATTTCGGAAGGTGTGAGTATTGTATTGGGACAACAAGGAGAGTACATTAAATTTCCAGGTTTTGTGTGAATGGGACTTTGAGAGGGTATAGAACGGTATTCTGGGAAGTTATAGAATGGAACTTTGGGAAGTGATGGAATAGAACTGTGGGAAGTTACAGAATAGGATTCTGGGAAGTGACAGAAGGGACTCTGGGAAGTAATAGAATAGGATTCTGGAAAGTGGTAGAATGGGATTCTGGGAAGTGTAGAATGGAGCTATGGAAAATTACAGATTTCTCAAAAAAAGTTACTTGGTGCCAGAGATAAGAAATGTTACAAATCATCCACTAATTGACTCTCAGAGAGTTATGTTACATATCAAACTAGGACTAATGAAACAATCTGTCAAATCTTTGGATAAAAGTGGTCCTTGTTTCCAATATCTTGCTCAGAAAATTCGAATGTTGTCCGAATGAAAGTAAGAGAAAGTCCTTAGATGGCACACAGATTTGCCAACTCATTAAGAACGCTGATTTTAGAAATATCATAACTGACTTCATGCTTAAGGCTCATTCAAGGATGTAATCAAGCTTCTGGACAATGTTAAAGATGACTGATATAAGCATGTTGTGAAAATCAAGCTCGAAAAGTTAAAGGCACTTGGAAGTAATATGAGCTTGAAATTACATTTTCTGAATACTTCCCTGAAAACTTAGATATACTAAGTAAAAAGCAGGGTTAGACATTCCAACAGGACAAAAAACAGATAGAAATAAGGTATCAGGATCGATGGTACGTCTCCATGGTGACTGACTACTCTTGGTGATGAATAAGATGTGAACCTCATCCGGACCACAAACACCAATTTGTCATCTGAGCTTTCGTTTTCAAATGGTTTTCTTAAGGTGTGTTCATTTTAAACTGTTTTATCTGTATAACTGAGATTTTATCATGTTTTGCAGCATTGTAGGCTACTGTTTCATCTCCTTTCACTAGAGTCACAACTGTTTGTATGACTTTTCATTGAATTGTATATATTTTAATAGAGTAATTTATATTATTTCTGCCTTTTGTTAAGTATTTTACATTTTAGCTTAATTGTGTATATTATATTTTTAATGTAATAGCTGTGATTTTAGAATAAGCCTAGATTAAGCCTAGGTAATGTATTTTTAGTTAGTTTTTATTGTCTGGGTTACAGTTTAAATTAATTATTGTAATATTTTATTTCATTATATATATATATAAGAAATGATTTTAGTGCTAGTGACAGTGCATGAGTGATATAAACTGCTAACAATAAAGTATAGACCTAATTGTTTTCGTGAATTATTGTGCCAATGACATGAGTGCTAAAGTGTGTAATTTGAGTGGAAACTGTGGTGCATGTCATAGGAAAGTTAGTCAGGGAGTATTTTGTGACAGTTGTAGAATGTGGTTTCATTATGGATGTAGTAACACTACTAATAATGAGGATAGTCTATGTGATAACTGGTCTTGTGAACTCTGTCACTATAAATCACTAGTTGTAAAACAGGAAGAAACCATCACCAACCTAAGACATGAACTGGAACTTTTCAAAATTCAATTTGGAAGCAGAAATGTTGCTTCAACTTTTAATTCACATTTGTCTGATTTTAAGGTTGTATCCAGATGAAATCGTAGGAGGAGAAGGTTCTCTCTTGAGGATGTTAGTGAAATAAAGTTGACCAACAGATTCAATGTTTAGAAACAATGGAAGTTATCAACCATCCCTAAATCCTCCACAACAGGTTTCTGCTAAAGATGATGTTAAGAAAAGTAAAGTATTGTTACTGGGAAGCAGTCATTGGCTTGATACACGCAATTCCAGTCACAATTATATAGGCTAGTGTAAAGATTGAAGTAATCACCTTGAGCATAATTATGAAAACAACTTTGTTGACTATGATTAGAGTAAGATACTTCAACTTCGAGATTTATTAAGAGGATGGATGGTATTTATCTTGTAAGACTAGAGAATGCGAGACCAGTTTGACATCACACTCAGAAACATTTGTAAAAACTAAGTCAAGTAGGTCCCTGTTATTAACTGTAAAGTTAATCTGTTGCAAGCTGATATAACTTAGGGATGAAAATAACTCTTGTGATTTGATTTTCGCATAATAATGTATATCATTAGGACAACAACCCAATGTCCTGTTCATACCAGGAGCATTGAAGTCTCCGAGCATTAATATTCTATAATTGTGTGAGTCTAGATTGAATTCAAGAAAAATAGCATTTTAAAATTTTAGGATCAGTGTCCGGTGAAAAGTAATGATTGTCTATTAAAATATTATAACCATCCTTCATAGGGATTTGAACCCATACACATTCACTGTTAAATTCGAGGTCATGTCTCCGATATACTCCAGATATCTATTAATAATTATCTATTAATAAATAGGACGATGTTCTGTCCTCCATAAAGAAATCGTACTCAGCATCACCAATGTTTATTCAGTCCAGATGGAAACGAGAACCACAGGGCCCCACACATTTTAAAAACTTTTGCCTTCCATAGAAAACTGCGCCACAAGAAGGACATGTGTCCTTACTTGCAGGCATTGTAAAATACGCTTTAGCACGTTGCGCAACACAAACACTGACGTATTGCTAAACTGAAACAATGCTAACAGCACAGTGAAGCAAAAACACGTCCACTCTTCATGACAGTTGGACGACGAATGAATAATAATAATAATAATAATAATAATAATAATAATAAAAATAACAATAATAATAATAACAATAATAATAATACTTACTAATACTGAACCCGCAGGTTCATTGCCACCCTCACATAAGCCCGCCATTGGTCCCTATCCTGAGCAAGATTAATCCAGTCTCTACCATCATATCCCACCTCCCTCAAATCCATTTTAATATTATCCTCCCATCTACGTCTCGGCCTCCCCAAAGGTCTTTTTCCCTCCGGCCTCCCAACTAACACTCTATATGTATTTCTGGATTCGCCCATACGTGCTACATGCTCTGCCCATCTCAAAAGTCTGGATTTAATTTCCTAATTACGTCAGGTGAAGATTAGAATGCGTGCAGTTCTGTGTTGTGTAACTTTCTCCATTCTCCTGTAACTTCATCCCTCTTAGTCCCAAATATTTTCCTAAGAACCTTATTCTCAGACACCCTTAACCTATGTTCCTCCCTCAAAGTGAGAGTCCAAGTTTCACAACCATAAAGAACAACCGGTAATATAACTGTTTTATAAATTCTAACTTTCACATTTTTTGACAGCAGACTGGATGATAAAAACTTCTCAACCGAATAATAACAGGCATTTCCCATATTTATTCCGTATTTAATTTCCTCCTGAGTATCATTTATATTTGTTACTGTTGCTCCCAGGTATTTTAATTTTTCCACCTCTTCAGAGGATAAATTTTCAATTTTTATATTTACATTTCGTACAATATTCTCGTCACGAGACATAATCATATACTTTGTCTTTTTGGGATTTACTTCCAAACCTATCTCTTTACTTGCTTCAAGTAAAATTCTCGTATTTTCCCTAATCATTTGTCGATTTTCTCCTAACATATTCACGTCATCCACATAGACAAGCAGCTGATGTAACCCGTTCAATTTCAAACCCTCTCTGTTATCCTGAACTTTCCTAATGGCATACTCTAGAGCAAAGTTAAAAAGTAAAGGTGATAGTGCATCTCCTTGCTTTAGCCCACAGTGAATTGGAAACGCATCTATCAGAAACTGACCTATATGGACTATGCTGTACATTTCACTGAGACACATTTTAATTAATCGAACTAGTTTCTTGGGAATACCAAATTCAATAAGAATATCTTATAAAACTTCTCTCTTAATCGAGTCATATGCCTTTTTGAAATCTATAAATAAGTGATGCACTGTGCCCTTATACTCCCATTCTTTCTCCATTATCTGTCGAATAAGAAATATCTGATCAATAGTTGATCTATCACATCTAAAACCACAACAACAATAATAATAATAATAATAATAATAATAATAATAATAATAATAATAATAATGCCATCGATTGTTTGAAAGTATCTGTTCCTATAAATTTCCCAAATATTCAAATTTCTCCAACAAATCGATGAGAAATAATAACAATTCTAAAGCAATTAAAATCTGAAAATTCCTCGGAATATGATGAAATTACAAGTAAATTATTAAAAGCCAGTTCACAAATAATACCCAAGTCCCTATCTTATTTATGTAACTTTTCAATATTTAATAGTGTATTTTCAGAGTGACTGAAATATTCAATTGTTATTGCTTTATTCAAAAAAGGAGATAGAACCTCGCTCGAAAACTACAGGCCCATATCCCTTCTACCAGTCTTCTCAAAGGTTTTCGAAAAAGTTATATATAAGAGAATATATCATCATCTTGATAGATAAAACATTCTCATTCCGGAAGAATTTGAATTCAGAAAGAATAAATCAACTGAGTAAGCAATGTTTAATTTAACTGATAAAATTCTGGAAGCAATTAATAAAAAATTACAAGTAGGAGAGATATTCTGTGATCTCTCCAAAGCTTTTGATTCTATTAATCATAAAATTCTACTACAAAAATTAGAATACTATGGTATTAAAGGCATAGCATATCAGTGGTTTGAGTCATATCTCCTAAACAGAAATCAAAAACTTGAAATCAACGCATTCAGCAACTCCTTTAAATCTACTTCAACATGGGAAAATGTTCATACAGGGTCCCACAAGAATCTATGTTAGGGCCTCTTCTTTTTCTAATTTTTATAAATGACCTTGGCCCCATAATAAAAGGAATATGTTTTTTTTTATTGGGTTATTTTACGACGCTGTATCAACATCTAGGTTATTTAGCGTCTGAATGAAATGAAGGTGATAATGCCGGTGAAATGAGTCCGGGGTCCAGCACCGAAAAGAAATATGTTATCCTATACTATTTGCAGATCACACAAGTATCACAATTACAGACAAGAACTTTGCCGCATTCAAATATGAAACAGAAACAATTCTACTTAAAATGTATGACTAGTTTACAACCAATAAACTAGCACTGAACATCAATAAAACTAACATAATTCAATTTAAAACCATTTCAAACAATCTCCGAAACATTAGACACAACTATCAACAATATACCCCTACTAGAAGTATCAACAACGAAATTTCTTGGTTTGCATATTAATAACAGATTAAATTGGAAAAATCATATTAAAGAAATAACCCCCAAACTTAGCTCAGCATGCTTCGCAATTAGATTGTTACAACAATTTCTAAACAGCAGTATCTTAAAGACTATATATTTTGCCTATTTCCATTCCATTATGTCCTACAGAATAATATTTTGGAGAAATTCTGCAGATGTAAAAATATATTCTTATTACAAAAAAGAGCCATTACAATAATAGTTGGAGCAAGAGCTAGAGAATCGAGTAGATTATTTAAAAAAAAAAAAAATGAGAGATTCTGACCTTAACAAATCAGTACATATACTCTTTAATAAATTCTTCTTATGAAATAAAGAAGATTTTCCAACTAATTCAGCCATATATAGTATAAATACCCGCAGAAAGAATGATTTTTCATATGTCATCATCAAATTTATCATGCTATCAAAGGAGAGTATGTTACATGGCGATAAAAATGTTCAATAGTCCTCCTGAAGACATTAAGAATTATAACCAAATCCTGCATTATTTAAGGTAAAACTAAAAAATTACTTAATATCTCACACTTTCTATTCTGTAGATGAATTCTTGACATTTCACAGTACCGTGTAAATATTTTAATACTATTAAATGGTAAATATATTGCATTGTATAATATGTTATTGTTATTAAAGTATTTTCTGCACATATTTCATATTTGCAATTTTATATGTTAAATGTAAGAACTGGACATGTTCTTTATTCTATTCTATAAAGCAAATGTAAGAATATTATGGAACGAATAAATCTGTCTGTCTGTCTATCGATTCATTTGTTTTGGAGAGTCTTCAACGATTTCATGGCAGTTGCTCAGACGAAACACGGTTGTAGATTGTTTTCTTGGTTTGTTCTGATTAACATTAGTGCTAAGTCAGTAAGTACTACTGGCAATTACTGACGCAATGCTATGTTTTCACCATAATAATTTTTCTGTTTTACTTTCTTTTTATAGTAGGCCTACTCTTCTCAGAGTGGCAATGTCGCAATATACCGCGAAATTTTGGTAAGTAATTCATGACTGTACATAGGTAATAGTGCAATATGTCGCTCACAGGTCCTTCTCAATAAAGGGTCTTGCAATAAAAGTATCATACTTTTAAAATGTTACAAATTATATAAACAAAAAAAGTTTATTTATTTAATTATTACTATTATTATGAAGTACACTTAATGCCATTACGATGAAAGAGAATGTCACTTAAATTGCAGCTGTGGCTTCGCTGGTTTGCATATAAATGCGCCTTGCAATTTTGTATGCTAGACAACGTCAGTTAAATTGCCGCCGCAGCTACGTAGGTTTTCCCATAAAAGCGTGTTGCAATTTTCAATGATAGACAAACATAAACCAGTCACGATTTCACGAATTAGATGCGTGATATTGTTTCTTAGGTCAGGTCTTTAATTGTTTATTGCTTTGTCAGCACAAAGCTGTGACTTAACTTAACCCCATAAGAAGTAATCCACATGTACATGATATGAAAAAATGGTAAGCAGATTTGAATTCAGCACACCAAAATTAGGTCTTGTGACCTGTTCAACCATGTGCAGCAAAACAAAAATTTAATTTCGCAGGCCTGTGCCCCATGAAGTTCCTTACTTTAGCAAGAAATTGAGATGCTTCGGGTTTTCAAAGGCTGCAACATCTGAGATCTTAAAAAAGTTGTTAGCTATGGTTTATACAAGTCTGATAGTATGAAGAATTGCATTTCTGATGTAAACTTCATCATCACTGTCAACGGCTAAATGGTGCAGGTAAAGGTGAATTCTGATGGTAAGATTATCAACTTTGCATTAGACACGTTGCTAGGATTTTTACTTTCATATAGCTTAACAAAGGAATTCTGGCATTTTATTACAAATAATTATTACTGTCAAAATCATGAGAATATGTTAAAAAATATCAACATGTAAAAACTTACTTAATACAGCAGAATCTTGTTAATCCAGATTAACTGAAGGGATAAGTTACCTGAATTAACGAAAGTCTGGATTAACTTAATAACCTAAAAAAACAGTAGAAAGTGCATTAAAACTCCATTTACAGCAACAAAACAGGTCTATTACACATTTAAAGGGCATAGATCTGATATAAATAAAATGTAAAGTAATATAATACAGTACATACTGTACTCGCCAAACTCAGACGACCTCAGATCAGAGGAAAGAAGTCAAAGAAGTCACATCAACATGGTCTCGATGTTTATGTTATGCAGTTGGCAGCATCCAATAACTGAATTGCTTTATAACAGCATTGCCAAACATAGATGGCCTCAGCCCGAGTAGAGAATCAATTTACCTTGCTATAAGAGATAACTACTAACTTCTGTGTTAAAAAAAAACTTCGTACTTGAATAAGCACAGTGGCTGGGCTACTTCAAAGTCATAATGTGACAATGCTGCATAACTAACAGGCATGCACCGTATGACTTATTATGTTTTGGGTACGGCACGATTCAATGGAGTGGTGTGAGTGAGGTCGTCTAAGCTTGGCGAGAACAGTACATGATAATTATCATGATGTTCCTGACAGACACAGCTGCGATCACTCAAAATGTTTGCCACACAAAGTGGTTTATACTCTGTTAGGAAACTTTGAAGTTTCTTTCCATCACTAATAATTCGCAAAGGTGTCTCAAGTGGTCACTTAAGCAATTCATTTTTTTTTTGTCTGGATTAAGTAAAGTCCAGATTATCAGGGTCTGGAGTAACGAGATTTCATGTAAGCCACCTTGATAGCAGAGTTCTGGCTTAGAATGACTGCAAACCCAGGTTCACATCCTGATGATGGCAGAGTGGTGGACAAAGTCAAGGTTCCTGATGCTTTTTCAATATTCATCATCATTTCAATATGATGGCATCAGGCTGAGGCGGCGAAGTATGTATGCCCTCGGGGTGTGAAAGGGCACTCTAGTGGGGCTTCACAGGACCTTGAGCTTACATAGTTAAATCGAAATATGGCATCACATAACTGAGTCATGATATCTATAAAGAAAGCAGTTGTTTAGATTCCAAATCCATTTCCACATAGAGGAGTGATGAGGCACAATAAGCCCGTTTGAGGCTGGCATATTAGCCTCTTCTTCATACAAAGGAAATATGTATGTAAACAGGGTGAACCGCAAGTAATGCCATTAATTTCAGGAGGTTATGCTTTGAGTTATTTCAAACAAAAAAGTTTAATACTATTCTGCTTGTTTTTCCTTCCTTTTAGAGATAAAAATTGTTTTATATAAAACATTTCATATTGTGTTTTAGGACAGCTATTTATTGAATTCCCAATATTCTCAGTCAATTAAGAGAGCACTGTATTATGATAATAAATTATTTAACAAATTTTAGTTTTTTTTTCTTTTCTTTAAATGTGTAGAAATTTGATCAGAACAAAGTGTCATATCATTGTGAACTCAGACGTACAATCTTGCTGATAAGATGATCTTCAAAGTAATCTGATTTTGATTTCAGGTAACATCTGATAGTGTTTTTAGCAACACTATGAATTTTTTAAATTTTGGAATCCCTGGAATTCTCTGGCAAAATGAGCAGCAGTATTTGACAAAAGAGTATGTAAAACTAATTGAGAACTTGAAACAGAAGTGTACTATTGTTCTCAGAAAACAGAAAGTAAAAATTCTCAGTTTACTTCCAAATTCTTGGCCAAGAAGAAAAATTACTACTGAGTTTAACGTTTTTGATCGTTTAGTGAAACTGACAAAAGAGCTAGTGAAAGGTCAGGGTATATTGCCAGCAATGGGTAAAAGAAATGGGATAGGAATAACTGAGATACTATTGAGAAAATGATTAAATTTTATGAAGATAATGAATACAGTAGATTGTGTCCTGGGACAAAAGTTGGAATTTGATCATTGTCAGAGAATTCCTGGGACTCGAAAATTTCACATATTTCATAGTCAAAACCAGAAGCATAAGGTTATCTTATCAGCAAGATTGTAGCTCTGGGTTTACAGCAATGTGACAGTGTTGCATGCATCTACAATGGACAGTGGCAGATCGCGGAAATTCACAACATCGGTTTTGAAAATAGGGGGCAAAGGCTAATTGGAACTTCCCAGTCTCTGATCAGGTCAAAAACCCTGACAGAACTCATATTTAACCATTGCGGTGAATTTCGGTGTAGTCCGGAGGGCTTAATTAGTCAAATGCATTCACCTTACCTCCACATTGGGGCCCCCTGGGATCTTTTAAGATGTAAAAGAGAGAGTGGTATGCAGAAAACAACGGAACGCTACCGCAATTATCCTTTCCAGGAAAAACTGCAAACATGCATCTTCTGCAGACCTCTAGAAAAAGAATTAAGGAAAAGACTAGTGGAGTGCTTTGTATGAATTGTGGCACTATAAGGGGCAGAAACATTGACATTATGACGAAGTGAAGAGAAACGACTAGAAGCATTTGAAATGTGGGTATGGAGAAGAATGGAACATGTGAAATGGACAAACAGAATAAGAAATGAAGCTGTGCCAGAAAGAACAAATGAAGAAAGAATGACGCTGATACTAATCAGAAAGAGAAAAAGGAATTGGCTGAGCCATGGCTAAGAAAAAACTATCTACTGAAGGATGCAATGGAAGGAATGGTGAACGGGAAAAAAATTCAGGGCAGAAGAAGATATTAGATGATAGACAACACTAAGATACGAGACTAGGAGGAAGGCGAAAATTAGGAAAGACTGGAGAATGTTGGGTTTTCAGTAAAAGACCTGCTCTTGGGTTAGAACACTGAATGAATGAGTTTAGAAAACAAGAATGTTTATGTGTTGTCCTATCATTTAGCAGGTACAAGAACCTCTTTAAAAAAATCAGCTACTGACAGAGTTTGGGTGCCTATTGAACATGTTCTGAGGAAAATTCCTGCTTTGAAAAAGTAACAGTATCAGGTCGCTCACATATTATTTCATTATTTCCGAAAAATTGTCTGAAGAAATATCTGAACTGCATAATCAAAGCACATCTTAAAAAATTGTTGGTACTGGACTTTTTACACAAAATATCCAATTAGTAAACATTATAACTGTAATTATATGATGGTTTGTTAAACATGAAAATATTTTATCGCATAAGTATTATTGCAGTATAAACCTATTTTTCACTAATTTCTCTCTGTTGTAAGTTCGGTCTCCATGGAATATCAAACTCCAATTTTTTTTTTACAGGTAGGCCTACCTCTCATACAGTAGGCCTACACTTTATATTAAAAATTTGAAATTGTTATTAAGTCCTCCATAAGAGATATCAGAACTCAAATTAAAAACTGAAAAGTGAACATTTTGAAACTGCTCTAAGAAAGAGGAAGAGTCCGAGAACTTAAATATTTTTTTTGCTAATAGTTTTGCTAACTTTTGTCATCTAGTCTGCTGTAAAAAAAATCTGAAAGTTAGAATTTATAAAACAGTTATATTACCGGTTGTTCTGTATGGCTGTGAAACTTGGACTCTCACTTTGAGAGAGGAACAGAGATTGAGGGTTTTTGAGAATAAGGTTCTTAGGAAAATATTTGGGGCTAAGAGGGATGAAGTTACAGGAGAACGCAGAGCTGCACGCACCTGACATAATTAGGAACATTAAATCCAGAAGTTTGAGATGGGCTGGGCATGTAACACGTATGGGCGAATCCAGAAATGCATATAGAGTGTTAGTTGGGAGGCCAGAGGGGAAAAGATCTTTGGGAAGGCCGAGACATAGATGGGAAGATAATATTAAAATGGATTTGAGGGAGGTGGGATATGATGGTAGGGACTGGATTAATCTTGCTCAGGATAGGGACCAATGGCGGGCTTATGTGAGGGCGGCAATGAACCTCCAGGTTCCTTAAAAGCCAGTAAGTAATAGTTTTGCTAAAGGTTTGAGTCTACTTTTGTCATCCAGTCTGCTCTTAAAAAAAGCTGAAAGTTAGAATTTATAAAACAGTTATATTACCGGTTGTTCTGTATGGTTGTAAAACTTAGACTCTCACTTTGAGAGAGAAACAGAAGTTAAGGGTGTTTGAGAATAAGGTGCTTAGAAAAGTATTTGGGGATAAGAGAGATGAAGTTGCAGGAGAATAGAGAAATTACACAATGCAGAACTGCACGCATTGCATTCTTCACCTGACATAATTAGGAACATTAAATCCAGATGTTTGAGATGGGCAGGGCATGTAGCACGAATGGGCGAATCCAGAAATGCATATAGAGTGTTAGTTGGGAGGCTGGAGGAGGAAAAACTTTTGGGGAGGCCGGATGTAGATGGGAGGATATTATTAAAAATGGATTTGAGGGATGAGGGATATGATGGTAGAGACTGGATTAATCTTGCTCAGGATAGGGACCAATGATGGGCTTATGCAAGGGTGGCAATGAACTTACGGATTCCTTAAAAGTCATAAATAAGTAAGTAAGTAAAGGTCTGAGTCTATACTATAGCTGTCCTCTGACAAAATGACAGCCCTATATTTCGTTTTCTGAAAATAATAGTGTTTTCCCCACATTTCTATCATTTTTCTGAGCTGAGCTGAGCTGTTTGATTTTCCGAAACTGTCTGCAAAGACCAAAAATGTCGAATGCCATAATACAAAAATAGTTACCATTTTTATATGAAGGTAAATAAAAACAAACCAATACTAATTTCTGTCTACATCATATTAAAAAATAAACATTTTTAAAAATGGTCCAGCTACTACTGTTAGACCACTCCATTTGGATTGACACAATAATCTCGCTTTCATATATTACATAAAAGCTTTCAACACATTAAATAGACATAAGTTATTGAGATACATTAAAAGAAGATAATGTCCCAAATCAAGTCATATAATCAGTATTTAAAATTTACAAAAATACAAAAATTTCAATCACAATAAATGACGAAATCACTGATTTCAAAGCCATTAATACAGGTGTCCAACAAGGTTGTCCTCTTTCTCCACTACCTTTTTATAATACTGTATATATGAATTTCATGACAGCTAAATGGCGAAACCAATGTCCAAATAGAGGATACATCCCCAGTAATAGGCACACTAAAATAGATACAGTCCTACTTGCAGATGATCAGATCTAATTAGCCACCACAGAGGATGATCTTCAGATATCAATACATTTTTTAAATATTATTGCAAAAGATTTAATATGTAAATTTGTGTGGAAAATCGAAAATAATGGTATTTTATGGAAAATATCCTATATGAAACAAAATTTGCACTGATGTTAAAATTTTAAACAAATTAACATATTTAAATGCTTAGGCTATAACATCTCATATGAACAAGAAAACTATAACTTATATACATTTCAAAATCACATATTTTGTAAATGTCATAGGAATTATTAAATCAGTTTTAAAACTATTCTGGTATAGCATCATACAAGATTAATAGTGTGCAATATCTTGACCATATATATCTAGCCTATGGTTCTAAAGGCTGGACAATGACGCAGAGGGATATCATGAGAATAACAGCTAGTGAAAAGAGATTCATGAGGAAAACATCAAGGTACACAATTTGGGATAAAAAAGGAAAATTATAACTTTAGTTTTATTTTAGAAGATTTCGATTTCATTTTTCAGTCATGGTAAGATCTGTTAAAGTTGAGCAATCAACATCAACTAAACTGACAAGTGATGAAAATTTTCTGTTTACACATTTCGTTCGTAATTATGTGTTTCTGAACATCCAACAATAAATACCTTTTTAAACTAGTCTGGAAAATAATGCAGGAAATATAAAAGTTACGAAGGAGAGGGGGAGAAATATAAAAAGTTACAGGGGAGGGGGAAGGCTTCATATTTATGAAAACAATCCATTCCACGTCTAGTATTAAGGTTTACACTACATGGTTTATTGTTTCCAAAGAGGTGATTCACTTCACGCTCGGTAGTAAGGCTTATTGCAGTTGATTTCTCATTCAAAAGAGGTGATGTTTCTTTCAAGTAAGCTTAGTTCACACGCAGCCAAGACAGACTGACAGGTAAATATACAAATACATAAACATACAAATAAATAGATAAATAAATAAATACATATAAATAGATTACCAAGTAAATAATGTCAATAAATAACTAAATAAGTAAGTAAATGTCAAGTAATCTATGACAAATCCTCAGCCTCATCTTGCCAAAAACCATCTCGCTATCACCAATTTCACTGATGCTAAATAACTCAGTAGTTGATACAGCATTGTTAAATAACCAACTAAAAAGAGTAAGTAAATACACAAATAAATAAATACATAACTAAATAAATATAAACAAATAACAAAACAAACAAATAAATAAGTAAACAAAGAAACAAATAAATATATAAGTAAATAAATAAAAATAAATAAGTACTGGTAAGTAAATAAGTACATAACTAATAAGTAACTAACTAAATAAACAAATAAATAAGTAAACAAATAAAGAAATAAAGAAGCAAATAAATACACATATGCAGTATAATAAAAAATAAAATAAATAAACAAATAAATAAATACATAAATAAGTAAACAAAGAAACAACGAATAAATATATAGATAAATATGTAAATTAATAAAAATAAATAAGCACCGGTAAATAAATAAGTACATAAGTAAGTAAATAAGTAAGAAATTAAAAAATATAAATATATATAATAAAAAATAAAATACATGTAAACTAACAAGCAGACAAAAAATAAGTAAACAAACAAATAAACAAACAAGCAGACAAACAAATAAGTAAACAAGTAAAAAAAGAAAGAAAAATAAATAAATAAATGAATGAGTAAATAAATAATTAATTAAATAAATAAATAAATAAATAAATAGAAAGAATGAATGAATCAATCAATGATGTATGAAAGAATGAATAAATAAATACATAAATAAACATGCAAGAATAATCTTCAAACCAGGTAATCCGCATACAGATAATCAGTTCACTGTATCTGAGACACTTAGAAAAATCGGATTTTCGTGACTGAACATTACTTACTTACCTATAGCTTTTAAGGAACCCACAGGTTCATTGCCGCCCTCACATAAGCCCACCATCGGTCCCTATTCTGAGCAAGATTAATCCAGTCTCTACAGTCACATCCCACCTCCCTCAAATACATTTTAATATTATCCTCCCATCTACATCTTGGCCTCCCCAAAGGTCTTTTTCCCTCCGGTCTCCCAACTAATACTCTATATGCATTTCTGGATTCGCCCATACATGCTACATGCCCTGCCCATCTCAAACATCTGAATTTAATGTCCCTAATTATGTCAGGTGAAGAATACAATGTGTGCAGTTCTACATTGTGTAACTTTCTCCATTCTCCTATAATTTCATCCCTCTTAGCCCCAAATATTTTCCTAAGAACTGTATTCTCAAACATCCTTAATCCGTGACTGAACATTACGTCTAATAATTTCTTTGTCAGGGCAACAAATCAATTTTCCCTCAGTTTGTTGGTTTAGTCAACTGTCCGAAGGCAGGTGTGGACTCCACAAGTGACGCCAAAAAGGCATAACTCATAAAACAACTAGACTCAGAGATAATGGGGTAGGGTGGCCAGTTTCTTTCCCCCTCCATTGCATACATCGTTGACATATTACACTAATATATGGTTATAATAATCACTTTCATGCATTAAAATAAGAACTGAGTTTTAAATTACTTAGTTAACTAGTTTTTCTCTAATTGGATTATTTTACGATGCTGTATGAACATCTAGGTTATTTAGCGTCTGAATGATATGAAGGTGATAATGCCGGTGAAATGAGTCCGGGGTCCAGCACCGAAAGTTACCCAGCATTTGCTCGTATTGGGTTGAGGAAAAACCCCGGAAAAAACCTCAACCAGGTAACTTGCCCCGACCGGGATTCGAACCCGGGCCACCTGGTTTCGCGGCCAGACGCGCTGACCGTTACTCCACAGGTGTGGGCAACTAGTTTTTATTTTAACACATGAAAGTGATTATTATAACTATATTCCAAAGTGATATAAAACTTTAAAAGTGTGTAATAAAGATTAATTTTGTTTCCCATTGCTTCTATGTCAACCTTTGATTTTAGATTTTATATTACAATATTTATATTTCGTATATTTTCTGAAGCAAACATGAAGATGATTATTCGATGCGTTAAGACTTTCTTTTTCTTGTCTAATAGCAGAAGTTTGTGAGTTATTGCACAAAACAGGTTGACATAAACCATTTTTCTCCTTCACTTGTTAATAACTCCAGATCGGTATCTGCAATTTTCGCGAGATTTAAACTAGCTTACTTTAATCACTTAGGATTTTAAACAATTTAATTCTTTCTACAAATGTTATCCTAATTTTCTGAATAATATAATATGAAATTAGTTACTAATTTACTTATGTACACTTAACGGCAAAAAGAATGGGCTGCCGACAATTTCTAAGTTCCAGATACATAACATTGCGCATGCATTTAAATTTGCTGTATTTTTGTTTAAGTCTAAAATATGTTATAAAATCGAATGGATGGTTGATTCTATATACATCAGGACCTCTTAAGAGTGAAATAATAATATAATTGATAAATACAAAATCAACTGAAGCAAATAAGAAAAGGAAAAACACGTATTATGCCAAAACGACATTAACAGTCTCAGTAGCGTAAATCGTTACGGCATTGGTCTATTGAACGAGTTAATAGTTGTAGCCCGAGGTTCGAATCTCCTACAATCTTATTTTTTTAAATACAAATTTGCCATCATATGTCTCGCAAAGATATATTTATGTGGCGACATCGCTTAGAATATATGTCCAAACTCTAATAAATAATAAACCTCCCTATCTCTTCCAAGCAATACTCCCGTCTATTAATAAAACGTTCTGTCTCATCATTACACTTGAAGGTGGCAGAGAGACAACTCCGTCAACAAGTCATTCCCCTGGTTCGCACAGATTATTCTGTGTAGATGGCGGCCAGAGAGATTGGAGTCCCACTGTCAACTGCTAAGCGATGGGCTAAATTTTTTTTTATCGAGAATGGTGAAGTTGTGAATCGTCCCATTCCTGGTCAGCCGCGCATCTCTACAAGAGAAGAGGACGCCATGTTATTGAGAGAAATTGAGAACCACCCATTTAGAACTGCCTCTCAACTCAAGATGGCGTCCAACTTTCCAGGTTCCCTACACACCGTGAGGAGACGTTTTAGACAGTGTGGCATACGGTGTCATTGACCTGTAAGGAGATAACATTTGACGATAGAGCATGCCCAGTTGACCATCTAGCGTATGCTACTCTCCAACAGGACTTCGATTGGAGAAATGTCATTTTCTCCGACGAGGTAATTGTCTCCAGTAGCAACGATGGTCCTGCCCTAGTTTATCGTAGGGATGGCCACCGATAGGCTACTATGAACGCTTCGTGAGACGACTTAACAGGTCGAGTCGCGTGAGCGTCATGTGTTGGGGGTGGATGTCATACAATGGGGCAGGACTTCTGGAACACATCCACGGTCGGTTTACGGTAGAAGTCTACGAACACATTTTGGAAAATGTAATGATCCCTTCCGCCCAAGAACGGTATTCAGAAGGAACACTTTTCTTCCAGCAGGATAATCACCTGGTGCACACTGCTAACAGGATTCAAAGATGGTTTACGAGGAGGCTTGATGTCGATCTGATCGACTGGCTTCCAAAATCACCTGATATGAATCCGATTGAAAATTTGTGGGCTACAGTCAAATGGATTCTAAGTTCTAATTGGGCAGAACAACCACCCATTCAGACAGCTGACGAATTGTGGGACAGAGTTCTAGATGTGTGGGAGGAGATGACCATGAATTTAGACCTGTTCCATAATCTTGTGGTCTCTATGCCGCGCAGAATGAGGGCAGTTGTTGACGTAGGTGCTTTGTAGACGAGATACTAGTTGCCACCACAAGCCTTTTTTTTTTTGTTAATGTATTAACAAATTGTTTGTTTTTTGTTTATTTAATTATTTATGTTTGATATGCGCCTGTTTTTTTAGGATGTGAAACAAGTATTTTTGTTTATACAGGCCAGGTCTCGCCTATTAATATCCCACAGGTGATGGGCAATAATATTTTTTCAAGGGAGGCATAACGAAATTTATTAACAAATGCCATTTCACATTTAAAATAATAAATTAATTAAAAACTGAAATAAAAAAAGAATAATTTTACTGTACCGGGAAGCAAACTCACAACCTCTCGTACGGATGTCAGACATTTTACCACTGGGCCACACACAGCTCATAAGGTTGAATGCATTATACACGGATGACTTTCAATGAAGAGACACCACAGCACTGCCTTGAAGTGTAGTGCGTTTACACGAGTGAACTGCGCGATAGAACTTAGCATTTCTATCGACCAAGAGTCGGCCCATTCTTTTTCCCGTTAAGTGTACATACTTATTTATTTGAGAAAAAACAATCAAAGTCACAATTCTCTTAAGGATGATATCATCTATAGGGGAACAAAATAGAAAACTCCGTTGGTCTGCACATGGATCAATCTTAAAGAGTGACACAATATACTATTCACTTCCTCCTTCCTAATTGTCAACCAGTAACAGAAGGCAGCATTACTTACGTAGGCTTCAATGAACCAGAATATTTTCGCATTTTTTATACTTAATAATAACTCAAAAAGTACTACTGGTAGTCAGATTCTAAAAAGGAAAAAAGCATGTTGAAGAGTATTGTTTGCAGATTTTTAAGTTGTTTGAGTCACCACAATATAACAAATATAAGACTCTTAATTGAGGTTTGTTTTATACTACTACTATAGTGTGGGAGGGGTGTAAGGGGTAGTGATTGAGAAGTCCTATAGCCTCTCCTACCTTAATGTCATGCTTACCTTCTTGTGGTACACCCTGTTTTAAACTAACGAGGCTCTGGCAACCGAGTAGCAACAGAATAAAGGTAAGCATTCACTACATCGTATCGCACGCATCGGACGAATCACACGGATCGGAAAAAGACTATCTTTGCTGTAACTGTTATGTAACCGCGTTCACTACATCGTATCGGACGCATCGCCTGTCGGCAAATCCGTCCACGTTTCTCGGATGGGCAACTTTTCCGATGCGTGCGATCATGGCCTTCTTTAATAAATCAATTTTAATTGGTCAACTGTTATTATTATGTTGTGCCATGTTTAGTGTCACGCCAAGATGGCAGACGGAAAACTTATTTCGCATGTACAAAATTGCGAAGAATTATATAATTTGAGGCATTCCCATTACAGTAATCAAGTCGTTTCTTGCGAATATATTATGTAACCAATATTTCTTTCGTTTCTTCCTCTTCAATTAAGACGCATGATGCAATTACAAATTCTTATTCGCTAACAGACGTAATTAATAGACCTAACCTCAACTCCTCTGCTTTCAGTAATGTCAATATCGTACGATGTCATGTTTTAAATAGCTGATAGGGGAATCCGATGAGGTGTTGAGGTGAAGCCATTACAGTGAACGCACAACACTTAAAATATCCATTGCGTGCGATTAGTACGATGAGTGCAATACGATGTAGTGAACTCTTACCTTAACTGTAACATCTGATGTAGAGGAAATGCTACAAAGGTGGGAACCCCACCAATTAAACCCTTCTGGGCTAGCAACCCATTAGGCGTCCATTTTATATTGCTTTCAAGTCTCATACGAAGCCTCGGAAGAATAAGACGTATAATAATGATGACGACACTTGCAAAAAGGACAAGCCATGGAAGAAAAAAAAATATTTTTGAATTTGCAACATGGAATGTACAGAATATTTCCCACAAAGATGACCAATTGGATAACATTTTAGTGAAAAAGGGAATTGCGGTAGCAGTTACTTCAGAAACAAAAAAGAAATTAAAGGGATCCAAAGAGACTCAAAATTATTTACAATTCTAGTGCTGAGTGGACAGTAAAACTGAGCTAATGCTGGGATCATGATAATGATACAAGAACGTTTTACATTTTTGATTGATAGCTACTGCTACTGGAATGAATGGATCATTCAATTATGGCTAAAATTACGAGGCTACTTAACAGTTATTGGTATATGCTTCAGTGAAAGGCAAGGAAAAAGAAAGCGAAACATTTCATAACACTCTACAAAATATTGTCAGTAAAGTCAGTAAGTCAGATATGCTAATTATAATGGGAGATTTCAATGGAAGAGTAGGAAATACAAAAATTTACCAGTTTGTCAGTACCCATGGAGAAGAAACATGTAATAGTAATGGCCTTAGAGTGATCTATTTCGCATTATTTAAAAATTTTAAAATTATGAACTTGTTTGAGCACAAATACAGTCATAAATTCACATGGGAAGTAAGAAATTCAAACTCAATTATAGACTATGTAATGTTAAATGGTTCTAGATGCTAGAGTATTCAGAAGTCCTGAATTGGAAACAGACCGTTACCTGTTAGTAAGTTTCATTCGTCTTAAACCTAGGTGGTATAAAAAGAAATCAAAACCTATAAATAGAAATTGATCTTTCGAAGTTAATTTATTTAGAGATTTTAGCACTATCCAACTTCATCAAATGACCTCTTAGTTAAAGCACCAATCCACGATAAAGTCAAAGATGAATGGCTCACTCTGCAAGATATTTTAAAATAAGCCACTAAAGAAAGTCTTGGACAAAAAGGGCATGGAATAAGAAAAAAGGATTGCGAAAATGGGATGATGACATAAAACAGATAATAGAGGATAAAAGGTAAAGCAATAGGTTTGGAAGTAAACCCCGAAAAGATGAAGTATATGATTATGTCTCATGACCAGAATATTCTACGAAATGGAAATATAAAAATTGGAGATTTATCTTTCAAAGAGGTGGAAAAATTCAAATATCTTGGAGCAATAGTAACAAATATAAATGACACTCAGGAGGAAATTAAACGCAGAATAAATATGGGAAATGTGTGTTATTATTCGGTTGAGAAGCTTTTGTCATCTACTCTGGTGTCAAAAAATCTGAAAGTTAGTATTTATAAAACAGTTATATTAATGGTTGTGAGACTTGGACTCTCATTTTGAGAGAGGAACAGAGATTAAGGATCTTTGAGAATAAGGTTCTTAGGAAAATATTTCGGGCTAAAAGGGATGAAGTTACAGGAGAATGGAGAAAGTTACACAATGCAGAACTGCATGCATTGTATTCTTCACCTGACATAATTAGGAACATTAAATCCGATGTTTGAGATGGGCAGGATATGTAGCACGTATGGGCAAATTCAGAAATGCATATAGAGTGTTAGTTGGGAGGCCGGAGGGAAAAAGACCTTTGGGGACGCCGAGACGTAGATGGGAGGATAATATTAAAATGGATTTGAGGGAGGTGGGATATGATGAGAGAGACTGGATTAATCTTATTTATTTATTTTATTTATTTATTATTATATTTTTTTTCATAAGTGTATATTATTTTTGGGAGTGTTTTTTGTAAGTAATTTTATGAGGTTGTTATTGATATGCTGATAAATTATTTGTACGAGTAATAAAGAAAGTATTTTAATCTTGCACAGGATAGAGACCGATGGTGGGCTTATATGAGGGCGGCAATGAACCTGCAGGTTCCTTAAAAGCCATTTGTAAGTAAGTAATAGAGGATAAAAGATAAGCTTATAATAAATACATTTCCACTAAGTCTGGATAAGATAAAATTGATTACCATAGAAAGTGAGCCATAGCGAATAGAGAAGTTAGGAAGGAACACAGAATTGGGATGAATTTGTTGCATTTTTAGAAAATGATATTACTCGTCCACAGCCATATACTTTTAAAATTCCTAAAAAATTTAATAATGAAGTCAAAGATAACCTCGCAATAAATATCAACTCTCAAGAAAACTGGTTAGGCCTACAATACTTTCAATAGTTATGGTCTCGCACAAAGCAACCTCTTAAACTCCCTTTTTCTGATAATGCAGTAGAGAAACATATTTCTTTTGATGAATTGAAACACACACTAGATAAATTGAAGAGCAACAAAACTCCAGGAGAAGATTCAATAAATTTAGAATTATTCAAGTATGCTAGTCTGAATTTTTTAATAAGATTTTTGAGATTCTTAAATCTACTTTGGAATGGACAAGACATCTAAAAAAATTGGACTAAATCAGTGATAATTCCCATTCAGGAAAAAGGAGATCCAAAACTAAAGGAAAATTATAGAGGAATAAGTCTTTTGAACTCTGGATACAAAATACATACAAATATTCTCAAGAACAAATTACATGAGCATTATGAAGGCATCATTAGAAAAGAACAAAATGGTTTTCGTAAAGGTAGGTCTTTCTGTGGTGGTTATTTTTCACTGAAATTGCTAATTGAAAAACAAAGAGAATTCAACTTAGAGACACACATTGCATTATTGATTTAAAACAAGCTTTCGATAGAGTCAATCGAAATAAATTATTTCAGATGTTAGCAGATGATCATGTCCCCCAACAGCTTTTAATTAACATTCATAACATTTATAAAAGATCTCTGATAGCAGTTAGAACCAACAACAGACTTTCAGATTGGCAACAAATTCGTAGAGGAGTAAGACAAGGCTGTGACCTATCTCCATTACTTTTCATCATATATATATATATATATATATATATATATATATATATATATATATATATGAACAAAATCATCAAAGATTGGAAACAGGCAGGTCAATCTCTATCAGTCGAAATTTACAGTTTGACAGTCTACTCTTTGCTGATGATTTAGCCTTAGTTCCATGCAATGAAGATGAGCTTCAGTATTCAGTGCATAATCTAAATATGATCAGCGCAAAATACGACATGGAAATCAATACTGAAAAAGCAAGTTGTGGCATTTCGTGGGAAATACCCTGTTACAAAAAAAAATTGCTTAAACAACAAATTAATAAAAAGAGTAAATGAGTTTACATATCTTGGATATAATTTAACTTTTTTTGGTGAAACAGATATAACTTCTAAAATTTGCAAATACAATAAAACAATGGGAATAATCAACAAAATTATGAAGCCTTCCCTAGTACAGCGATACACAAGAATACGTTTCTATAAAACCTTAGCTAGACCTGTACTATATTACGGAAATGAAGCATGGACAATAAGAAGTACGGATAGCAGCAGAATAACGGCCTATGAAATGAAATTTACGACAGCAACACTAGGATATAGTCGCTTGGACCACAAAAGAAATGAGGATATTATGCAAGAACTTCAATTACAACCAGTCACACAGTTTACAAACAAGTGCCAGCTGCAGTGGAAAAACCATGTCCAACGAATGAATCTGAATAGACTCCCAAAAACCATGCTTCAATACTGCCCCCAAGTGAAGAGATCTTTAGGCCATCCAAAAAAAAAAAAAAAAAAAAAAAAAAAGGTGGATCGAGAATGACTCACTGAGACGGTAACGGGCCTTGGGCCTTATACTAATTGTTTGGATAATGATGATGATGATGATGATAATGATGATGATGATGATGATGATGATGATATAGTGTGGGGAAAATATGTTTTTGAAGTAGAAAAGTGATCAGTGATAAACTTTTTTTCTTGAAGAGATAAGTGGGTAGTTGCAGTGTATGAAATCGTCTAAATAGATTCTACTTTATGTTGAAAAAATCTCATGTTAATAGAATGAGTCAACAAGATATCATCAGTTGTTAAGTTTATGTCTGACTGCTTGCGGTTGGTCAAGTAGTGCATACATAAACATTATTTATCTTCAAAACCCAACCATCTTTAAAAATAAACATTTATTGTTTTGATTGCTTTCATTTACTTAAAGGGACAGACTAAAATGTTTAGTCAGTTGTCTCCAGTTTTTTCAATTGAAGTTTTGTAACAGAAATTGGATTCCCACTTAACATAAAGGAACAATTGTGTCACTGCCTTCTCGCAGAATATGGAAAAGACAAATGGAAGAAATGTGTTGATCACGTTAAAAATAACAAAGAACAATATTTTTCTAGTGCTAATGTGATAGAGAGTGAAATTGACAAAAAAATTTCGTTAGTAGAATGTTTAACTGATAGCAGTGATGCATCAGATGACTTGTCAATCAGTAGTGATAATGACTCTGATTAATGGAGGGAAACTCCAACTCCGCCTCCAGCACAGCAGTAAGGTTTAGTAACCTCCTACAGGCGGAGTTTTGGCAGTTGTTAACCTATAATTCACCACGGATAATCATCCTTCCTACTTTTTCATTAGGAACAGCAATAAATCTATGAAGAGAACAAACTAGATACACATTCTTACTACTCTTGCACTGTAACAATATTAGACCTTCTACAGAATGCTAAAGATATATCGTCGTGTGAATGCAAGAACTAGGTAACTCGAAATTTGCGTTTTTTAGTTACCTCTTTTATAGCATAGCTAAAATCGCACAAAATGTAATGCAGAACTTGGTAACTGATCGAACGATACCAGCGATATCTATTTTCCAATATAACAAATAGGTAAATGAAAACCGAGACATATTCCTTAGTGCAATAAATAAGTAAATAAGCAATGTCACAAAATATGAAAAATCAAGTTACCTAATTCTTGCATTCACACGACGATATGTATGCAACCTGAGATATCATGGTGAATTTAGCAAACTTGGTAGAAGGGAACAAGTTGTAGAGATAAATCAAAACTTTATCTTCACACATTGCTACATTTCTTCAAACAGTTTTTTTGAAACAAATATTTAAACGTCACAAATCTTTAGGTTATAATGTTCAGAGAAATCATGCAGCTAAATCAGAGATGAAAATCTATTAAGATTATGAATTACGTGAAAATATGAATACAATAATTAACGTATATGTAGCAACATTTTGGAGAGCTTAGACAAAATTTTGGGGGTGAAGCCAAATAGGACCTGCCGATGCCACTGCTTTTCAAGCTGGATACCTGGGTTCAAATTCTGTCTAGTCCAAGTGGAATTTGTGGTAGAAAAATAAGATGTACAGACAGATCTAGTCGAGGCACTTCCTTTCGCTCTATTATATTCCATCTATTCTCCAATCTTCAGAGTGAGCAGAATATGAGTGGTGGGTGTAAAGTGTAACATACGTAGATAAAAAATTACTATTATATTTTACTAACCTTTCGAGGAAGGAACATCTTTGTAACATCAGATATGTATAACGCAAACCATTCAACTGGTTTTTATCACTCTTAAGTGTGAATGCCAGTCTTGGATTTTCAATTGAGGCGATCAGAAGCAAAGGGCGTAAGTGCACTTACGTCATTTTCTATAAAATGTGATTAAAAGTTACTAAGCAATCGTGAATTCCGTCAAGTTTTAATTTTAAATGTTAATGTATGATTTGGTTAAAAGATATATTCCTTTACCATTGAAATTTTAAGTGCTTTAGTTTACCCTGGATGCACTTAAATCATTATTTTAGAAATGTCACTTACACTCCTTTCCTTCTAACCGCCTCAATTGCAAAATGTGATAATCATTTGGTTTATGGTATAATTCAACAATATGAAAACTCACAAGCTATCCATCTTCTCATAATATGCAATGAAGCTAACTAGCTCAGGCTCCAGACAACCAAACAGATCCCCCATCATGCGACGAACTTCTTCATTAATTTGCTTTTCCATCTTCTTCAAAGGAAGAGCTACAGTTGTGGTAGCATCGACCTCGTTTTTGGCATCAATTCCTAATCCATCTAACGTTGTCTGTGTGTTCTGAAACATTCCATGTATGATGTACACAATTCATCAGTAATGTAAATGTTTCACATTTGCTATTGCATTATTACAACTGTATAAAAAAATTTGATGTGACGAGCTGTGTATCAGTCAGCTCATCTTGTTGCTCTGAGCTACTCCTTCCTATCCTCATCACTAGATAGCAAGTAATCATGGAGGAGGCAAGCTAGGTTACCAGCTCTGTCGTATATGGAATAAGGAAGTATTACTCGAGAATTAGTCACTGGCCAGGGAGGTCGTCTGGCGTAGGAAGCTAGCGGAGTAGCTAACTTAGCTCCGACACATTTGAACTGTAATTACGGACTTGGTTTGTAAGCTCGGTATCTCGTCAGAGGTAATATGTTATTATATCAATTTAGACATTCATTAGTTATTTTATATCCAGCTTGGTCTCATCTTGTTATTTGTCACTGCGCCATTCTGATAATACTCATTGCTTTTAACATCTTGACAAAGTAGATGTGTCCCAATATGTATGGAACATAGAAATCCGCAAGGGAAAGATGTTTTAGACTTTACTTTTGGGAGTATAAAAGTGAAGAGAGTAGATCCGTAATATGCGCATATTCTGGGAGGAGGGAGAAAGTAAAATGTGTAGTTACTACAATGATTAAAACTGTAT
This sequence comes from Periplaneta americana, assembly GCF_040183065.1. Lineage (NCBI taxonomy): Eukaryota > Metazoa > Arthropoda > Insecta > Blattodea > Blattidae > Periplaneta > Periplaneta americana. Next base: position 107,433,254 of record NC_091124.1, read on the forward strand.
TTCAAGATATCCTTATTAAATATGAAGAACTCTTAGAAATAAACAGTCATGGCAGGCATTTTTTGCAGTATCATGCATTGCATGAATCAGTGCTGGTGGTGAGTAAGCAAACTATAGCATAAACATTAAATATATGGAGTGTATACCATCATGCAGCAAAAGTATCACATAGCAGTGGATGAAAACAATAACTTGCTATCAGCCAGTTGTGTTCAACATACTCTATAGCATGGAAACACCAAACAAAAAATCGCCACATAAAATTATACATTCTAAAGGTAGGTGTCTGGTATAGAAGGTACTGTAATTTGTGAAAAAGAAAATAATAAAGGCCTCATTTCTTTAAACAGAGTATCAAAAAGAACTGCAAAGTGTACAGGAAAAGTGTTAGGACCATTTGGAATACATACAGAATTCGAAAAGACAGAAAGTAGTGGGGGGGAAAATAGTTTCTATACCTCAAAAACGTCAGTCATATGGGAAAAATGTACATTTGGACACATTTGAAAAATATGTTGTGTGCAGAACTTTTCTAGAATTTTGCCAACAGCAAATAGATATCCCAATATTGCACTAACTCAATGTCATTAAAGAAAAAATTTAATTTGAAGGAAAGAAACACATCTTATAGCACTTCATTAAAAGTATGGGAATTAAATTTAAGAAATGTAAAATTAAGTAACATATTCTAATGAAGCGTCCTGATATTGTTTTAGAATGGGCATCATACTTAAGGACATTTAGAAAGAATAACACGATCCTAGAAAGCCAGTAGTGTATACCTATAGAACATGGGTTCAAACTCATACCACGAAAAAATATTGGCAACATGACGTAGTGCCAGAAGTGAAAATCAATTAAAGTGCAGGTCAAGAAGCAGTTGATGTTCATGCTAGGGATAAGATTAGATTTATTAAGGGGCAAAATTAATATCTGATTTCAAATCCGAAGACTACAATGAACATCACAATTACACAAAATAGCTACAACAACGTCTTATTTCAAATCTTCTGTCTCAGTGCATCACTACTCTGGATGAAGTAATCGAAAACACAAGAAAACAGAGTCCCAACAATCGCTGCTAGTAAAAAAGAACATTCTTTAGTTGAAAACAAAAACATGAATGTGAATTCAGACGCAACTAAGAGAGAATTAACTGAAATAGTGAAACAGAAAAAGCTCTAATATGTACCCTATACAGAATTAACAAAATTTTCGAAGAGATAAGATTTACTTCACTTAATTACAAATGGCTTTTAAAGAAGCCAGAGGTTCATTGCCGCCCTCATATAGGCCCGCTATCAGTCCCTATCCTGAGCAAGATTAATCCGGTCTCTATCATTATATTCCACCTCCCTCAAATCCATTTTAATATTATCCTCCCATCTATGTCTCGGCCTCCCCAAAAGTCTTTTTAACTCAGGTCTCCCAATTAACACTCTATATGCATTTCTGGATTCACCTAAATGTGCTACATGCCCTGCCCATCTCAAACATCTGGATTTAAGGTTTCTAATTATGTTAGGGGAAGAATATAATGCGTGCAGTTCTGCATTGTGTAACTTTCTTCATCCTTCTGTAATTTCATCGCTCTTAGCCTCAAACATTTTCCTAAGTACCTTATTCTCGAACACCCTTGATCTCTGTTCCTCTCTCAAAGTAAGACTCAAGTTTCACAACCATACAGAACAACCTGTAATATAACTGTTCTATAAATTCTAACTTTCAGCTTTTTTGAAAGCAGACTAGATGACAAAAACTTCTCAACAACAATAGCAGGCATTTCCCATATTTATTCTCCCGAGTGTCATTTATATTTGTTACTGTTGATCCAAGATATTTGAATTTTTCCACCTCTTCAAAGGATAAGTTTCCAATTTTTATATTTGCATTTTTCGTACAATATTCTGGTACGAGACATAAGCATATACTTTGTCTTTTCGGGATTTACTTCCAAACCTATCTCTTTATTTGTTTCAAGTAAAATTCCCATGTTTTCCCCAATAGTCTGTGGATTTTCTCCTAACATATTCACGTCATACGCATAAACAAGTAGCTGATGTAACCCATTCAATTCCAAACCCTCTCTCTTTTCCTGGACTTTCTTAATGGTATATTCTAGCGCAAAGTTAAAAAGTAAAGGTGATAGTGTATCTCTTTGCTTTAGTCCGCAGTGAATTCGAAAAGCATCAGACAGAAACTGGCCTATTTGAACATTTTAATTAATCAAACTAGTTTCTTGGGAATACCAAATTCAATAAGAATATTATATAAAACTTCTCTCTTAACTGAGTCATATGCCTTTTTGAAATCTATGAGTAACTGGTGTACTGTGCCCTTATATTCCCATTTTTTCTCCAATATCTGTTGCATACAAAAAATCTGATCAATAGTCGATCTATTACACCTAAAACCACATTGATGATCCCCAATAATTTCATCTACATATGGAGTTGATTTTCTCAAAAGAATACTGGACAAAATTTTGTACATCAATAAAAGGGATATTCCTCAAAAGCTACTACAATTAGTCTTTTCTCCCTTCTTGAAGAATGGTACGATTATGGATTCTTTCCATAGCTCTGGTACAATTTCTTTTTCCCAAATAGCAAGTACGAACTTATAAACTTCACTAGATGGTGTGTTTCCACCCTCTTATACCAATTCTGCTGGAATTTTATTGATATCTAGAGGCTTGTACTTTTTCTGCTTTTCTATTGCAATTTCGACTTCAGAAAGTGTAGGTTCAGGTATAAATGGCTCACTATTTTGTATTTGAATACTGTCCCGATCATTTCTATTTGGCTTATGTACAATTAGTAGTTGCCCAAAATAGATGGAATGAAAGTCTCCAAGCAAGTCATCATTCTCATCCTTGAACGTGTTTACCCTTGCCTTTTATCCTTTCTTAAACTCCTTTATGTCCTTATATAAGTAAATCTGTAATGTTTTTATTCTTACTATTTGTTTCTACCTCATTCAATTTTTCCTTCAAGTAATCTCTCTTTTTGTTCCTAAGTATATGACTTGCATCCTGTCTTTCATTGAAATAATTATCTCTATTTGCCTGGAACAATCTTCATCAAACCAAGGTTTCTTTTTCTCAGTTTCATAATAGCATAAGCTCTGCTCAGCTGCAAATTTTGATATTATCTCTGATATTTTCCCACACACTATTAATATCTAACTCATTCTCAACTTCATCGAAACTTCCTAAAGTGCCAAACCTATTTCAAATTTGGACCTGATAATGTTGGTTAGTTTCCTCGTCTTTTAATTTCGGAATATTGAATCTCCTAACATTAACTTTTACTAATAATTCTCCAATCTCCAGTAAAGTTTTAGAAATAAAAAAGATTATCAGATTATTGTTTAAACAAAATAAAATTATCCATCTTCAATGGATAGCCTCTCATTGCAGGATCCACGGTATTGCTGATCTTTGGCAAACAAGGGCACCAAAATTTTAAAGAAACCAAATCAAATTTTACCCTATCATTCTGCAAAAGAAAAATAAAAGAAACTTCCAGAAAGAACTGTTGGAGCACTTCAAAATTCAAAATAATGTCAAATCATGGGCAGCTATATTGCAAAATGAATACTTAATTCCCAAACACCCAAGACTTGATGCTGTAGCAACATTCAGATTGTTAACAGGTCTCGACTATTTGGCTGCGCACTTTTATAAAATTGGAATCTTCAACTCTCCAAATTGTATCCTGTGTTGTGAAGACAATTCTACAACGAATAAGGACCACCTTTCGAGTTGTTTAGTTTTCAAGACGTCACCTACAAGAACACTGACTGAACTTTACTGGGAAGCAAGAAAGCAAATGGAATATATCCAAGCATTTGGGCATTAGATTACTACAACTACATTAACTTGTTGCTCTACTCGCTTGGCTACTGACAGTCTTTCTCTTAGTTTCTCAATTACCAAATAATGATCAGAATCACAGTCTGCCTCTCTGAAAGATGAAATGTCTACTATACTGGTATGTCTTCGTTTATCTATCAAGATGTGATCTATTTGGTTGTGTGTTGTATGGAGAAGTCCAAGTATATTTATAAAGTACTAGCTAAACGCACCCGGAATTGCTCAGGTTTTCCTTTTGCTTCAGACTTAAGGAGATCTCGGCAACTCAATTATAGAAAAACAAAACGAATTACTGTCATCACTAAGCTTTCCTAGTCCCTAAAGATGAATCTTTACATAGTGTCACTTACATGAATTCTTAGCCAAAACACCTGCCAAGATTAACAGAATTTAAAACAGCTGAAGATCAGGCACCGAAGAGAAAAGATGTCATATACCTTACTGTTTTTGTTTTTAATTAGTTTTGTCTTGTAGTTCAGCTAAACAAAAACATCTCCTCGGTTCCTTTACATCAGTATAGACTCAATGTTCTACTTTGATCTAAAGCTGTGCTGACACTAATTTAGTGTAATTTCCTGTCTACATGTGCTTTCGCTTGACTTTAAAGACAGTTAACAATAAATAGGGAATTCTCTTGTTCCCAGTCTGAACCCCTTCGGGTCTCATCGTGAATTACATTATACCTCATTATTGCTCGTATCAAAGAATCAATATGGAAATAGAAAATATATATAATAGGATTGAAGAATTTTGTACCCCTTGTCTGCTTTACGCCTGCTTATGTCATACCCAGTTTCTTAAATATGACTTGAAAAATGACGTCTTACAAATACTCGTACATAATACTGTATATTAATTATGTCATATTTATTTTATGTTACAGAACAGGCTCTACAGTATAATCTCGTAATTGTTGGACTTGAAGAATAATACTTTGAGAGAAATTTATTTTAAAAATTAACAGATTGTTATTTTCCATAGGCTTAACATACATACTACTGTACATTCACGATATGATAATATAGATATAATTTAGCAATAACACATATTCGGACATGAACAACAATATTTTGAAAGACATATACATTAGCATGAATACACTGTTATTTTCAGTGAGCTTACATACGCAAAGTACATTCACATAATTGTATGGTAACTTTGTTTGAGATAGCATAGATAAAATACTACGGATATTATTTATGTAGTAAAACCCCCCTTTATGTCGGATTAAAATAAAATAACGTATCTAAAATAATGCAAACAAATTACCAAAACAATAAAAAAAAACAGGTTCGAACCTTGGTTCCTCTACGCCAAAGTGATTGACCCTACCAGAGCTATTTAGTAAAGCAACTGAACTTACGTATTATGAATGCTTTCATGTTTGCTGCCTATTATGTTTGATTTTGAATTCTTAAATATTAAAGAAAAATGTGTTCTATGCCATATTATATTGTATATTCATGCCACATAACACGTTCAATCAAAGGATTGTCCCTCATTTACGTAATTTTAATTTAATGTTATTTTATTTAATATTTCAGTATAATTGTTTGGTAACTTTGTTTGAGACAGCATAAATAAAATACTACGGATATATTATTTGTGTAGTAAAACCCTCCTTTATATCGGTTTAAAATAAAATAATGTACTGTATCTAAAATAATGTTGTATATTAATTATTTCATTGTTTTTTTTTATTTTATGTACAGAATACAGTATAATCTCGCAATAAATCATTTTTGAACTTGAAGAATAATATTTTGAGAGAAAGTTATTTTAAAAATTAACAGATTGTTATTTCCAGTAGGCTTAACATATATACAGTACATTCACAACATGATAATATAGATATAATTAGGAATAACACATATTCGGACATGAACAACAATAATGTGAAAGACATATATTTTAGAATTAATATACTGTCATTTTTAGTGAGCTTATAAACGTACATTCACATAATTTTATGGTAACTTTGTTTGAGACAGCATAAATAAAATACTATGGATATATTATTTATGTAGTAAAACTCCCTTTATGGCGGGTTAAAATAAAATAACGTATCTAAAATAATGTAAATAAATTATCAAAATAATAATAAAAAAATATATGAGTTGAGTACAGGTTCGAACCTGTGTTCCCATACACTACAGTCATTCACCTTACCACAACGCTTCAATTTACGTGTTATGAATGCTTTCATATTTGCTGTCTCTCAAAATCTGTGCTTCAGTGGCTGGTCATGATAATATCTTTGAAAAATATTGGAGTGCAAGAGGTCAAATGACTTTATTGTCAAACGCCTGGCATTAGAAAACAACAACAACATATTTGCTGTCTATCATGTTCGATTTTGAATTTTTAAAAATTAAACAAAAACGTGTTTTATGCTATTTTGTACTGTATATTATGCCCATAACACATTCAATCAAGAGATCGTCCCTCATTTACGTAGTTTTAATTTAATGTCATTTTATTCAATATTTCAATACCAATATGGCCGCTTTACAACGGAAGAAGACGTGACTGGATGACGTCAATAAAAGACAATTGACTGTAGAATAGGCCATTTTAATATCATACATGCCTTATTTCTTTCTAATTTTTATTGTTTTCAATAATTTAACGTCCATCGGTCCAATTTTAATGTAGCCTATGTTCTTCTCCGGGTTATGAAGGTTAAATGTGCAAACTCTGGCAAATATTGGTCAAAGAGTGTAGATTTGTATTGAATACATACATACATACATACATAGCCACATTGACTTTTATATACAAGATATCCTTATGTGGGAATGTTGTACTTTTCACAATTAAATTTTTTTGATGTGGCAAAGTTGACTAACCTAACTCCATTATCATTACTTGTTACATGTAAACTCTCTTTTCCAATAATCTGTTTAAAAATATCCTCCCATCGTACTTTAGCACTGAAATCCCCACTAAAATTTTCATTTGATATCTAGATAACTGATCTAAAGTGTGTTCCAATTTCTCATTTGGTCATCTTTCTCTTCTGTAGAGGCATGAGCATTTATAACTATGATATTGCACCATATATTCATAAGTACTAAATACAACAACCTGTCACTGATAAATTCGATCCTTTTTACTGGTGAGTTTATTCTTTTTGAATAAAGTATCTGGTTCCTAATTGGTGGTTACTGTTTCCTTCATCATAGTACAACAAGTAATCTCCTGTTGGTGATATGCCATTTTCATCTAACCTAACATCCTGTACACCCACAAAGTCTATTCTATATCTAATTAATTCTTTTGCTACTAATGTTACCCGTCCTGTTCTATAAAGACTGGTGACATTCCAAGTACCAATCTCATAACCTTATTCCTTTGCTGTGATCGCACCAAAGAATCAATCCTGTTCTATAAGGACTCGTGACATTCCAAGTACCAACCTCATAACCTTATTCCTTTGCTGTGATCACGCCAAAGAATCAATTCCATTTCGAGACTTATTTTGGAGTTTCATAACAAGATCTTTTTTATGGTGATGGTTTGTTAGCACTTCGCTCAAACCCCAAGCTGGAAGACCACTACTCCAATATGAAAATAAAATTGCTGACAACCTCTCACTCCAGGTTCTGAACAAATGACTTCATAAGCAATAAGTGATGTCAGCAAAAAAGATTGGCTGAAGACATGCAATTGCTAAGAAGATCGAAATGACTATTGGTGGCTCGAGTTTTTAATGAAAGAAGAGATAGAACAGATTATAATTAACACAGGTGTAAAGAATAGTAATAAAGATTCTGAAGATATAAACTCTGTTGTGGCTAGTACCAATGACAGTAGTAGCACCAATACTACAGATGAAGACGATTTTCCAACTAACGAAGTTATGTCATCTATCTCTGAATTACGGTATTCCATATTACAAATATATTTTTATTTATTACTAATCTCGTTATACTGGGTGGACGAGACGAAATGCTACCGAAGCTGCACAAAACTAGTTCCCGGAATGCCACTATCTGCTCCCAGGTTTATGGCCCTGTTATTCTCGGACTAGATCCGGTGCAAAGTACATATGAATTGGTTTGCAAGGTCTAATTGAATGATTAACAGAAATCTAGCAATAATTAATAATTTTTTTACCGTTCTTTTGCTCAGTAATAATGAGTCCGCCAATTTACTCAGACATGTGCAACAATTGAGAGAATATTCTTGGACTACCAGATCCCGCACAACAAAATATTGTAGAAAGCAGTTTGCAGTTTTGTGCTGAATGCCGAGTGTGTAAGTTGTGTCATGAGGTGCAGTACAGAACAACGCATTTTTATTTGTAATACTTTCGCAAAAAAGTCTTTGTGGAGAAGGAGTCGCCATAAGTTCAGTCGTCAATTTCCTGATTCTCCTGTGCCGGATAAAACAACAATATACCAACTAGTAAAGAAGTTCAAAGAGACAGGATCTATACAAAATAAGAAGCGTGTATTAACAGAGGAGAAATTTACAGAAAGTGACTTAGGTCCCTTTTTACAATACCAGTACACAATTCATTTACTATAAAGCTACTTCCGAAATAAATGAGTAATTACAAACACACGAAAGATTAATATAAGAAGAGTGAAAAAAGACTGACTGAGAAGTTGTAGCCTATGGTGGCATTCACGATGATGGTGGTTGTGGTGGTACCAATGACAATAATGGTGATAATGATTATGATGATGGTGATATGATAATTTGTTATATTGCTGCCTGCTCACATGTATATTGTAAGTCTGAAAGAAATACTTAAAAGTTGTCGTCCTTATTTATAGTTTCAACTTTCAACCTCATGACAAAATGCATGAAAATGCTAAATCCATACAAATATTCTATTGTAAGCCAAGAAGATGCTGCAGTTCAACAATTCTTATGCAGAGAGAGGGGAGTGGGGAAAAGGGAGAGAGAGGAAGACTAGGAGAGTGAGAGAGTAAAAACATACTAGATCTGATACCTTTGTTGTTGGGCTAAGAACGTCCAATTGAAAGAAGCTAACACAAAAATTCTGTTCTGCTAGACATACAGGTTCCAGCTCAGCCAGAGCCCTTTCCAGAACTTCGTCAAAGCGCTGTCTTTCTGCAGCATCAACATCCACACCCCACTGATCACGTTCTACGCCAAGCAATCCTGAAGGAGGAGGTGCTTTGGCTGGTCCTCCAAAACTCTGTGCTTGCTGCTTTAATTTGCCAGCAATATCTTGATTGGAGCCACTTCCTTTCCCTAGCAGAAATAATACAAACATGAATAAGAGACTTTATATGGAGGTCTAGCATAACTCCCTTTTACAAGAGCATGTTTTTTAGCTGCAAAATCATTTCATTTCAGGAACTCATTGTAATGACAGAATTAGATATTTTACAAATTGCAGCAGAGAAAAATTTAACATGAAAATCAATACTGAGGGATCTAAAGTAAGGCTTCTGTTCTGGAAAACTTAGTGCACAGAGAAAAATTTGCCTAAATATTAAGATACTGCAAAAAGTGAACAAGTATACCTGTCTTGGGTATGCATTATTGTATTACGAGAAATTAGACCCATTACAAAAATGACAAAATTTAACAGAAAAAATCACATAATAAATACCATAAAGAGACTAACTTTGGTACAAAAACATACTAGAAGAAGGTTCTATATGTTCCTAGGACGACTTTATAACCTCTACTTTATTATCAAAGTGAAAATTTGTAATTAGGACAGAAAATGAAAATAGATTAACAGTTTGTGGAATGAAGTATTCAATTATATGAGAATAACAGGTGGCTACACAACGACTTAAAAAATGAAGATATCACGAAGGAACTCAATGTTCAACCAGTTTTGAATTCTATTTCTCATTACCAATTACACTGGAAAACTCATCCTCCCCTCCCCTCCCTCCAAAAAAATAGAATCCCTGAAGCCATATTGAATATCATATACAAAGGGAAAGATATATGGATCGTCAATTGAAGATATGAAATGAAATTTCTTCCTTGTGAACGTAACAGGTATTAGAACTTAATTCTTGAATTTAAGAAGAAAATAATTTCCAAGGAGACCATAACAAATAAGTGCCTAAAACGTGAAATGATGGAGAATTGTAAGAACAGTACGAAGGAAAATGAGAAGGAATGTCTTTAGTTAACAATAATATCCATATAGTTTAACTACACAACTAAAAATTCTTAAAATTAACTTACCAATGACAGCATAATTTACCTACCTTTTTTTTCTCTCATGCCAGAAATTTGCTGCCGTGCTTCCTCAAAGAACTGTTTGATATCTCGCTCATAGAGTTTGCTCAGTGAGTTAGTGTACACTTTGGTGAGAGCAGTGTAAGCCTTGCGGTCCATGGCTTTGCACCAGTGCATTAATTCTGTGTACACCTCCAGGTCTCGATGTATGGAGTTATGTTTGGGTAAGGTCAAGTCCCTGGCATGGAAACTCAAAGTTTCACTAGCATCATTACCCTAAAAATTAAACAGAAAACCATGAATGTAATTATTACATAAGTTATTAAATCTTACACATTAAAGTAGACTAGATGCACTATTATTTTGAAAACAAATTATTTGAATATGTCTATGCATAATCAACTTCAATTTAATTTCAATTAATATACAGTGCCTTCAACTTAAGACACAACCTGGTCACGACAGGCAGGTGGATGACAGGCCATACTCTATAGTGGGAAAACTAAGCGGTGTGCAGCGGCACGCAGGCAGGCGGGCGGATAGGCCGCGGTATCTCAAGCGGGAAAACCCAAGCATAGAATTAATGTTAGTTTGTCTTTTGTAAAGTGTGTACGTGTTTGGTCAGTTTTAGTTTTCATTTAATGTGTTTGGTGAACTGTGCTTTGTTTAAGTTCAAATTTATCATGGCATTTACCACTGAACAGAGAGTGTCTTTACTTTTGACGTATGCGAAGAAGAAATCCTACAAAAGTTGTCATCGTAAATTCTCTGATCCAACATAAGATCACGATTTCAAGACTATTCAGGAAATTTTGTACCACTGGTTTAATTTTAAACAGGAAGAAAAACAAGAGACGCACTGTACTAATAGAAGAAAAGCTTGATGGTATCGGAGCACTCTTAGAGGCGAATCTGAAAAAAATCTACCTCGCATGTAGCTGCACAGACAGGTGTGTCTGTAGTCAGAAATTGTTACATTTAAAGCAGGGTTTAAGCTCGAAAATAAATAATTATCGCAGAAATGCACAAATTAAAAATTATATTTGTGCAAATTGCGAAATACTCATGTAATATTATAAATAATTGTGCAGAAGGATAATAGTTATTTATGCAACTAATGGGAAATGAGCATCATTACTATTCGAATGTGTTTTGCAAGAACAAGGCATCAGCTGAGTTCTGTAATTACATGAGAGTGGTAATTATATTCATCCCACACACAATATTTTATCCGCGTTTATTTAATAATGCGTTTAATGCATTCATGATATCGTCACCTGAATGCAAGAACTAGGTAACTCGAAATTTGCGTTTTTTAGTTTCCTCTTTTATAGCATAGCAAAAATCGCACAAAATGTAATGCAAGAACTAGGTAACTGATCGAACGATACCAGCGACATCTATTTTCCAATATAACAAATAGGTACAAGAAAACGAGACATTTTCCTTAGTGCAATAAATAAGTAAATAGGCAATGTCACAAAATATGAAAAATCAAGTTACCTAGTTCTTGCATTCAGGCGACGATATGATCATTGACTGACTGTGGTAATCATTTACATATCGCACTTAGTGCGGTAATCAATTACATATTGCACTCAATGAATGCAATTATCATTGTGATATGATGATGGATAAGTATCCATTATCGAGCCAACGCAGATAAAATTAATAAAGTATGCAGAAACAAAAAGTTACGTAATTTGTTTCTTGGAGTTTTACTACTTTCAATCCATCTTACCAAACTCTAGATATACTTACGTAAGTAAATCATTAGAAGTAGGTATGTTTAGAATCAATTATTGCTGAATTTACATCACATTAAAATACTTACTTTTATGGACACTCTAAACATTGAAATTCTTTACGAGTAGGCCCTTCAAGATTTATCATTAGCAGAGTGCTAACTCTTTTTACTGAAAGGCGGTTTTTAATTTGAGTTTTTACAAGATTCATGCAACTAAATCCTTGCTCACAATTCACAGTATGTGATGGAATTATAAAAATCAATTAGAAGAAATTGTTCACTTAACTGACATGAATTATGCCAATTCTTTGAAATCCATTCCTGAACATCTATTGCTCAATATCTTTCTGCTATTAGCATTTCATTTAAATTTAGATTAGTTCATACACATCTCTAATTTCATTTCTTCCACTACCATCTTCGTTTCTGAAGTTAAATGTGGTTGTGGATTTTTGCACATTTACATTGAAAGTTTGTTGCAAAAAAAAGGGAGTATAAGGGTACAGTACATCAGTTATTGATAGCTTTCAAAAAGGCATATGACTCAGTTAAGAGAAAAGTTTTATATAATATTCTTATTGAATTTGGTATTCCCAAGAAACTAGTTCGATTAATTACAATGTGTTTCAGTGAAAATACAGCAGAGTCTGTATAATCCAGCTTCTGTCTGATGCTTTTCCAATTCACTGCAGGCTAAAGCAAGGAGATGTACTATCACCTTTACTTTTTAACTTTGCTCTAGAATATGCAATTAGGAAAGTTCAGGATAAGAGAGAGGGTTTGGAATTGAACGGATTACATCAGCTTCTTGTCTATGCAGATGACGTGAATATGTTACGAGAAAATTCATAAATGATTAGGGGAAACACGGAAATTTTACTTGAAGCAAGTAAAACGATATGTTTGGAAGTAAATCCTGAAAAGACAAAGTATTTGATTATGTCTCATGTCCAGAATATTGTAAGAAATGTAAATATAAAAATTGGAGATTTATCCTTCGAAGAGGTAGAAAATTTCAAATATCTTGGAGCAACAGTAACAAACATAAATTATATTTGGGAGGAAATTAAACGCAGAATAAATGAGGCACTCAGAAGCAAAGTGATACAAGTGACATTTAGTAAGATTTGAGATAAATGACTTTGTAGTTGAAAAGGAAATTAAAAAATCTGTTACAGGACTATGTTGCTGTAAATTTACAGATATGTATGTTGGTACCTATATTTTTTAACTTCTACATAGAAATTATCTATTCTAAAACATTTTAAGTAAAATAGGGTCCTAAAGTCACTTGTATTATTTTTCCACGAAAATATTTTTGTGGAGAAGTAATATAAGTGCAACAGTTCTCAGTATTTTTATATTATTTAAAACAAGAACATGAACATTGCGTACAACATTCAAACATTTCTCTCTTAACAGCATTTGAGCTTTCTAATTATCATATTATAACACAAAATGTATCTGTATAACCGAAAGAATCACTGTCTTCTTAACATATCCAGCTGTTTGCTGACAACATAAAGTCCACTATAGTCTATTCAGTTTTTGTTTTTCATGAAAAGTGAGGAGTATTTTGAACAGTGTTCATAATAGATGCCTGTTGCTAGTAGCCAGAGTAGTCAATATATATTGCAGAGCTGTGTCTTCTGCAATTGGCATTGATGATTTTAATTTACTTCTTTTGTGGTTTATGGATGCACAATATAGAAGAATGTGTTCCAGATCTTCATCATGATTGTTACACCACAGACAAGTAGGAGTATCAGAAAGGTGAAATCGATGTAGGTACAATTGTGTGACAATGTGACCTGTTCTGGCTCTTGTTAAAAATGTTAGAACATGTCTGGGCAATTTTTTGTACATTTCCAGATCATTTGGTTTCTTTTGAACGGACTGTAAAATCTTTCCTTTTTCAGAAGAGAACCAATTGTTGACCCATAAGTTTATAAAATGAGACTTTACTGAAGCAAAGGCATTTGGATAGAGATATCACTTGAAGAGGTCTTGGTTGCAAATATGTTGCCTATTTCGCAATGTTATTGTCTTTCTCGTTTCCAAGTACACCACAAGGACTAGGTATCCATTGAAATGTTATTTCCTTTTGGAGTTTCTTTAGTTTACTTAGTAGTTTCTGAATTGGAATAATTCTATGTGCATATAGGTTTGATACATATTTAACTATATATTAAATATAGCTTCCTTGTAGTCGGTAAGTATGCAAATAGATTTTTTAGAAATTTGAGTAACACACTGAAGAGCAGCATCAATAGCTAGCAAATCAGTGTCGAGACGGAGGAGGATGAACATGGTATGAAGTAACTTTCTTGATATTTTGGAATATAATACCCTGCTCTTGATGTCCCATCATCAGGGTTTAGAGATCCATCTGTAAAAATTTAAATATGATCCTTATAAGTGTTGCAGAGTAGTTCCATGGCATCTAACTTAAGAATGAATGGAGGATCATTTTTGGAATGATTTCCTGGAATTTGTATGCTATGTTGTGGAATTACTCATTTCCATGGAGGAATTTCACAACTGAAATTTTAACAATGAGTGTGTCTGTGATATAGACTAGTATTTCTTTTTTGTTTATTTTGTAGAAATTACACAGGATATTATATGACAGTTTAAAGAACATCTGAGATCTGGATGAGGCTTGCAATTGTAAATGTATTTTTAGATCCTTTTTTAATACATAGTGTCTGATAGGTTGAAAATTATATTCAATTTCTAGGGCAACAGTTGATGTCGTTTTTAGTACTCCGAAAGAAGAGGGTTAAGAAAATGTTTAATTTTAAATGAAATTCAGCCTTAGTAGCTGTTCATTATGTCACTAGCCTCATCTGAAGAAGTCACATCTTTCTCTGCTGCAACATCTATGTTTCTGTCATGAAATGCATCTGTAGGATTCCTACCACGAGTATTCCTTGAACTTTTTCTTCCACGCACTCTTCCACGTCTTGCAGTCCTTATTATAGGCCCAGCCTTCATGCTTCAGGTCATCAAATAAAGAGTAGTGTATGGGTGGGATGAATTTCTTTAGCTATTGCAAGTTGCTCCACTTAGCAAAAATTATTCTTATTGTATAGTTGGTCCAGCTCAATGTGTGAAGGCCTTCCACGAAGATGTTTCGAGTATGTAATATGTTACCTCTCTCCAATGTGGCAAATGAATTAGTCATAAGCAGAAGAAACGCAACAACACTATGTAAACAACGCACTTGTATTAGTTTGCCTCTCAGTCAAAACTCTGTATGCATTGTAATACAAGAGTAAGGCCAACATGGAGCAGCACTGACTGGAACTGCACTTATATTACATTTTCTCTGAACAGAAGTGAAGTTAAAGATTTAGAATATACACTTATCTCAATTTTAAAAAAAAAATGTCACTTGTATCACTTTGCTTCTGAGTGCCTCAAATATGGGAAATGCCTTTTATTATTCGGATGAGAAGCTTTTGTCATCTAGTCTGCTATCAAAAAATCTTAAAGTTAGAATTTATAGAACAGTTATATTACTGGTTGTTCTGTATGGTTGTGAAACTTAGACTCTCACTTTGAGAGAGAAATAGAGCTTAAGGGTGTTTGAGAATAAGGTTCTTACGAAAATATTTGGGGATAAAAAGGATGAAGTTACAGGAGAATGGAGAAAGTTACAAAATGCAGAACTGCATGCATTGTATTCTTCACTTGACATAATTAGGAACATTAAAATCCAGATGTTTGAGATGGGCAGGGCAAGTTGCATGTATGGGCGAATCCAGAAATGCACACAGTTGGGAGGCCAGAGGGAAACAGACCTTTGGGGAGGCCGAGACGTAGATGGAAGGACA
This sequence comes from Periplaneta americana, assembly GCF_040183065.1. Taxonomy (NCBI): domain Eukaryota; kingdom Metazoa; phylum Arthropoda; class Insecta; order Blattodea; family Blattidae; genus Periplaneta; species Periplaneta americana. The sequence continues at coordinate 107,448,900 of NC_091124.1, forward strand.
ATATTAAAATGGATTTGAAGGTGGTGGGATATGATGATAGAGACTGGATTAATCTTGCACAGGATAGGGACCAATGATGGGCTTATGTGAGGGCAGCAATGAACCTCCAGGTTCCTTAAAAGCCATTTGTAAGTAAATAAGTAAGTAAGTTTGTTGCATTTTTAGAAGTCGAGTAGCAAAATGCGACAAATGCTACTGTGACTTAAACCCTGATTTAAAGCCTTATAATCCATACCTGTGGAGTAACGCTCAGCGCATCTGGCCGCGAAACCTGGTGGCCCGGGTTCGAATCCCAGTTGGGGCAAGTTACCTGGTTGAGGTTTTTTCCGGAGTTTTTCCCTCAACCCAATACGAGCAAATGCTGGGTAACTTTCGGTGCTGGACCCCGGACTCATTTCACCGGCATTATCACCTTCATTTCATTCAGATGCTAAATAACCTCAGATGTTGATACAGCGTCGTAAAATAACCCAATAAAATAAAATAAAATAAAAATAAAGCCTTATAAAATTAGAAAAGCTCACAAACTGAACATTCCTGATCATAAGGTTACAATTAATTTCTGTAAATGGCTTTTCAATTCCATAATTGCTTGACATAATCAATCCCGAACTGTTGTTCTTTACCAATGAAGCATGGTTGCATTTAAGCAGATATGTAAATTCACAGAATAATCACTATTGGAGTGACAACAATCCCTATGTGCTTCATGAAGCACCTCTAATGATGTTAAGGTTGGTGTGTGGTGTGCAATCACTTCCAGGAGAATAATCGGGCCAATCTTCCAGTAGATTCTCAACATTACATCAATGATATACTGTCTCAATTTTTTGAACAAATGAACGAGGATGAAAAAAATTATGGATGGTTTATGCAAAACAATATAACAGCCCATACAGCCAAGTGATCTATGCAGGAATTAAGGCGTGTGTTTGGTGAAGAAGTGATCGTTAATTGGCCCCTGCGTTCCCCTGATCTTAATCCATGTGACTTTTATCTTTGGGATATGTTAAAACATAAAGTGTATGTGAACAATCCTCATGCATTAGAGGACCTTCAAGACAATAATCGGCCATGATCTCCAGCATTTCAAGGCAGGAATTGTATCATGTATTTCAGCATCTTCGCCAGTGTGAGAGTTGTATTGAAGTTGGTGGAAATCATATTGAACATCTTATGTCTTAAGGTAAGGAAATAAACACCATTAAATTAATTTTACAGAAGATAAAATAACACTAAATACAGGTAGAAAGAATGCATGCCAGGCCCCTTAGCAGTTCAATTACTGCACAATGCCGCTGAGTGTTACCACTTGAGAGTACTGCCCGCTTGCCTTCCGGTGCCTGATCTTAAGTTGAAGGTGCTGTATATATACACTGTGTTCTTCAAGTAAGGTGGTATGTGGTCAGTTTACCTCCACAGAAGTTAGTAGCTTCCTTTAGACTTCGTCAAGGACAAGAAAAAATTACCCTTTCCCACCATAATAAGGGTTGCACATAACGTCAGTGTTGAACTGTCAGCGTGTTGTGACAGATTTGAAAATGTTTATGACAGAACCAGCGGTTAAGTTTGACCGGAATATATTCTGGAAAATAAAGATGTATAGAAGTCGAAAACATGAAGATGGCAATCTGATATCCAATACGAATGCATTTCGAGATTGCTAAATTGATAAGGTGAGTTCCTGTAAATATTTTTTTCAACTAAACCACTGTATAAAACAACCATTTCTGCGACCACGAGAAGCATATTCATTACTGTGAACGGCTGCAGATTTGATGCCTTAGTATTGAAGGTTGGTTAGAATATTTTTATGTTTTTATGGATGAAGTCTGGTTTCAACTGTTGTTTACTGTTCCGATATTCTGTTTCCCTTTATAGGACAGTTAAATTTACTGAAGAATGGCTATTAACTGTTTTCTTCTTTTTAACAGAGTAATGTTATGGTTCATACAGAATGAATTTGTTAGGTGACATTTTCGGAGAGAGGATAAGTTCATAAGGAATATGACCTCCGAGATCCCCTTATCTTACTCCAGCCGATTATTATTATTATTATTATTATTATTATTATTATTATTCTTGTGTTGCTAAGTCGGCAATAGACCTATACCAAGACAACTCCAAGAATTGATTACCTAAAATTGGCAATAACAAATTACACAAATTCAGTGACAAAATAAACTTTAAATAAGTGTCCCATAAAAAATAAAATGTGTGGATCTACGCCTTGGACAGATTGGGAACAATTCAGCATCTTATTTGAAAGAGTAAGTTTTATTATCACCACCATCATCATCATCATCATCATCATCATCATCATCATTCGGTCGTGAGCCATCATGCTGTTCGGTTGTGTGTGCGTTTAGCTCTCAGAACTTACAGCATACAGCAGTTGTATCGAAGTATAAGTGGATATGGCGCCTAGTAAAGACGTCTGTCTTTTGTGCAACTTGCCTTTCTTTGGAAAGCAAATATTTCTGAAATGTGTTAGGCCTTGCTGTCTTCGTTATCATCTAGACTGCCTGGATATTGGAGAAGCTGAGTATGACATCGTCATGCAAAGTGGTAGTTCAACCTATAAGTGCTAGAAGTGTGTAAATGCTCTGCAGGGGAACAACACACCAGTGCGTCCTATTACTCCAGGAGAGAAAAAGGTGATCTTGTGTATAGTAATTTAACTTCTTTATCTAAAGATGCTCTTGCAGTTCAGATTGAAACAGTCAGACTAAATAATGTTTCTTTAATGGACATGATTAGTGACATTTTGATCCATGTCAAGAATTTACAGAAAGACTTTAATGAACTGAAAAATGAAAATTTTGCCCTAAAAGAACAAATGGCAGAATTGTTATCAAAGGGCTGCTGCTCCCCTAAATCACTTCAAAATATTTCTTCTGATGGTCAACAATCTGTACAAGCTAATGACCCCAAGAAGTCTTACAACAAGATTGTGTCGGAAAACTTCGTTGCTGACAATTCAAATACCTTACATTCTGCAGTCTCAGCGACTGGTAAACCAGTACATGTGACTCCTATTACAATGAAACATAATGCGAATCAGGAAATGAATGAGGCCAATGCTACTAATCTTCACACTGACAATGAAGGCTTTCAATTAGTTTCTCGAAAGAAATTAAAAAAAAGAGAACCCAAAGTTGGAACCTCTTCTACTAGCAACATTGAAATGGTCCCTGAGCGAATCAGAACTAAATCTCTGTTTGTTTCGAGATTCAATTTCAAAGTTAGCTCTAACAATATAGTGGATTTTTTTTAAATCAATTAGTACTTAGGTCTCTCTTGGTAACTAAACTCAAAACCAAATTTCAAACCTATTCTTTCTTCCATGTAGCTGTGGATGAAAGGGATTTTGATTTGATAAATACAGTGAAACCTCTCATTTATGGACATTGAAGGGACGTAACAATTTGTCTGCATCTGGAAGGTGTCCTTTATTGAGAGGGAGGCTCCCCAATCTAACAGTAAATTTATAATATGCATTATGTATCCCTTCACGCTTTAAATGAAATGTATTACTGTAGTTTAATTCTAAATACAGTTTACTGTACTACAGTAAATTTTTTGCAATTCTTAACTACAGTAGATAAGACCGAAAAAAGAAAATACAGTACTGTGCCATGCAGTTTTATTCTAGGTCTACAGTTATGCAGTTTGTAATCTGCAGTTTTCAACTTAACCTTTACGTTCAGGTGCCATGTCTCTCGAAACAGAGCAACTGATTGAAGTGAAGAAAATAATCCTACTAACCCTATCATGCGTCGAATACAATTTCACGATCGCGGAAATCTTGGACCTAGCAGACAGGTTAAGTTTTTCGACTGTTCTTCCATCCGTTTCCAACTGGTGACTGGGTTAGTGGTTGCCTATGAGACCCTTATTGTCTTCTTCCGTGTTAAGGAATTTCTGTACAGTTCTCAAAACTAAATTTTCCATTTTTGTAACACATTAGGTCTTGAAAACCAAGTTCTGTCCACAGTCAGGAGATAAAGCAAGCTTTAGGACCATGAAACAGCTGTCTGTGTCCGTGTCTGAGAGTGTCCGTAAACGAGAGTTAAATTTATCATTATTTCTATATTATTTCAGTTGGGACATAAAAATCTGTCCGTATTTGAGGAGTGTCCATATCTTAGAGGTGTCCATAAGGAGAGGTTTCACTGTAATCCTGCTGGTTGCCTAATTGAACCTTTTTTTGGGAAACTCAAACCTGAACAGCATTTCTAGCATTATACGAATTCAGATTCAGTCGATTCTCAGGGAAATGCCTCTTAGTCTTATCTGCTATCACTTATCTATTAATGTGCAATTCCAATAATCATCTTGAGATTTTTTATTAAAATGTTCGTGGACTTAATACGAAATGTGATGAAATTTTCCAAAATATACTGAGTAATAATGATATCATTATCTGTCTTACTGAAACATGGTTATCCGAATCTGTTATCAATACAAATTTGTTTCCTAATAATTATACTGTGTTTCGTGCTGAAAGGTTGTTTGAAGATACCAACAAAGTAAAAGGTGGGGGTGTCTTAACTGCTATCAGTAACCAGATACCTTTTACAAGTCGGAGATATGATTTAGAATTCATTAATGAATACGTTTGGATCGAAATTAAAATGCCTGATGGTTGTAATCTGCTAAATGGTAATCATTATTTTTCACCCGATACAGATCACAAACATTTAAGGTCTTATCTAAATTTTATTGAAAACAATCTTGATACCTACAACTTTAGAATCGATTTTCTTGGGGATTTCAATTCTCCTGGCATGGATTGGTCATCTGGTTGTACACTTAATGATATTCATTACTACACAAAAATTAAGTCTCAGGATTTATTTTCCTCTTCTTGTCTTTAGGACTAAACCAAATTAATCTTACGAGAAATAGTAAAACTCTTCTTGATCTTGTTTTTACAAATGTCCATAAGTGTTCAGTTAATCTTGCTAATCATTCACTAGTTTCGGAAGATGTTCATCACCCATCTATTTGTATTGATCTGGGAGTTAATTCACCATCACCATTACAGAGACAAAATCAATCTTACTTAAATTATTCTCAAGGTGATTATCACTGTCTCTATTCCATTCCACTCTCCACAATTTTGACTGGAATTGTATATATCTTACTAATGATGTCAATATTGCTACTAATTCTGTCTAAAACCGTTAATGATGCTATGTATAAAGCTGTCCCTGTCACCTTTGAGAAAAAGTCGTACTATCCTAAATGGTTTTCAAACAGCCTACGTCTACTCATTAAGAAAAAGAACAAAGCACATAGAAATTTAAAAAATTTAAATCTGATCACCACTATCAAATTTTCTCTTACTAAAGAAAACAAGTCAAGGCTTTGATTAAGTCTGATAAATTTAAATCCATTGATGATAGTTTAAAAAAAGAGCCTAATAAATTTTGGAAATATGTAGAATCTTTTCGGAAATCGAAAAACATTCCTAATTAATTTATTATTAATGGGATTCACATTGCTGATCAAAAAATCATTGCAATGCATTTGCTAGTTAATTTAAATCAATTCAGATCAACCATAACTCTAATTTTCTCACTTGTTATTCTAACATTAATAACTTTTTACCCCTTCCTGTAATCTCTTGTGACGATGTCAGGAAGGCCATGAGAAATGTCAAGCCTAAATCTATGGGTATGGATGGCATCCCTAATTTTATTATTAAAGGATGCTCTGAAATTTTAATACCTGTTTTAACCTACATTTTCAATTTGAGTTTAAAAACAGGGATATATCCTTCTCTTTGGAAGGAAGCATCTAGTATCCCCAAATTTAAAAGTGGTAATAAAGCTATTATAAGTAATTATAGACCTATTTCCATACTTAATAACTTTTCAAAAATTTTTGAAAAAATATTTCATAAACATATTTCTTTTTACGTGAAAAACAAAATCAATTCGGCCAAACATGGTTTTCCAAAAGGAAAATCTACGACTACTAATTTAGTATCTTATCTCAATTATGCTATGCCTATAGTTGAAACTCAGGGTCAAATTAATTCCATTTATTTTGACTTCAGCAAAGCATTTGATGTTGTTCCCCATAATATGTTACTGAGTAAATTAAATTCTTTTGGTCTTACCACTAACTACCTGGCCTTGATTGAAAATAATTTAAAACATGTACAATCCTGTGTTAGACTTGGAAATTCTTATTCTGATCCTTATATTAGTTTATGCAGAGTTCCTCAGGATTCCACTTTGGGGCCTCTATTATTTTTATTATTTATAGATGATATTTGTAAAATAATAAGTTCTAACTGCCTTTTATTTGCCGATGACCTTAAAATATTTCGCAAAATTAATAGTCTGGCAGACTGTATAACTTTGTAAAATGATATAAACGCTATTGAGCTATGGTCTGCTGATGATGAAATGAAAATTAATGAATTGAAAACTTTTGTCATTTTCTTCTCTAGAAAAACCACTTCTCTTAAATTTAATTATACTCTTAATAATATCAACATAATAAGGAAAGACTGTATTAGAGACCTATTCTTTTTCTACTCTAGCTACTCTTGTAATTCTATACTATACAACAGCAGTTCCCAAAGTGTGCTCCGCAGAGCCCTTATGGCTCCGCGAATGATTCTCAGGGGCTCCGTCTGCGGAAGTTATGAAGATGACAAAAATTGCTGCTTTCATCTAGTCTCTAGCGGGAAAACCGAAACTACTTCCATCAAGCGAAAATACTTTCTGAGAAAGTAGTTTGCGTCTGAGTCATTAGCCATCAACCAGTACTCAGTCAAAAGGAGATAACAACAGCTATAACCTTACTTTCAAAGAAGATAGTGCGAATTCCTGGGAATTGAGTTCGGAATATGTTGAACATGAGCCTGTCTCAGAGTCTACGATGCCTAGTGTAGAGGTATTGAAAGAAAGTAACAAACGAAAATACTGTGATTTATATTTGGACGTGGGGTTCACTGAGTTTGCTGATGAACGTCAACAGTGTGTGATATGTAACAAAGTTTTTCCCAATAGTTCTATGTTCCCTGCCAAGCTTAGACGGCATTTCTCAATTCAAAAATTCACAAATAAAACTGCAGACTACTTCGAAAGAAAAAGTAACGAACTCCATGCAGTTCAGACAAAATTTTACCTCGTGTAAAGCAAACAATTAGAAAGCACTGAAAACGTTGTACTTGATTAGTCATGACCAGGCTCTTGCTGGTAAACCTCACCCTTGCTGAAACTCTTATGAAACCACTATTGGTGAAGGTAGTGAAGTGCATCATGGACGAGAAAACTGCAGATTTGATTTCCAGTGTGCCCTTATCAAATAACACTGTGCATAATCGAATCCAGAATATATGAAAATACGTAAAAAATATCATGATTTCCCATATCAGTTAAACGAAATTTTCGATACAACTTGACAAATCCATGGGCATTGCCGGATTAGCTATGTTAATGATGTTTGTGCGGTATGAATTTTCAGGTTCTTTCATGAAATATTTTGTTCTGCAGCCGTTGCCATCCTCTACAAGAGGTACTGAAATTTTTCTTCTTCATTGAAAACTCGATACTGTGGGACAATTGCATTGACGTGTGCACAGATGGCTCAAAGGCCATGGTAGGTCCTGTTGCTGGTGCTGTTACAAGGATCAAGAAAGTTTAAAAAACTGAACAAGTAGTCACTGTGTACTACACCAACACGCCCTCGCAACGAAAAAATGACAGCGTTATTAAAGCAGGTACTAGACAACGCCGTCAAAATCATCAACTTTGTTAAGGCATGACCTTCGCAGTGTAGGCTACTTAAAATCCTGTGTGAAGATATGGGTAGCATACACAAGTCATTGTTAGTAATATTACACACAGAAGTGCGATGGTTGTCGCGCGGTAAAGCGAACTTCGAACGGAAGTTTCTTCACTTTTGAATTACCAGAACAGTTTGCTAGCAGATTATTTGAATGATCAGGAATGGTTGTACAAATTATGTTACTTGGCAGACATTTTTCAAAAATGAATTCAGCACATACAGTACATGCAAGGCAAACAGAAGACTATATTCGAAGCTGATGACGAAATTGTCGCACTGAAGAAAAAGATAGCGTTCTACATAGAATATGTCGACAATAAGGATCTTACGTTTCTCATTGACTTCAAACTTTATAGAAGAAAATAACATAACAATGAATGTCTCATTCATAGCAATAATGAAAGAACACCTTGACAATTTGCTTCAAAATATGAATTCATACTTTCCAAGGGACACTCAGGAATCGATTCTAAAGAAATATGAGTGAATTGTAGATCCATTTCCAGTGATGTCAAAACCAGCAGCCCTCACTGCTTCAGATATGAGGTCCTTATAGACATGGTTTCGAACAGCTACTGTCAGGCATATTTTAAAAGCAAACCATTTCCCGAATTTTGGGCTAAGTTAGGGGAGGATCTTTTGATATTAAGCTCAAAAGCTAAATTTCTCTCACTGCCTTTTGGCAGCCTACTGTGTACCTCAGTGAAACGACCTTTTCGAGGTACACGGCTACAAAAACAAAATATCGAACTTGTTTGGACATAGAAGACGATATACGTCTTCAACTGACTTCTGTGACACCGGACATTGACAAACTCTGTCGCACGAAACAGGCACATTCTTCGCATTAACTTCGGGTGAACATGTAACATTGTAACATTTTTTAAATATCTTAACTACATGTTAATATCATTTTGTAGATTTAAATAAATTATATCTAGTACTTATTTACCATTGTTTCCATTATATATATATATATATATATATATATACACACATACATACTTCCGTTTGTGTATCATGTGAAATATGCTTCATAGAACGTAGACAGATAAAACTAAAAAGTAAACATTTCTTGGGGCTCCACGAGAAACTTTTGCTTCAAAAAAGGGCTCCATGGCTGAAAAAGTTTGGGAACCGCTGCTATACATTAATCAGATCTAAACTCGAATATGCATCTGTCGCCTGAAATTCTATTACTTCTACTCATTCGGTTAAATTGGAAATCATCCAAAGAAAATTTATGTCCCTATGTGCTTTTAGGTTTTTACCAACTTCATCTATTTTCAATTATGAGCGTACTTGTAAATATTTTAACTTTTCTAGCCTTTATGCTAGATGTCTTGAACTTGACTACTTATTCTTTTGTAAGGCCTTAAAGGGTGATACTGATTGTGAATCCTTTTATAAGCAATATCTACCTTCGGGTCCCTTCAAATGGTTTAAGATTTCAAAAAAATTTTTTATACCTACAAGCCTAAATCTCTTTCTCCAGTTGTCAGATGCATGAAAGCTGCCAATTTACATTGTATTAATTCAGATCCGTTTAATGTATAGTTTGTTGTTTGACTATTCTTACATTAAGCATACTCATTGAAATTGCATTCATTTCAAATTCATTATTTTGTTTGTGTTGTTTTTGAGCTTTTCTGTATCATGTATTTTGTAGTTATCTATTCATTTTGTCATTATTGTTTATTTGTATTTGTCTCTAATTTTAATAATCATTTGTATGCACTGTTTTTGTTATTGCTTGTTCACTGTAAATCTTGTGCTAACTTTTATCTTGTGCCGACCGACCGACCAACCAAACAAACAAACAAACCACATCAAACAAACCAACCAAAACAAACAAACAAACAAACAAATAAATTATTATTATTATTATTATTATTATTATTATTATTATTATTATTATTATTATTATTATTATTATCTTCTGGGACTTAACCAAATTAATTTTATGAGAAATAGCAAAAATCTTCTCGATCTTGTTTTTACTAATGTCTTCAATAGTTCAGTTAATCTAGCTAATCATTCACTAGTTTTGGAAGATACATATCACCCATCAATCTGTATTGATCTAGAAGTCAATTTATCATTATCCGTACCTCGACAAAATCAATCCTCTCTAAATTATTCTCAAGGTGATTACCACTCTCTCTATTCTATCCTCTACAAAATTATGATTGGAATTGTATATGTTTGACTACTGATGTCAATGTTGCCACTAATTCTCTGTCTCAAATTATAAATCATGCTATATCTAAAGCTGTCCCTGTTACCTTCGTGAAAAAGTCTCACTACCCTAAATGGTTTTCAAACAGCCTACTTCAACTAATTAAGAAAAAGAACAGAGCACATAGAAATTAAAAAAAAATACAAACCTGATTACCACTATCAAATTTTTTCGAACTATAGAAAACAAGTAAAGGCTATGATTAAATCTGATAAATTTAAATGGCTACAATCCATTGATGATAATTTTAAAAATGAGCCCAAAAAATTTTGGAAACATGTAGAATCTTATCGCAAATCCAAAAAACTATCTTACTGAATTAATTATTAATGGGGTTCACATAGCTGATCAATTTGAGATCACAAATGAATTTGCTAGTCAATTTAAAACAGTTCAGAAAAAACATAATTCTAAACTCTTTATTGATGATTCTAACATTAATGACTTCTTACCTTTACCTGTAATCCCATGTGAGGATGTTATGAAGGCCATTAAAAATGTGAAGCCGAACAAATCCATGGGTACTGACGGCATTCCTAATTCTATAATTAAGGGATGCTCTGAAATTCTTAACCTGTTTTAACCTTTATATTCAATTTAAGCTTGAAATCTGGGATTTATCCTTCTCTTTAGAAAGAAGCACCCATTATTCCTGTCTTGAAGAGTGGTAATAAAAACATTGTAAGTAATAATAGACCTATTTCCATATTAAATAATTTCTCTAAAATTTTTTAAAAAATTATTCATAAACACATTTCTTTTTATATTAAAAACAAAATTAATTCTGCCCAACATGGTTTCACAAAAGGTAAATATACTACTACAAATTTAGTATCATATCTTAATCTTGCTATGCCTATAGTTGAAACTCAGGGTCAAATTGATTCCATTTATTTTGACTTTAGCAAAGCATTTGATGTTGTTCCTCATAATTTATTATTGAATAAATTAAATTATTTTGGTTTTTCCGTTAACTACCTGAGCTGGTTTGGAAACTTTAACAGATAGACAATCCTGTGTTCGACTAGGAAATTCTCTCTCAGATCCATACATTAGTTTATGTGGAGTTCCCCAAGGTTCTACATTGGGGCCTCTACTATTTCTATTATTTATAGATAATATTTGTAAAAGAATAAGTTCTAACTGTCTATTATTTGCGGATGACCTGAAAATCTTTCGCAAAATCAATGGTCTGGCTGATTGTCAAATTTTACAACATGATATAAATGCTATTGAGCTTTGGTCAGCTGATAATGGAATGAAAATTAATGAATCTAAAACTTTTGTCATTTCCTTCTCAAGAAAAACTACTTCTTCAGAATTTAATTACTCTCTTAATAATGTCAACACAGTTAGAAAAGACTGTATTAGAGACCTTGGAGTTCTACTTGATTCCAAATTACATTTTCATAATCATGTTCAACATATATATATATATATATATATATATATATATATATATATATATATAAAATCATTCCATAAGAATGCTTGGACTTATAAGGACTACAACTTATTCTTTTTCCACTCCTGTAACTCTACTAGTTTTATACAATACATTAGTCAGATCCAAACTTGAATATACATTTGTTGTTTAGAATTCTATTACTTCTACCGATTCGGTTAAATTGGAAAATATTCAAAGAAAATTTATTTCCTTATGTTCTTTTAGATTTTTACCAACTTCCTCTGTTTTCAATTACTTCTACTGATTCGGTTAAATTGGAAAATATTCAAAGAAAATTTATTTCCTTATGTTCTTTTAGATTTTTACCAACTTCCTCTGTTTTCAATTATGAACTAACCTGTAATTATTTTAACTGTTCTAGTCTTTATGTCAGACGTATGTATCTTGATTATTTATTCTTTCAAAGGCTATAAAAGGTGACATTCTTTGTGAATCCATCATAAGTAATATCTACCTTCCGATTCCTTCTAAAGGACTAAGATTTCAAAACCTTTTTTATACCAGTAAGTCTAAATCTCTCTCACCGGTTGCCAGATGTATAAAATTTGCCAATTTGTATGGTATGAAATTTGATCCTTTGAATGTATAGTTTGAATATTTTATTGTTGTTTTAATACTGGATTCAACTCTAACACATGTTTTGTTATTATTGTTTTAATGGAGTTATTTTTCTTGAATTATGGAAAATAAGTAACATTTAAAGCATTAATTTATGGACATAAAAACAAAACAGCATCATTTGAAACAAATAAAATAAATATTTTATTTGCGGGCCTGGTTGGTAATGCACGTTACAGATTATGGATTGGTAATGCTACAGTTAATGTTCCATGTAAAATGAACTAATTTTTTACGTATAATATAATTTCCTCCTCATTCTTGATACAAGAAAATGAGAAATTCTCCTATGTGATTAATGTATCCAGAGATATTGGTACTTTAATGCAATACTGTTTTTTTTTTTAATTTTTTATCCAGAATTAAGATTTTTATTGTGATCAACTCTTCACCTTATTTCAATGTACTTTTCAATATTTATTCACTCTACTATGGTAAATTTATTTGAAACATCTCATTCAAGAAGTAGTGAAGTGCATTCCTTAACCTCTCCTACTAAAACCCCATCTTCTCCTTCCCGTGGTGTAACCTGTTTTTAACAAACGAGGCTGTAGGGACTGGGTCACAGCGGTATAACTATTTCATCAAAAATGGAGGAAATGCCGTTTCACCATGCTGGTCTACCACAGCATTAACCCTTGAGCAAGCATGCATGTGTAAAAATTATACAACTTTGAATTAAAGTAGTTTAACTGCCTTCCTTTGCTTCTGATTGCTGCGAGCTTCTAGCTATTCCTTCAGGTTATGTAGTGAGAAGTTGTGTTGTTCTGTCTGCAAGCGAAGAAGTGAATATTGAAATCGAACTGCAGCATTGTCACTGTCGTGTAAAAAGTACATAGCATGCCAGGTCATGTAAGTAATATGTAATTTTCTTGCTATTTGTAATGCATTGCGATTTAGTGAAATGTACCTACATATTCCTAGTGATGACTTCGACATCTGATACCAATGAATGATATACTGTAAGGCAGCACATCAAATGGACGGCAAACTTGACTGACTACTCAACGAGGATCCAGAGTTTGAGGAAGAGCCTGACAACAAAAATTATGATAAATCAGAAGAGGAAATGGAGGTCATTATTGGAAATGACCATGATTCACAATCTGAACAACAATATGAGCCTGATACACGTGATGACTGCAGATCTTCTACTGAGAGTGATTATTTTATTGGAAAAGACAGAAATTACAAATGGAGCAAAACTTGTTGCACAGGAACAACTAAAGCTAAAAGAAAAAAACATTGTAAAAATTTTTCCTGGAGTTAAGTCTGATGCTAGAGATGTTACAAGTGAAATTGAGGCTCTCACTCAAATTATTACTATTGAAATGATCGATGAAACTGTAATGTGTACAAATCTATACATTCATTGTAAGAAGGACAGCATAGAATATTCCAGAGATAGGGATGCAAAAGATACAACACAATGTGAGATAATGGCATTACTGGGATTGTTGTATCTCATTGGAATCAAGAAAGCAAACCATACAAATGTGACTGAGCTTTGGGCAACAGATGGCTCTAGAATACAAATAACGAGAGCGGTCATGAGCTACAAAAGGTTTCTATTTATTTTACGCTGCATCCGTTTCGATAACAAGACAACCAGACAAGAAAGAAGGGTGAGTGATAAACTTGCAGCCATACGTACAATTTTAGACGAGTTTGTGGTAAATTTAAGAACAGTTATAGCGTAAGTGAATTTGTAATAGTGGACGAAAAATTGCAAGCTTTCCAGGAACATTGCTCTTTCGTTCAATATATCCCGAACAAGCCAGTTAAATATGGGCTAAAGCATTCTTTGCAAGCAACATCGAAGTTTATTGTGTAAAACAGCCCCCATACCATATTTCCAATTCTCTGAGTGATGTTGTCGAAAGGCTTGTTACACACATTGAAGGCTCCAACAGAAATGTTACTACTGACAATTGGTACACCAGTTATGACCTAGCTGCCTCTTTGTTGAAAAAAGGACTCGCATTGGCACTATGAGAAAGATCAAACGACAAATTCCACCAGAATTTTTGCTCCTTAAGAATCGAGGTGTTGATACGTCCTTGTTTGGATTTCAAAAGGATATGACTTGGTGTCTTAAGTTCCAAAAAAGTTTCCAAAAAAGAACAAGGCTGTTATCCTATTATCGATTATGCACGACTCTGGGACAATAAATGAACATACCAACAAACCAGACATTATTTTGGAAAAAACGCCACAAAGAGAGGAGTCAACACATTGATCAAATGTGTGGTGTGTATTCTGTTGTGCGTGTGACAAGGTGGCCACTGGTAATATTTTTTTTTTCCCTTATGGATGTAGCAGGTATCAATGCCCAAGTAATCTTTTGTGCAAATGAAAAAAATAAGAGAAGAATATTCTTGAAAAATTTGGAATTTTCTCTTATGAAGCCTCAGCTCGTAGATAGAGCTGAAATCTCTTCACTGCCTGCCGATGTCATGGCATTTCTTCGGAAATACAAAGAACCCCAAGCTGAGGTAGTTGCAGAGCCCATTACGAAAAAGAGAGCTCACTGTACGACCTGTGGCCCTACTAAAAATATCTCAACCACAATAAGATGTGGCGCCTGTCATTGTTTCATCTGCAAGGATCATGTGAAAATAATACACACATGTTATAAGTGTCTACTACCTCTCGAAGATGCAGAAGAGATGTTGTGATCTGTTGAAACTGATGAGTAAATGGACAACATTTTCATTACAGTTCAATAATAATCGTGTTCGTAATTAAATGTAGTAAAAAAAAGCGTGTAATATACAGTATCATACAAGTTTCTTGACTTTATTTCAGTAATTAAACTGGAAACTGTCTTCGAAGAAACAGATCATTTATATAATTTTAAAAAATGTTTATGCTTTTTGCAACTAAGTGTAGTAACAATTGTCTATGTGACATGTAATGCAAGATTTAATTAGTTTTAGTAGCTGTTAAATAAATTGAAAATTATATTCTAAGAAAGAGTGATTTCTATTAACAGAACACAATTTTTCCTAGATGTGTACTAAATACACAGCGTGCCAGCTCGTTTAACAAAAGATCACACACCTGCTCCAGGGTTAAAGCGTTTCCTAAATGACAAATAGGAAATATAGTCAATGGACATGTGATAACAGTCCTCCTGACTAGGCTGAAACAACCCGCTGACCAATGGTAGATGCAGTCCTCCATTCATATTGAAGGACAAAATAAAAGTCTTACATCTAAATACTGGGAAGCAAGAGAGCAAATACCTCTATTGTTAAATCAAGAGCATTAGATACCTACTTATATCTCATTTAGATATTTTTGACATTTCCAGAGAAAAAATAAAAGGTATATTATGTTGAAAATGTAGAAAACTCACATCTAGGTCCCCTTAAGAAAGCCAGTCTCAGTTCTTACTGATCAGTCTTTGTACAGTCACTCAAAATGTTGCAGGCCAGCCACAACCTTCTATTTATCTTCATAGTATATCCAGCTATTCGCTGACATCACGTGTTCCACTAGTTTCACTATGAATTTCCTCTTCTTACAAATGATGGGTAAAAAAGCACGATGCTGGTTGTATACTTCAGCAGCCACATTCCAAAGATGAGGTGTATTCAGTATGTATTGGAGAGAACTGTCCAAGGTTACAGGGATTGCAGATTTTAGATTAGTTCTATGGATGTTTGTGACAGGGCAGTTTAAGAGGATATGTTCCAAATCTTCTTCGTTATTGTTACAACAGCAACAACTACTAGAGTCAACAAGATTAAAGTGGTGAAGATACTTCTGAGTGATAATATGGCCTGTCCTGGCTCTTGCTAAGAAAGTTTGTATGTGTCTGGGAATGTTGCGGAACATTTGTAAATCATTAGGTTTCTTTTGAATGTTTTGAAGTACTTGGCCTTTATCAGAAGAAAGCCATAATTCGATCCATAAATTTGTTAAATGAGAATTAACTGCAGAATATGCGCTGGCTAAAGAATTTATTTGCATAGGTTTGAGCCCCAAAGATGTTGCCTGTTTAGCAATATTACTGTATCTATAATCTCATTTCTAGCAATGCCGCAATGACTAGGTATCCATTGAAGTACTATTTCTTTTTGGAGATTTAGTTTATTTAATACTAGCCGTACCCGTGCACTCTGCTGCACTTGTTAGAAATAAATATAAAGTAATTACTTACCTACTTAATGGCTTTTAAGGAACCCAGAGGTTCATTGCCGCCCTCACATAAACCCGCTATTGGTCCCTATCCTGAGCAAGATTAATCCATTCTCTATCATCATATCCCATCTCCCTCAAATCCATTTTAATATTATCTTCCCATCTACGTCTCGGCTTCCCTAAAGGTCTTTTTCCCTCCAGTCTTCCAACTAACACTCTATATGCATTTCTGGATTCGCCCATACGTGCTACATGCCCTGCCCAACTCAAACGTCTGGATTTAATGGTCCTAATTATGCCAGGTGAAGAATACAATGCGTGCAGTTCTGTGTTGTGTAACTTTCTCCATTCTCCTGTAACTTCATCCCTCTTAGCCCCAAATATTTTCCTAAGCACTTTATTCTCAAACACCCTTAACCTATGTTCCTCTCTCAAAGTGAGAGTCCAAATTTCACAACCATAAAGAACAACTGGTAATATAACTGTTTTATAAATTATAACTTTCAGATTTTTTGACAGCAGACTGGATGATAAAAGCTTCTCAACCGAATAATAACAGGCATTTCCCATATTTATTCTGTGTTTAATTTCCTCCCGAGTATCATTTATATTTGTTACTGTTGCTCCAAGATATGTGAACTTCTTCAACTCTTCAAAAGATAAATTTCCAATTTTTATATTTCCATTAATTAAGGTGATATGTAATTACTTAAATTGGTAATAGTTGGGTGAAATAGAAGTACTTATAAGTTAGATTTACTTACTTACTTACAAACGGCTTTTAAGGAACCCGAAGGTTCATTGCCTCCCTCACATAAGCCCGCCATCGGTCCCTATCCTGTGCAAGATTAATCCAGTCTCTATCATCATATCCCACCTCCCTCAAATCCATTTTAATATTATCCTCCCATCTACGTCTCGGCCTCCCCAAAGGTCTTTTTCCCTCCGGTCTCCCAACTAACACTCTATATGCATTTCTGGATTCGCCCATACTTGCTACATACCCTGCCCATCTCAAACGTCTGGATTTAATTCGAAATTTTCTCGGGCTTCCAGCCAGGTCATAATTTGGTGGATCACCAACTTATGACCTGGCTGGAAGCCCGAGAAAATTTCGAATTATCACGTCGCCAGGAAAGCTTCAGTAGTCTGGATTTAATGTTCCTAATTATGTCAGGTGAAGAATACAATGCGTGCAGTTCTGCGTTGTGTAACTTTCTCCATTCTCCTATAACTTCATCCCGCTTAGCCCCAAATATTTTCCTAAGCACCTTATTCTCAAACACCCTTAACCTATGTTCCTCTCTCAGAGTGAGAGTCCAAGTTTCACAACCATACAGAACAACCAGTAATATAACTGTTTTATAAATTCCAACGTTCAGATTTTTTGACAGCAGCTGGATGATATAAGTTTCTCAACCGAATAATAACATGCATTTCCCATATTTATTCTGTGTTTAATTTCCTCCCAAGTGTCATTTATATTTGTTATTGTTGCTCCAAGATATTTGAATTTTTCCACCCCTTCGAAGGATAAATCTCCAATTTTTATATTTCCATTTCATACAATATTCTGGTCACGAGACATAATCATATACTTTGTCTTTTAGGGATTTACTTCCAAACCGATCGCTTTACTTGCTTCAAGTAAAATTTCCGTGTTTTTCCTAATCGTTTGTGGATTTTCTCCTAACATATTCACGTCATCCGCATAGACAAGAAGCTGATGTAACCCATTCAATTCCAAACCCTGCCTGTTATCCTGAACTTTCCTAATGGCATATTCTAAAGCGAAGTTAAAAAGTAAAGGTGATAGTGCATCTCCCTGCTTTAGCCCGCAGTGAATTGGAAAAGCATTAGATAGAAACTGACCTATACGGACTCTGCTGTATGTTTCACTGAGACACATTTTAATTAATCGAACTAGTTTTATAAGTTAGATTTACTTTTGCTTATCGTAGGCATTATTATAGAATAGTTTTATTTATAGTTCTAGGTTTATTGCATCTACTATTTATAGATTTACGTTTATTTTACTTAATTTTATTACATTTACGTTTATTTTATTTTATTTCATGTAACTGTAATTATTGTATATTATATATCACTACCACCGGGTGTATACCCAATTGTAGTGTTAAAAAAAAGCGCGCGCACGCATGCGCACACACACACACTCTCTCTCTCTCTCTCTCTCTCTCTCTCTCTCTCTCTCTCTTCGTACAATATTCTCGTCACGAAACATAATCATCGAGGAGACGGCCTCCAGATATGGAGGGTAGCTGTGAATATATTGAATAAGCAGTCGCGGAGAGCCGATAAGGAGTGGTCCTTCAGCTTGGAGGTTGGGCAAAGGGCTAACAACCCATCACAGTAAAAAACAGCTTGTTATGAATCCTTCAAATATAAAGTAATTACATAATTAAAACAGCATATTTGGTCTAGGGAACATTCGTGTTTGATAGGATAAATCGTTTAATGAATGAATGAATGAATGAAGCCACTGTGTCCCATGAAGGGCTAGGGCCTCCTACAGGAGGGGAAGCTCGGTTGGTGTGGTTCATATGATGAGCTATTTCACGTGAACAACATTTACATTCACATTCACTATATGAGATAACTAGAGTTTGTTAAATTTTAGTTCTATATGAGTTTGTTCACTATCTGTCTCCACTCGTTCCTGTTGTGGGCGATGGTTGACCAGTTCCCTCCCAGTTGCTCCTTGAATGTATCTGCCCTGGCCTGCCTTGTGTTCTCCTTCCTATGTACGGGTCCCACATGGTGGTTTCTCGCGTCCATCTGCCTTGTTGCTGCCTTGCTACATGACCACCCCACTTTCACTTCGTTATGAGGGCTTTTTCTGTGATGTTCTCAGAAGCTGTAATTTTCTGCAGTCCTGTGTTGGAGACCTTGTCTTTCAGTGATACACCAACTATCTTCCTCTCCATTTTCCTTTGGCATATTTCGATGTTCATCTTTTGCCTCTCTGTGAGGGCCCAGGTTTGGCAACCGTATATTAGCACCGGGAATACACAGGAGTTAAGAGCCTCTAGTGTGAGTCTATGGTTTATGGACCTGTCGAGGAGTATAAACTTTAGCGCCCAGAAGGCTTTCCAGGATTGTGTTATTCTCCTTTGTATTTCTTTCTCCAGCCCTTGGTTAAGTGAGACAGTCTGCCATAGGTAGATGTAATCGTCCACGTGTTCTATCTCGCTTCCTAGTACTGAGATTGGTGTTGGGGTTCTATTTGACATTATTTTTGTTTTACTGTAATTGATTGAGAGCCCAACACAGTTGCTGAGCTCGTTCAGTTCGATAAGCATTTCCTGTAGTTCATTTGGTGACCTGGAAAACAGTACAACATCATCCGCAAATCTTAGGTTGGTTAACCTTCTGCCATTTATTATAATGCCATATCCCATTTGAGCTCTCTGAAGACTTCTTCTAATACGCTTGTGAACAGTTTCGGTGAGATTGGATCGCCTTGCTTTACTCCCCTACATAGCCGAAAAATCTGCTCCTCTTTTTCCGTCTTCACTTTTGCTTTGCTCTGAGCGTATAGTTTAACATGCTACTTAATTTAAATTGTATTTAAATAATTAAAATGCGATCATTTTGGTCCAGAGACCACTCATTTGGTGCAATGATAATTCCTTTAACATGTTTCTTAATTGTTATTACATGCAAATAATTAAAATAGGCCCATGATCATTTGGTTCAGAGAACATCCGTTTTAGGTGCAAGGATAATTCATTTAACATTTTTTCTAAATTAGTCTTGAATGCATCCTTCAATAAATCACTCCAAATTAATAGAGTGGATTGTGTACGAAGATAATTTTTATGTTAACCTTACTGTGCATTTTTTTTCTTGTTAAGTTTATTTTATTCATGCCTCAACATCTGTGGTCATGTCACGTGCTTAGAATGTCTGGGTATATCAGTAGGCCGTTTTTACTCTTGTTGAGTGTCTGTTTCTATTGTGTGTTATAGATGGCTTGTTTTCATGTAAGTGATTATAAAGTTTGATTAATGTTTTTGGTATTGATAATTGAGGCGGTGATGAATCATGGCATGTATCTTTCCAATCCGGCATTTGCCTTTATGACTAAGGGAAATCATGAAAAACCCCAGTCAGATTGGTCGGCCATGGGGTTTAAACCCGGGACCTCCCGAATGCGTATCTCAAATGCTACTGCCTGAGCCAACTTGCTCGGTTGTATATCATTGTTCATGCAAATAAAAAAATGAGGTACCCTACATAAATATTATTTTAAGAAACACAGGAAACGAATATGGGTAAATTATGAGTGCAGGAACGCTATTTCGTGACACCTTTTAAAATAACTCAGCTCCAGTGAGATCTATGGTAAAATGCTTATTTATTATGGGCTGTATTTTTGGTCCAGTAAAAATACTCATCTTTATGACAAAACTCTTAACTATTATGTTCTGTGAACAAAAATAAACTTAAGTGTATAAAATTAGAGTATTTTATTTGGACCAAATAAGGTTTCAATAATCGAATTATACAATATTTCGATAGAATATCAAGTTTTCTGTGCGTAAAGATCTATTTTAATCTTATCTCAGCCCTCATATCTAGAGAAACTACAAATTTAAAATAGTAAAGGAATTATCCAAATCGATTAAATAGCTTCTGAGATTACTTCATACAAACACACAAACATTCTCTGTAAATTAATATTGATAAACTTCAAGGCCGCCTTAAATAGACAGAGTCATTTGTTTTAATTTCATTATAGCCATCGTTGTCATTCCTGCAATAACTCCTATGTGACATATTTATCGATTTTCAGATTTTTGCTCTGTTAAATAACTTAAATAATGATACAGCAAATAATAAAATCTCCTATATATAATTATATTTCTTTCTTCCGAAAATTTAAGAATTCACGATCTCCTATGTACCAGTGCCATTGAATGAACAAATGTGTTTCTTCTTCCTACTGAAAAATTTTATATTTTACACATAGGAGTTATTACAGGAACAACGACACTATAGTCTGAGGCAGCTGTGAAAATGTATTGTATTGTTATTTTAAAAGTCTTGTATATCCTTAAACATTAGTCCTATCAAAATTTTGCATAGAATAAAACTTATCAGAAATGATTTTTAAAGAAACTTTTGTTGTGTAATATTTTTCACAAAAATCAATAATAAGCAAGATATTTCGATTTATTTAATTCAGGCCCCCTTATAACCCCACTTTTAAATAAAGTATTTTGAATGCCATATAGCCTAAAATCTAAGTTACACCGAACTTAATTTATATTTCAATTTTAATCGAAATCGGTTCAGCCATTATCGCGTGAAAAGATAACAAACATCTAGACAGACATACACACAAAAATTTCAAAAAACCAATTTTCGGTCTCAGGATGAATAATTATACATGTTAACATCAATTATTTTTGGAAAAACGAAAATTACCACAAAAATTTCCGTTACAGATTATAATTAGTAAGTATAGATATTATTTAAAAAGTGTGTTGATAACAGATGTCCTCCAATAAGTAAGTTTTTAATTGTGGTGGGACTTCTTGAATCTCAGGAGGAACAACTTTAGAACAGAGCAACATAATCTGCTTGGCTCATTGCCCAATTTTTTTGCATTGCATTATTGCATAATGTATTTTAACACGATTCAATTGAGCATAGTTAAAATTTGGATTATCAATCTTCTTAATGTATCCAGCTGTTTGCTGACAACATAAAGTCCACTACAGTCCACTGTATTCTATTCAGTTGTTGTTTAAAAAAAAAGTCACACCGTCCAGTCAATTAGAGCCAAGTTTAATATTGAAAAGAACCATACAATGAGGCAAAGAGGCAAATATAATACCAAAAGGATTGAGGTATGGTGTCAGTCCAATGTAGAAGCAACAAAATTTGGATTATAAAATAATGGAATGCTAAGCTAACGTATTATTACTGCACACTAAATCAGTACACTTGTGTTCTTCGTTAATTCTCTGAGATGTATGTAGTACATAAACATTGTTTTAAGAAATAGAAGAAACGAATATACTGAATAGCCTATCAAGTTTTCTGTGCATAAGAATTTATTTTAATTTTACCTGTCCTTGATTCACTCAGAAGTTACTGTAATAACATTATAGCATTATGTCCATCTAGAGAAACTACACTTTCCAATGGTGAAATAATAAATTATACAAATCAGTTATTTAACTTCCGAGATTACTTCATACAAACACAGGAACATTCTGTATGTTAATAGCTTCCATTTGTTGTTGTCGTCCAAGGCCCCTTATAGATGAAGTCATGTGTTTTTATTTCATTACAGTCCATTAAGTGGCAATAATAAATGCATTGTTATTTTAAAACTCATTTATCTCATTAAATTACCAGTTCTATCAAAATTTTGCATAGAATAAAACTTATCGGAAATCATTTTTAAAGAAACTTTTGTTATGTAACATTTTTCATGAAAATCAATAATAAGGGAAATATTTCGATTTATTTAATTCAAGCCCCCTTATAACCCTTCTTTTAAATGAAGTATTTTAAGTGCCATATAGCCTAAAATCTAAGTTACAACGAACTTAAGTTATATTTCAATTTTCATAGAAATCGGTTCAGCCATTATCGCGTGAAAAGGTAACAAACATCCAGACAGACAGACAGACACACAGACAGATAGATAGACAGACATACAAACAAAAATTTCGAAAAAGCGATTTTCGGTTTCAGGATGCTTAATTATACATGTTAACACCAATTATTTTTGGAAAAGCGAAAATTACCAGAAAAATTTCGGCTACAGATTTATTATTTGTATAGATTTTTTTGTATAGAGATTGTAATTTGTGCATAGGAAGTTAGTATATATCATGACATTTAGAATAGCTCCCATCGAGTCACTGAAAATGCATACAAGTATATCAGATAAGGTAGAGACATGTAAAAGAGCTGCCTCTATGGCCAGTAGTTCTATTTCGAGATTAGAGGGAGATGAACGTGATGTATAATATTTCTCATTATATTTTGGGATATAATACCCTGGCCTGAAAGTCCATCATCAGGATTCCGTGACCCATCAGTATAGATATGAAGAAAATTTTCATATTTGTTACAGTTTGGTTCCATGGCACAAGATTTTAAAACATGTGGTGCATCATTCTTAATATAATCGCCTGGGATATTAATATAACACTTTGGCCTTTTCCACAACCATCATGGAGTTTCATTGACAACTAAATTTTGTTCCATCGTTACACAAGTTACATTTTAGAGGAACATCTTCCATTTGTATATTATAAAACTTGAAGTTGTGATCCGTTATTTGAAAAAACATACAACATCTTGACGAAGACTGAAGGTTAAGGTGAATTTTAAGAATTTTCTCACATATATAACCAAACAGGTTGGACATTACACTCAATTTCTATTGCACATGTTGAGTTGGTTTTAGGCACTCCCAAACACAGTTTTAATGCAGCGTTTTGGAATGTAGTAATTTTCTTCAGGTGTGTCTTTGATGTACCACTCCAAATTTCACACCCATATAATAATTTGGATCTTATATAAGCTATATAAAACGATCTCATTTTTATATCAGATCCCCATTTTTTATTTGCAACAATTTTTAAAAGATTAAGTCTAGGCACACATCGTGTAATAATATGATTGATATGTGCGTACCATAGGAGCTTTTCAAAAAAATAATGCCAAGAACTTTTGGAGTTGGATTATATGGGATTTGCAGATTGTTGATGAAAATGGGAAGTTTATAGTTTTCAGACTATATTTTCTTGTAAATACAGCGTATTCGGCTTTTGAGTGTGATACAGATAATTTCCATTTACATGCCCAAGTGTTTAGATTATTTACGGCTATTTGAATAGATTTTAATGCTCTATCTGGGTCTTTATTGGTAGCCCATATTGGAACATCATCAGCATAAATACATATTTTGACGTCAGAAGGAATGACGTCAGGTAGGCTATGTAACATGATGCTGAAGAGGGTTGGAATAAGTTAGATCCTTGTGGTATACCACTGGTGATCCTTTCCACAATCTTCGTTACCAATAACTCAGCAAGCTTTGAGAGTTGGATAATTTGGTTCTACTATACTTTGTTTAAACTAAAATTATTAGTTTTCTAAACCAGTGTCACCAAAACTGATAATTCCTTAGGCATATCCTCTCGAGTTTAGAGCAAATTTGAATCTCAAAAAAGGTAGCTTTAATTAAAAAGCACGGTTTTTTTTTTAACTACAAGCAGCTTACCAAATGAATGAAGAGATTATTCAGATGTCTCGAGATGGTCTGCGAAAATTTGGTCTTCCATTTGTCAAACCTCTTCCTTTGCTCTTGTACAGCAGCTAAGCGTACCAATGCTGGGTGGATTTCAGCATTCATTGCAGCCAACAAAGCCTTGCCTGCTGCTACTGCATCTTGTAGTCCTTGAGCACTTGTCAAATCAGCATCAATGAGAGCCATCTGGTGCTTGTGTGGTAAGTCAAGTTGTGACTGAAAAACAAGTAAAGGAATGTTGTAACTTTTTAAATAATTCTGCCCAAATAGCTATCTAGGGTGAAACTTCTTGACTTACATGGACTTCAAAGATCTCAAGGAAAGAAAAGTTGTAACATGTTGTCAGATAAAATATACTGCACAAGTGACGACTTCTGCACTTAAAAATTGATCCCAATTGTAACATCAGTCTTTTTTTTTGTTGAAATTTTTCAGTCAGTAAAGTCACCTATAATTGTTTATAAGTCTGGTAATGGAGCTGCCCCAGTTCTATAGGAGAGACAACAACAGCAGCATCATAATTACGCCCTATAACATTTTCTCTATTTGTCTATAATCTGGAAAATACTGAAGGTATTTTAGAGCATTACAAAGATAAGCTGTACAAAACCTGTATCCTACCTAAACAGCAACAGAATTTACAAGACAGACAGCCCAATCCAAATGGTCAGCAAGTGGATTTTGAAGATTAGATGCAGAAGTGTGTATTTCTATTTTGTAGTTATGGTAATTTTCCAACTTATGTTTCAAAATTCAACCATCTATGGTCATGTCAATGAGATTAAGTATTCTAATTGCCTAATGATAAATGACTATCACTCTATCTTTGGTTGAACCTTATGTTAGACTATCCAAATCGAAGAGTTCTCTAAATTCAATGGCCATTTTACTATTTAATACATAGCCTCAATAAATGCACACTTTAAATTTTAATGTATTTAAGTATATGTTGTACAGCTGGCTTGTTGACAATTCCTTTTACAATATTACGGAATATCTTGATAGTAGTGTAAATATTTTAAAGTAATTTCATGTATTTTCATTCTTATATTTCTTAATTCATTTTATCTGTTATTTTATTATTTTATAAAGAGATAGGTTTGGAAGTAAATCCCAAAAAGACAAAGTATATGATTTTGTCTCGTGACGAGAATATTGTACGAAATGGAAGTACAAAAATTGGAAATTTATCCTTCGAAGAGGTGGAAAAATTCAAATACCTGGGAGCAACAGTACAAATATAAATGATAATCGGGAGGAAATTAAACACACAACAAATATGGGAAATGCCTGTTATTATTCCAATGAGAAGCTTTTATCATCCAGTCTGCTGTCAAAAAATCTGAAAGTTAGAATTTATAAAACAGTTATATTACTGGTTGTTTTTTATGGTTGTGAAACTTGGACTCTCACTTTGAGAGAGGAACATAGGTTAAGAGTATTTGAGAATAAGGTGCTTAGGAAAATATTTGGGGCTAAGAGGGATGAAGTTATAGGAGAATGGAGAAAGTTACACAACACAGAATTGCACCTGATATAATTAGGAACATTAAATCCAGACGTTTGAGATGGGCAGGGCATGTAGCATGTATGGGCGAATCCAGAAATGCATATAGAGTGTCAGTTGGGAGGCCGGAGGGAAAAAAGGCCAAGACGTAGATGGGACGATAATATTAAAATGGATTTGAGGGAGGTGGGATGTGATGGTAGAGACTGGATTAATCTTGCTCAGGATAGGGACCTTATGTGAGGGCGGCAATGAACCTCCAGGTTCCTTAAAAGTAAGTAAGTAAGTATTTTATTACTTTAATTGTACACTACATTTATTTTATTGTATTTCGACAATGTCTATAGCATATATCTTGCTCATGACAATGAAAACTGATTAAGTCTTTCTTGTGTGAAATTATATATCATTCCCTTATGTCTTATTGATGTCAAAAGACATCTAGTTGTGCCAATAATGTTTTGTAATTAGCTCTGTTGTCTTCAAATTTATTATTTTTACTTTGTTATTTAATGACTCTATATCAACTACTAGGTTATTTAGCGTCGATGAGATTGGTTATAGCAAGATGGTATTTGGTGAGATGAAGTCGAGAATACACTATTATATTATCTGACATTCGCCTTATGGAAACCTCGGAAAAAACCCAACAAGGTAATCAGTCCAAGCAGAAATTGAACCCACGCCTGAGCGCAATTTCAGAATAGCAGGCAAGCATCTCAGTCAATGAGGCTTCTGATGGCCTTTCAAATTTAAATTACCCTAAAATCAGATATTCAATAGGTCTCCTATTATGTAAAACAAGCATAATGAGACAAGGAAATGACTGAAACAAGCAAAGGTGAAAATATTGAGTGCTACCAGGTAACCAAGTTAAGTGTTAAAGTAAGTAGAAACAAAGGGAAATACTGTATAACATGGAATAATTTTTGCTATATTAGCAATTGGTTTATTAGGTTTTGTAGTATGAGCACACCATATATTTACTGTAGAAATGGATGTTGATACACGAGCATACTTTATCTCAGCTACTATAATTATTGCAGTACCAACAGGGATTAAAATTTTTAGTTGATTAGCTACTGTACTTCACTACGATAATATAATGGCCTGAGAAGAAAATTCTGAGCGGATCATATGCGGAGACTAAGAAAAGGGCATAAAATAAGAAAAAATTGGAGAATGCTGGATTTGCAGTGAAAGACC
Organism: Periplaneta americana; assembly: GCF_040183065.1. Classification (NCBI taxonomy): domain Eukaryota; kingdom Metazoa; phylum Arthropoda; class Insecta; order Blattodea; family Blattidae; genus Periplaneta; species Periplaneta americana. Next base: position 107,476,201 of record NC_091124.1, read on the forward strand.
TGCTCTTGGACAGGAAACTATGAATGAATGTTTATATTGCTAGTAAAAGCTAAATTGGATAAAATTAGAATGACAATGGCGTTTTCTGCGTGATTATAACGCAATTCTTAAGAAAATATCATTAAAACTCTTATTTTCAAGTGCAGGCTAACTGATGATGCCTTACCATTGGCCAATATACACCAAATGCTCAGTCAGTGACCAGTGATAAGGGAAATATAAAAGAGAATAAAATCTACAGCTGCAAGTAGAAAAAAATGCATCTTTTAGTGCTTTTAACTTTTTAAGTACAGTAGAATCTCTCTTATCCGGCACCAAAGGGACCAGTCTAGTTCCAGATACGAGATTTTGCCAGGCAATTGAATAAATACCGGTATATACAAAAAAAAAAGTTCGTATTTCATGGTGCCAAATGTTGAAACTGTACCCATGTGAAGGTTACTTCTCTATCTCTTGCTCATAACTGAATAAACATAAAAACTGTGTGGATTTTCCTTATTAAAACATATCACATAACACAAATACATAATACACTAATTTTAGGTTCGAATATTCACTGAAAATTAAAGTTTGTGTGATCTTCCTAATGTGGCAACACTGATGGCCCGAACATAATTAAATAAACATAAAGACTGTGTGGATTTTCTTTGTTAAAACACATTACACAACACAAATAATACACTAATTTTAGATTAGAATATTCACTGAAAATGTAAGTTCGTGCAAACTTCCTTATGTGGCAAAACTGACGACCCAGACTGTGGTAATGTGGCAGATTTAAACTTTTTTTTTTTTTGACCCAGGCAAAAGTGCCATTGTTTTGGTATTGCTGGTTATTTGGGTGCCTTTACTGTAATATGTTTTCAAAGGTAACTGAAACTGCCAGGAAAACCAGAAGCATGGCTAATCAAAATAAGTTCCTTTAGCAAAATGAAAGCATATCAATCCACTACATAAAATTCACTTGCTCATAAATTTTGTTCAAAATGACCATTCACTGCAATACAAGCTTTCATACATGTGATTCAGCATTTCAAAAGTAATCTCATATGATTCTGCATCTTGCTGAGATCACATGTTCCTTCTAGTCTTCTAACATGAATAGAAGTTGTGTGTTAGGAAGTTGACATACTGGTACTTGTCTGCATTCAATGCAAAAAGATCAGATAAGGTGATGATCAACTATTGCACATCATAGATTTAAAGTATATTGATGCTGCCTCTTCATCTTATGAATCTAATAGGGATTAGTGATTGACCAATAGTGCTCAGTGCCAAAAATTTACACGATTCTCAAAATAATGTCCGGTAGCTATGAAGAATGTGTAGCACTTTCTTTGACTAATGCCATTTTCTACAGACTGTAGATATAACATGAGAACTAATTTGTGAATTGACAGCAATAGCAGCTGCGGTAAAACATTAACTTCATTTTGTTCTCCTGTTACCATTTTTTTTCCAAACATGTTTGTGAGGTGTTACACGATATTCACAAATGCTTGTCCAGATGGTTTATATGCCTCACGATATTTCTCGGCATACAAATTACAAGTGCACTGCATTTCTCCTATAGAGTCATCATTTTACCCAGGCTCACTTTCAGTGCCACCAAGGCTGCAGGCATACATCACTGTTTGCCTGCCAACACTGCAGTCCCCACACAATCGGAGGACTGACGTGACACACACACATTCTGATGTATCACGATAAATCGGATAATTTTGCTAACTTAGTACAATTATTTTGCAAATTACAATTGTGAACGTGCCTAACATCACTTACCTTTTCGAAGAAGATACTGAAATTGTTCTCCTTGTACTCTGAGACAGATGTTATAGTGTTATAACAAATTTTCATTCACACATTGCTGTTAACAAAATATTAGCTATTTCTTCTCTTGTGTTATTTTGTAGTTTTGTATGGATGAAATTTGAGTAATTTTTTATGCTGACCCATAGCTGGGTTAACTTAGGGATAGACTTCGTTATGAATATTCTAATTGAGCACAAATATCATTAAGCTTTTCATCTGTTAATATACGTGATGTTTTCAATTTTTTTTCTTATCCAATACTGTTGTTGTACTTGTGACTATTTTATTAACTACATGTCTGCTAGGCTGATCAACCCCCAAAATGCAGTATGACACTGGGCAGGTGATTTGCTTTTTTACAAATGAAACTCTTTGTTCTGCACATTACTCACACACCATAACCCAACTGTCTTACCTTGTTTGTAGCTCATTTTGCATACCGTACTTACTGCTACATGTTTGTGGGTGGATGCATTTTGCTTAATCACAGAGGGAACCCAGGTAAAATTATGGCTTTGGAAATTCACTATATAATAGAATCATACCAGCTTTTCAGCACCTATAACAACTATCTTCTGTACAATATCAAGCACAACTTTCTTCTATGAAATAACAAAAAAAAAAAAAAATGACTTGATGCCATATGCAACAAAACAAATTGTCAATATATACGAAAGTTTACATAAATGATCAAATAGGGTATCATATACGATAAATCAGAACTCAATGTAGAGATGCCATATTGTATCACAAAATGGGTATCACCATTAAGTATGGTTTGTGAAACTCATTTTCATTATATCTCTTGAAGTATTTACACTATGCAAATGTAAGAAAGAGCAATGTCATTCTTCTTTCATCTACTTTAATTTTTGCTATGAATATGAGCATTGTTCTGTTTTAAAAAATAGCTTTGTGATGAAAGCAAGCACATTTTCCTATAATTTTCACATATATATACATGCTAAATTTGTGAGCCCCTATTTCCCTTTCAATTTCGTGGAAATAATACATAAATAGCAGCAATCGTTTATAAGATATTTAAGATGGTAAGGTCAGACATCTCACTGTACAATACTGACAATATTATGACAGAACAGTTAACAAACTTCGTGAAAAATGCATAACCAATATGAAAGTATTAGAAACTTCCGACAACTGACAAAACATCCTTGTATTAGACAAAAAGTAGCAGTAAATGCAGACAGTGAAGCAACATTAGATCTACCAAGAACAGCTTTAAAAATTGAAACATTAGTACTGGTAGTAATTAAAATAAGAGAACAGATTAACAAACTTATGGTATAGGGATGGATCATTCATTTCAAAAGAGTAAAATACATATATAGGAATAAGACGAAATGAAACACAGATAAACTTCCAAAACAAGTCGCGACAAAAGAAATAAGGGAAATGACTTATACCAAGAAACCAAGATAGATAATAATCACTGATAAAAGGGAGAAGAGCCTGGCCAAGCAGCAAACTGACTGAACAACTACTACCAAAGAAACAATCCCTTCATCTAGAAGAACATTATGGCCTTAGTTGAATATTATTCTAGAGATGAAAACAAGAACATGATAAGACAGGACACTACTTGTATAGATTCAAGATAATAACTGACTCAATGTAACTGTGTGACAAAAGAGAACAAATATTCATTTAATTTTCAGTGTAAAAACTGAAAGAGCAAAGGAAAATGTTACAAACGCAAATAACAAATAATGAAGTGAAGCTGATGCGAACAAACAAATAAGTGCCCAGAACACTTCGTAAAATTTGTCAATAATAATAATTTTATTTAAAATTTAAATTATTGTTTATTTAACGACTCTTGCAACTGCCAGGTTATATCAGCGTCGCCAGTGCACACTTAAATACCACTGACCTGGGCTGGGATCGAACCCGCAACCTTGAGCATAGAAGGTCAGCACTGTAACAACTATGCTACCCAGGCAGCCGACTAATATAATTTTATTATAAAGACCTGTAAACGAATGAACAAGAAACCAAAGCATATAGTATTATTACTTTTTAATCAAGCATGCTGTAATAAAATTTAAAAAACACACACACACATACACAATTAGTTTCACCTCTTCTGACCTCTAAGAGTCTGGCTGATATGTACATCTATTAATTAAAAGGCAGTAATCTCACTTGACTATATGTGTCAGAGGAAGAACAATTGTTGTATACATTTGAAATATGATTAGTGTCATATGTTACTAATCAATGATGTATGCAATGAAGGAGGAAAGGAACTGGCCATACTACCCCATTATCTCCTGGCTTTGTTGCATCATGAGTGATGCTCTTTTGGTGTCACTTATGAGGTTCCAACCTGGCTTCAGGCTGTTGACTAAACAACAATAACTATTGGAATGTTTGAGGCCTAAGTTACTAAATAAATGGGAAGTCATATATACATATATATGAGGCGTGTTCTTAAAGTAAGTTCTGTTTTCAATTATAGCCGTCGCATCACTGCAGTCGTTATTTTGTGCATGCGTGTTTTCTTCTTCAGTACTCAGGCACGCTGTGCATGCAGTTTCAGAGCTTCAGTCCGTGTGTGTGGTTAGTTGTGATCAGTTGAAATGTTTAAAGTGATCGAGCACCCCGTCGACTGTGAGATGCGGTCTGTTATCCATTTCTTGAAAGCGAGAAACATCAAACCAGCTGACATTCATCGTCAACTTTGTGAGGTGTATGGTGATGATGCCATTAGTGATGGCATGATCAGGAGATGGGTTAGGAAGTTCAACGAGGGCCGTGTCTCTGTGCATGACGAGCAGCGTACCAGTCGGCCATCTATGATCAATGATGATTTGGTGTGTGCTGTCGATGAAAAAATTCATGAGGACAGGAGGTTCACAATTTCTTCGCTTTCCTTGAATTTTCCACAAATGTCATGGAGTGTTCTCTACAAAATTGTGACAGATTGATTACGACATCGAAAATTGTGCTCACAATGGGTACCCAAGATGCTCACCGAGGAACAGAAAACCAAACGAGCTTCCAGTGCATTGAGCTTTCTCACACGTTACAGTGAGCAAGGCGATGAGTTTCTTGACCATATCGTGACAGGTGACGAGACTTGGGTGTCTCGCATGACGCCTGAATCGAAGCAGCAGTCCATGCAATGGAGGCACACTGCATCGCCAAGGAAAAAGAAATTCAAACAAACCATGTCAACACGCAAGATCATGTGCACTGTTTTCTGGGACAGAAAAGGAGTCCTACTCATCGAATTCTTGCCTCGGGGTGAAACCATTAATAGAGAAACCTATTGTCAGACCTTGAAGAAGCTCCGTTGCGCAATTCAGAACAAGAGACGTGGGATGCTGACCGACAGAGTTGTGTTGCTTCATGACAACGCTCGGCCATACTCAGCTTGTGACACCGAAAATCTCATTTCGAAATTTGGCTGGGAACAAATTGACCATTCCCCCTACAGCCCGGATTTGGCTCTGAGTGACTTTAATCTCTTCCTGCACCTCAAAAAGTTCCTCGGTGTCAATGTTTTGATGGCGACGATGAAGTGAAAACAGCAGTGTGGGAGTGGTTCGCATCGCAGGCAGGCGAATTCTACAATGAGGGGATAGAAAGACTTGTCCCACGACTCGATAAATGCCTCAATAATGGTGGAGATTATGTTGAGAATTAAATGAAGTGTGGGAAATACAATGCAACAAAAATGGTTTGTAAATATCTTCCTGTTTACTTACCACACCCTTTTGGAACTTACTTTAAGAACACACCTCATACCATTTGTAATTTTGTAATGAATACTCATAGACTATAGAGAAACAGCAATGCAGCAACCAGGCTCTCAACACAGTCACTCGAGAACTCTGGTTATAGAGACATATCAGTGATATATAGTGTTGTATTAGTAATTTTGCACACCAAAAACTATTAAAGTAAATAATTACTAAATATAAGCGTTAAAATATCATTTACTCGCAAAAATTAAGAAAGAAGATGGTGAACCTATCTGTCTTCTTGTTTCAAGCATTTGTCACACCTGTTTAAGAAGTGATGCATCATGTGTGCAGTTCCTGTTGAGAAATGGGAAACGTTTTCGTGGATGATACTTTTCTGTTCTTCCAGGATTATATGTGGATTATTTTTGTGCACTGTCTTTTAGAGTAACTCAGAGAAGGAAGCCAGAAGGTAGCTAAGTCGAGGGATCAAAGGGACCACGCATTCTTATTGATAATTCTATCTCAAATACTCTCAGACCCTTCAAGCTTACTTCATTTTGTATACTTCAGGCTGGTAATCATGTTCTACTCATTAAACATTTTCAGAATGTAGTGAATTAAACATCCTTAATAAATTGACAAGAGGGAAAGAAACTGGCCACCCTACCACATTATCTCCTAGCATAGTTGCCTCATGTGTGGTGCCTTCTTGGTATCACTTGTGAGGTTCAGACCTGTCTTCAGACAGTTGAGTAAACAATAAACAATAAATACACAGCGGTATTAAATTTCAGTTTCAGCTTTTTAATACAGTAAAATCTGAGAATACATAAATACAAAGTTATTTTACTTTATACAATATCATCCCTTTGCTGTGAAAAATGAAACCTGTTTTTTAAACTTAAAGTTGCCATATGGTTATCAATGGGATGATAGATGTCTTTGATGTGAAAAATTAAATCAGATTTTTCGACTATGTTAAATAACATAAGGATGACAGTGGGATGGTTGTTGCTTTGTGAAGTCTAAATCAGTTGTAGATACTCTAAGTCACAAGTCTATCTCAACATTAAGTTTGCTTCTATATTTTTTCTTCAAGAAGACTAGAGCAGAAAATGTACTCTTACGCAAATATTCTGATGCAAATGGCATCAAGTATTGTGTTGCAAATATCGAGATATATGGGTGATGCATGTAACCAAGATTGCAATAGGGATGTAGTAGGAAACACGATTTTTAAGCTCGAATCATAAGATAATTCCAATAATTCTAACAGCCCCTCTTCTTTTTTGATGGGTAAACTATTATTTGTCACCAAGATGGGATTTTTCATACAAATGTTTTTCCATTGCAGAAAGGATAATATTCGCTTAATTTCAATCTCAATAAATGAAGAAGGTGTTCATACTTCCAAAGATATCAAATGAGAGTTCATCATCACATTTTGCTAGAAAGTCACTGAGAGAGAGAGAAACAAACTGAATTCTGAATTGATAACTCAGCGAGATTACAAGTTAAACTACTTTATCATTGTTTCAGTCTTCTTATCATGAATGGTGAACACGTTTAAAGTTGAACCCTGAAGATTAGAATTAAAAATAAATCTAAAACCATCAGACAGGCAAGCCAAGAGAATTCCCTCAGGCGAACTTATTTCTGTTAAACTCTATTCACAAAACAAAAAAAAAAAAAAAAAAAAAAATTCCCACAAGCTGATACAAGTCAGATAATGTGATAAAGTTAAGCTTAGGTACAATACCGTTTGAAAATACACCTTGGTTCTCCAGTCCCCTCTCACTTAACTCACAGACTGATGCACAAGCCACAGACCGAGAACAGCTGTTCTATGAAGTTTGTCCATAAAATAGTTGGTAGTATGTGCTGACACAGAATGGGAAAAAGTATGTTCTCTCTGTAACAGAATATTCTATCAACAATGTTGGCTCAGATGGTAACGTTTGAGATTCGCATTTGGAACGTCCAGGGTTCAAACCCCATGACCAGCTAATCTGACTGACGTTTTTCATGATTTCCCTCAGTCAGAAAGGCAAATGTCAGATTTAAAATTTACATACCATGATTCTTCACCACAATAATCACCAATATCATAAACATTAAAACAAAATCTAAATCAGTTACATGAACACAAGCCATCCATAACACACGACAACAGAAATAGAGTCACAATAGTTCACAGACTATTGATATATCCAGAGTAAAAAAAAAAGTATGGCTTCCTTGATCCACCAACCTAACTCCTTGTGACTTTTATCTCTGAGGAACTCAAAAAGACAAAGTGTACAAAAATAATCTATCTACCATAAAAGAACTGAAAAATATTATCTGGGAAAACATTCACTCCATAATGATGTAAAGTGCAATGAGTGATGCACCGCTTCTAAAATAGGTGTGTTGGATCAACTCCAATTTGGATAAATAACTGACGTTTTAACCACTTATATTATTAATATTTTACATTAATAGCTTATGGTGTGTTAAATTACTGATACTGCACTGGATATCAGCAACAGCAAGCTGTCTGTGTAAGTGGAGTCCACGAGTTGCTCAGCGAGAATCAGGTCACCACAATGCAGTTTCTCTACAATCTATTTACTCAGCACAATATGCAGTGCACTGTATTTACACTTCATATTCATTTACGATTTACAAACATAAACCTACATTTAGCAGCTAACTTGCATATTATGTCTCTCTTTAATCACAGAAGCTGATCCAGTTCGTGATAAGCATCATACTCATCATGTGTTGAACAACCAAAAATAGAGTATTGTACTGAAAACTTACAATGACTTGTTCAAGTTCAGACAGCAGTTTCTGATTATTTCGATTTGCGACTTCAATGAGTAGATTCTTTTCTTCCATTTTTTCCATTGTATCACGTATATGGCAAAGGACCTCGTCATAAGCATCTAAACGAGTCTCAACTTTTTCTGCTTCTGCAATGGCTGCCTCTATCTGAATCATTAATTGTGCTACTTGCTGCTCTGATGCCAACACACTGTGAACATTTTCCTGAAAATAAGTATTTCAACATTAATAAATATTCAGACTTACAAATTACTAGAAGATAGGGTAATAAAGATATGTGGAAAGACCTTCGATTGAAGAGTTAAACATCAAAATTCAATCTCTATACTACAATGCATACAAAACATTTCAAGAATGTAGGAAATGAGACTACCTCAGTTTGCAATAAAATATAACCTATAGGTCGAGTGACTGATGAGTTTAGGTGCACTCTTGAATTGGAGTTGAAAAAAGCTGTTGCTACTGCATCCAAACATTTTTATAGTTAAAGATATGATATAATACATAACACAATTTATCTTACAACGTACATAATTAAGAATAATACTCAAACAGACATACACAAAACTTTATAAATTTAAAATGAAAATGTCCTTAATAGAAACATTCTAAATGGGCTAGACAATAGTGTGTGTTAAAATGTAATATATACAGGGTGGTGTGCAGGAATAGGAGATTTTAATAAGAGAGTAATGTAACATGAACCATGCCATTTACCCACTAATTACAGCAGCAGTCATGTAATGGCCCCCTTCTCCATGTACACATTCCTGCATTCATGAACCCAAGTTCAGTGTGACTCTCTGTAATACCTCAATGGTGATTGATGCAATTTTGTCACGAAACCTAGTCTTTAGTTCATTTAGGATGTAAGGACAACTACACACGACCTTTTAAAAAAGTTCACAGAAAAAAATCGCACACTGAAAGATCAGGCGACCACGCAGGCCAATCCATGTTGCAGTTCTTCGACAGATGCACTCCAAAGAGCTGTCATAATGCAACAATAGATATTCTCGCCATGTGAGCTGTAGCTCCGTCTTGCTGAAAAATTGTGGATAATTCTGCAGTATCTCACGGCTGAGGAACGTTCCAATCTTGTTCACGTACCATTGGGAAACCACAATAATTGTGTGGCTGTCACCATCTTGATAAAAATATGGGCCAATTATCCCATCTGATGACACAGCACACCACAATGTCACTTTGTCACTGTGTAACAGTCTCTCGTGTAGAAAGTGGAGATTCTCTGAAGTCCAGTAGCAAAAGTTTTGTTTATCCACATTCATTCATTCATTCATTCATTCATTCATTCATTCATTCATTCATAGTGTTCTGCACAAGGACAGGTCTTTCATTGCAAACACAGCATTCTCCAGTCTTTCCTATTTTCTGCCTTCCTCTTTGTCTCCTCATATGATCCATATATCTTAATATCGTCTATTATCTGATATCTTCTTCTGCCCCGAACTCTTCTCCCATTCACCATTCCTTTCAGTGCATCCTTCAGAAGGCAGTTTCTTTTCAACCAGTGACCCAACCAAATCCTTTTCTTCTTCCTGATCAGTTTCATCATCATTCTTTCTTCATCCACTCTTTCCAACACAGCTTTGTTTCTTATTCTGTATGTCCATTTCATTATGCTCCATCCTTCTCCATATCCACATTTCAAATTTTTCTAGTCCCTCCTCATCACTTCATCATAATGTCCATGTTTCTGTCCCATACAATGTTACACTTCACACAAAGCACTTCACTAGTTTCTCCTTTAATTCTTTTTCTAGAGGTCCGCAGAAGATGTTCCTTTTTCTATTAAAAGCTTCCTTTGCCATTACTATTCTCCTTTTGATTTCTTGGCAGCAGCTCATGTTACTACTTATAGTACATCCCAAGTATTTGAAGCTGTGCACTTGCTCTACTGCCTCATTTAGAATTCGCAAGTTTACCTTCTTTACTTTTTTTCCTATAACCATAACCATGGTCTTCGTCTTGTTTGCATTTATCTTAATTCCATACTGCTCATAGCTGTCATTTAGCTCCAGTAGCATATCCGTTAGAATCATCTCCTCTTCTGCACCATATCAGCAAATCTTATACACTTTATTCTTCTTCCTCCTACTACCACTCCTCCTATGTTCTGAAAAGAGTTCTTCACTAAATCCTCCAAGTAGATGTTGAACAGGATAGATGATAAAGGGCATCCTTGTCGTATTCCTCTCCCAATTTCACCTCCTTCTGACATTTCTTCCCCTATCCTGGCTTTGACTCGTTGTTTCATATAAAGATTACTGAACAGCCTCCTCTCTTTTCAATCCACGCCAATTTTCTTCAGGATCCTCATCAGTTTATTCCAATCCACTATGTCAAACACCTTTTCTAGGTCCACAAATACTATATACACTTCTTTATTCTTCTCTAGGTATCTTTCACCAATTGTTCATAGCAGTCCAACTGCATCTCTCGTAGCTTTTCCCTTCCTGCAGCCAAACTGCTCTTCTTCCAACTGTTCTTCTATCTTAGAATCTAAATGTCGATTTAGTATTCGCAGAAGAATCTTCGCAGAGTGTGGTATCAGGCTGATAGACCTGAACTCGTTACATTTTTTGGCATTATTTTTCTTCGTTATTGGAAGCAACACCATCTCCATAAAATTTTCAGACAAGTTGCTTTTCTCATATACTTCGTTGCATAATGATAGAATTTCCTTCTTGTCTTCACCCAAGCATTTCACTAATTTAATGGGAATTCCATCAACATCTGTTGCTTTTCCATTCTTCATTTCCTTAAGTGCTAGTTCAACTTCTTCCCTTAAAATAGAAAATCGTTTTTCGTCTTCTAATATGGCTTCTTCGTTTTCTATAGCCAAGTCATCTGGACGATTCACTGTCTCATATAACACTTCTACATATTTCATCCATTTGTTCAGTATTCCTTGTCTGCCTGTTATTTCATTTCCGATTTCGTCCTCTATCAACCACATGGATTTACTTTTCTTATTTGTGAAGCCCAAACATTTTACTTCGCGATACATTAAATCATATCTTCCTTTTCTCTCTAGATCCTCTATTTCTTCACATTTCTCTTTCATCTGTTCTTCTTTTGCTTTATCAGTTTCTCTTCTTAGTTCGTTGTTTAGTTTCCTGTAGTTGCTTCTACTGTGTTGATGTTTTTTTCATTTTCTCCTTTCCTCCATCTTCTCCAACATTATTCCTGACCCAAGTTTCCTAAATTCTCACACCTTCTGTGTATCCTATTGTTTCTTCTGTTGTTGTCTCTAAACAGCTTTTTAGATGAATTCAGTACTCATTATTATTCTCAGGTGTGGGTTCTATTTAGCAGCTTTCTCTTGAAAATTTGCTTCAAATATTCTTCTTTCCTCTTCATTCTTCAGTTTTTTCAAGTTCAATTTCTTTGTCGCTTGTCTTCCTCTTATCTTCTTCAGACCAATATCTACTTCGCCTAACAAGAAGACATGATCTGAGTTAATATCTGCTCCTGGTAAAGTCTTCGCATTTTTAAGTAATTTCGGGATCTTTCCAGTACTAGCATGTAATCTATCTGACATGTCCATATGTATCTTCTTTGTTTATGTTATTGGAATAATGTATTTTCAACAATCATTGCATTTCTTTTACAGAAAATTGTCAAAGATTCTCCTCTATCATTTCTTTTCCCAATCAATATTTTCCAACTGTTCTTCCCTTTTGACCTTCTCCTACAACTCGCCCATTATGATTATGCATGCTCATTTCTTCTCCTTCTCAACTATCTCTTCTATCTTGTCATAGCTTTCTTCCACTTCGTCTTTTAATCTACTATGTGGCATATAAACTTGCACTAGCACTAAGTCCATTTTCTTCCCTTGTAGTCTCACCTTATCACCCAGTCATCTACATAACGCACTGATATCACTTCATCTTTCACACGTGGTCCCAGTAATACACTAACACCATGACTTCCTTTGCACTCACCATTTGAATAAAACAACTTAAATTCAACACTCACCAACTCACCACTATTTTTCCACCTCACTTCTGATATTCCCATCACATCCACTTTGTTTCTTCTCATTTCTTCCTTCAATTTTTCCAACTTACCTGCTTGCAGAAGAGTCCTTAATTCTCAATCTTCTTTTCTTCTCTCTGTTGTGTTGCTTCATAATGTGTCCTTTCCCAACATCTCCCTCCCGAACATTCGAATGGTGTGATAGTTTACATCCGGAATCTTTACCATGGAAAGACTCATCATGCCACTGTTTGCAGTTTTTCTTAGGAAAGATAAATGTGGTAGCTTTCCATTGCTTTCCGCACATTACCCTCTCTTTCGCATCTTAAAAGATCCCAGGGGGCTCCAGCATTGAGGTGAGGAGAGTGGATTTGACTAATTAGGCCTTCCGTACTTCACCGAAATTCACCATAAGGATTCAGTTCTATCACGGTTTTTGACCCGATCTAAGACTGGGAAATCCCAATTAGCCTTTGCCCCTCTTCATTCACATTACTGCTTAAATAAAAATGTGCTTCATCAGACATCCAGAGGTTGTTTAGGAAAGTTTCAACTTGCTACTCATCTGTTGGCAATGACAGCTTGCAATTGTTGGATGACCTGAAGCTTGTAAGGATGCAATTTGAGATCTGAAGACAATATTCTGGCCACAGTATGGCGAGACAAATCTAATGACACAACACGTTGTTGTGCAGAACTTTGTGGACTCTGCTGGATGACAGCACTGATTACTTCGACTATCTATGGGATTCGAACACTTCTTCTTAGTCTTGGACGCTTCTTGCTCAAGATAGCATCTGTTAGTTCAATCTTTCAACCCACGTCTTCATATCTGAAGGAACCAGGTCATGATGCCGAAATTCTCGTTGTGCAACTTCACAACAATCATTGTTTTTACAATAAGTCTTTACTGCGAATATGCAATGCTCTCCCGTACACTCCATCATGGCAACTGAAATGGCATTGCTTAAGGAACAGTCTTCCAACTTTGTGCTATTTGATTCAAAATGCCCCATTTCTGTGAGCCATCATGTATCAATTCCATTCACATTTTCCTTTTAATTTTACATTCAGCTCAAGGAACTGTTATGATGTCTCTGTTGTATGCCAGATGGAAACACCAGGCAGTTCATGTAAACAGAGCAAATAACACTATTCAGAGGAGTAACAGTGTAAACGAAAATTAAAGAAAAAAGTCTTTCTTCTACCATAAATCCCGATTAACTGCAAAAGCAGGAGAAGAGAACACCTTATAATAACATTGAGCTATGGAATTAAGAAGAAAGCAGAATGCCAGGAGAAGAACTGGTTGGAAATAAATAATGTATCGGAAATAACAAGATCCAGTATTAGTAGAATAAACAGAATAGTCAATTGCATAGTTCATTGCAAAGAAATAAAAAAGATGTCATATGAACTGTCTAAACAGCTTAGTTACAGAGATGCTCACAATCGGAGATGACAAGAATTCTGATGGAGGACATACTGACATGAGTCTTATTTTGAAGAGGCATGGCTGAACTCAGGTGCTGTTATCCATATGTACACTGCACATTATTAAAGACATTTGGACATGAAAATTCGAGGATGATGAATTGAGAGAAATGGACCTGTTCCATTGCTGGCAAGATCGCCTGATCTTACACCTTGTGATTTTTGGTTATTCGGTCATGTTAAGAGTCTGATGTATGCTGGAAGATATCCCACTATCCCACCCAAGACCACTTGTGGCAATCAATTGTGGAGGTATGTGCTGGGATTTGAAATTCTCCTCTCTTCCGAAATCAAGACGTTCATGACAGAGATTCACACCTAAGCTGAGATTGTAATGGTGGAGATTTTGAATGCCCGCTATGATACAACAAAGTGTGACAATAAATATTTACGTGGTTAGAAATGACATCTTTCATTGTTTCAATTGTTGTTTTTTGTTGTTAGGTATGATGTGAGTGTTTTGATTTATTGTATTTTTGACTATTGTTTGATATTTTGTTGTTGGATCTGTTTTTATTTCTGTAATGTTATTTTCGTGAAAAAAATGTGTTAATTTTATCATTCATGTCTTGAGCATTCATTATTACAGTGCAATTACCCTTATCAGCTTTTACAAATGTCAAATTGTGTGCTTGTTGTTTCTCTCTTAATGTCTTTATTGTTTTAATTTCGTGCTTATCGGTTAAAGGTTTGTTTATTTTATCTATGTTTCTTAATAAATCTTGTCGGATGTATTCTTGGTGTTGTGGTTGTGTGTTTTGAATTGCTGTTTCTGCATTGATGATCATTTGCATTTGTTGTGTTCTTGGTGTCTTGAAACAAATTAAACCTCACGCACCTAAACTAAACGCATTACCAAAAATTCACAAACAAATTATACCAATCAGGCCTCTTATTAACTACAAGAATGCACCAGCATACAAATTAGCGAAATATATAGACAACATTATAAGAAATAGTATACAATTTGAAAACCCAACAACAATAATCAACACCATAGACTTAGTTAACAAAATAAAACACAAACACATTCCACACAATACAACATTAGCATCATTTGACATCGTAAATCTGTATACAAACATACCAGTAACAGAAACACTAGAAATACTTCGGGAAATGCTTATCAAAAATAACATACCACAGACTCATATTAACGAAATTTTACACATCACAGAAATTATTACTAAACAAAATTATTTCACACATAACAATAAATACTATACACAAACTGAAGGATTACCAATGGGTTCACCTATATCAAGTATATTAGCTGAAATCTTTATTCACAACATAGAACAAACACACATACTAAATACCGACAACAACAAACACGCAGAGAAAATAATGTACTGGCATCGATATGTAGATGACATAATAGTCTTATATAATGGAAACAAAAGACAAATAGAAAACCTACATCAACAACTCAACAAAATACACCCCAAATTAAAATATACAGTAGAAATGGAACATAAGCAAGCTATAAACTTCTTAGACATCACCATAACCAAAACAAATAACAGACACCAATTCAAAATATATAGGAAACCCACTACAACCACAACACATATACACAATTCATCAAATCATCCCATACAACATAAACATGCAGCTTTCTGTACAATGACACACAGATTAATTAATATACCAATGAACAAAGACAACTACACGGAAGAATTAAACACAATAAAATATATAGCACAAGACAATGGATACAACCCTAACATAATAGACACACTAATAAAAAAGGCAAAACAAAAACAGACCAAACCAACACAAACAGCACGCGAGAATAAATACATAACATTAACATATCACAATACGAATACCCACAAAAATCGCAACTTCATTCAGAAAACTAAAGTACAAAATTACATACAAAACAAATAATACAACACAGAAATACTTAAATAACCACACTAAACATTCAAATATATATAATTCAACTGGAGTTTATAAATTAAAATGCAATAGTTGCCCACATTTTTACATAGGACAGACAGGAAGATCCTTTCATACAAGATACAACGAACATATTAAAGCTATAACCAAACCTTACATTACATCAAATTATGCAGATCACATTATCGACAATAATCATGACTACAATAATATAGAAACAGATATGGAAATTTTACACATCACACCAAAAAGTTTACAGTTAAATATCCTAGAACAATACGAAATATATAAGAATACAATAGCACACCCACATTACATACTTAATACGCAACTACAGTTCAATACGCACACATTGTTTGACATCATAATACGTCATAACATACAGACAGCCAACCCCCACCATAGGAACAACACACCCCCACCCCTACCATCGACAACTGCACATTGCAGAGCCAAAATCAGCAGTGGTTCAAGAGACACTGAAGACGACGACAAATAGCGTCGAAACGGGCCGTCTGTCGAAGGTAAATACCTTTTTAAACAATTTTAACACTTTTAACGTGTGACAGTGTACATTTTATGTTTTTAACAAAGTGTTAACCAGAACTTTAATCAATAAAAAATATTACTGACTCAATCTCTGCAACATAACACTGACACAATTGCAAAGTGTTCTGAAGACAATGGTGTGAAAATTAACGTTTCCAAGATTAATGTCCTAACCTTCTCGAGGAGAACTACTTTGCTTAAATTCAATTATTACTTAAATAACGTTAAAATTAAGAGAACAGAATGTGTTAAAGATCTTGTAGTATTCTTTGACAATAAACTTTATTTCCACAAACATGTACATTACATATATAATCAGAAAGTTGGCACTAATATGATTATGCTTCATCTATCCTTAATTTTCTTCTCATTTTTTTTACTTTACATTAGTGAGATCGGAACTCGAATATGCATTTGTAGTATGAAATTCTGTTAAAAATGACCTGGCTAAACTAGAAAGTATTTTAAGAAAATTAATATATATTATTATGTGCATATAGAATTCTGCACAGTGACTCCGATAACAGCTATGAGAAAAGTTGTGATTATTTTAAATACAGAAGTTTATATTCCAGATGCCAAGAATTACGAAATTTTTTTCGAGGTTCTTAAACGAGATAAAACCTATGATTCTTTCATAAACAATGTTAACTTTCGTGTTCATATCAGATCATCAGACTCTTGTCTTCACAAACAGTGTGCCAAGCAAATCCTGGTTTACATTGGCCATGTATCAGAGTCGTGGTCACCCCAAAATTCACTTCCCCCTTGAGAATTCTGTGGTTTTCTTAATTTTGCAATTCGAAGGATCTCTCATGATGTGGCTGATCCATTTTAACTTACTTGGATTACTTTCATATCCATCTAAACAATATACTATACTAGAAACAGTGTGTAGAAGATTAATTCCATATGTAGATGAAATTATTGGGGATCATCAGTGTGGTTTTAGGCATAATAGATCGACTACTGATAAGATTTTTTGCATTCGACATATATTGGAGAAAAAAATGGGAGTATAAGGGTACAGTATAACAGTTATTCATAGATTTCAAAAAGGCATACAACTCAGTTAAGAAAGAAGTTTCATATAAAATTCTTATTGAATTTGGTATTCCCAAGAAACTAGTTCAATTAATTAAAATGTGTCTCAGTGAAACTTACAGCAGAGTCCGTATAGGCCAGTTTCTGTCAGATGATTTTCCAATTCAATGTGGGTTAAAGCAAGGATGTGACTGGAAATCAGCTATAGTGGTACCCATACATAAAGGTGGAAATAAATTAGATGTCGGAAACTACAGACCGATTAGCCTTACATCTGTCGTATGTAAAGTCATGGAGCATTTGATATCGGATTATATTCGTCATGTTCTAAATGCGATAGACTGGTTTTACAACCGCCAGCATGGTTTTAGGGAAGGCTTCTCATGTGATAGTCAAATTACGTCGCTGGTTCAGGATCTAGCTGAAGAGGTAGATAGTGGCGGAAGAATCGATGCAGTTGTGATTGACTTTTCGAAAGCATTTGATTTGGTGCCACATGACATATTAATAGATAAGTTAAGTAGGCTAGGAATAGATAAAAGAGTGGTGCTATGGATCCAAGAATTCTTAAAAGGTAGAACCCAGAGAGTTAGAGTAGGTCATGAAATATCGGAAATTGGAAATATAAGTTCAGGGGTGCCACAGGGCAGCGTTCTGGGTCCATTACTCTTTATAATATACATAAATGACCTATGCCAGGATATTACATCAAATGTGAGGCTATTTGCAGACGACTGCATTATCTATAGAAAGATTAGAAATAATTCAGATGTAGATGCTATTCAAACAGACTTGAATAAAATTTACAACTGGGCGTTAAAGCATAGGATGAAAATAAATGGTTCTAAAAGTAAATCTATAACATTTTGTAAAACCCGAGAGGAAACTACTCTTAATTACGAATTCAGTGGTGTTGTAATTCCGCAAGAACAATGTTGTAAATACCTAGGAGTGTATTTAAACTCCAAACTTTCTTGGGGAGAGCATGTTGATAATGTTACAGGCAAAGCATGGAGGGCACTTCACTTTATTATGAGAATCTTGAGAAAGGCTAGCCCCAAATCGAGGGAAATAGCATATCTAACATTAGTGCGACCGTTAATGGAATACGGAACTACATGTTGGGATCCCTATAGAATATATCAGATAAATTCCTTAGAAAGAATCCAGTATAGGGCAGCTAAATTTGTTAAAGGTAAAAGAGAAGATGGGAACGATACGATAAAAGAACTTAAATGGGAAACTTTGGAAAACAGACGTAGGAAAACTAGAATAACATCATTGTATAGAGCACATCTAGGTCAGAAAGCATGGGTAGACTTAACGGCTCGGTTAGAAAAGCCAACGTACTATGGTAGGAACGATCATGATTTTAAAATCAAATGTAGGAAACAGAAAACGGATGTAGGTAAATTCTCATTTTTAAATAGAACTATAAATGATTGGAATGACCTACCTGCAGCGGTCTTTGAGGGCTGTCCTTCCTTAAGGAGATTCAAGAATAATTTAAAAAGTTGTGTATAAAGTGAAAATTAAAATTAACGTGACATTCAACATTTAATTTTTTAAGGTGGCATGTATTTATCTAGCCTGACGAGTTTACTTCCTTGGTTTGAATTGTAAATTATTTAAAAATAGCGTGTAAGAGGGCCTTAGACTAGAAATGTTTAGTTTAAATGTAGTTCTGTTTATAAGTACAGTATGCATAAGAATGCAATTATTTGACTTATTTGAACTGTTGTATCAGTGAAGCGAGGTGAGTCAGTGAAGTTATGGTTTTACAGTGCAGTGAACAGTTCCGATCAGTGATAATTTATAGCGTCAATGAAATGTGTTCTATAGTGTCAGTGAAATGTGTTACAGAGTGTCAGTGAAATGTGTGCTAAAGTGTCAGTGAAATGCGTCATAGTGCCACTACAGGGAATGAGATGAGAGTAAAGTGAAAGACTATTGAAAATTATGTAGGACCTATACATAATCATGTAGGTTGTGTTGTAAAATTAGGTGTTTTATTTATGTTTTATTATTATTGTGTTAAATTGTATTGTGTATTCTTATTGTATTGTGTATAAAATTGTATATGTGTTGTAAATTTTATTATGTATTGTAAATTTTATTGTGTATTGCTTATCATTTTAACTGTGTATTGTTAATATTGTATATACCACTGCCACCGGGTGCTTGCCCACTTGCAGTGTAAATAAATACATACATACAAGGAGATGCACTATCACCTTTACTTTTTAACTTTGCTCTAGAATATGCCATTAGGAAAGTCCAGGATAACAGAGAGGGTTTGGAATTGAATGGGTTACATCAACTCCTTGTTCATGCAGATGACGTGATTATATTAGGAGAAAATCCACAAACTATTAGGAAAAACGCAGGAATTTTACTTGAAGCAAGTAATGAGATAGATTTGGAAGTAAATCCCGAAAAGTCAAAGTATATGATTATGTCTCGTGACCAGAATATTGTACGAAATGGAAATATAAAAATTGGAGATTTATCTTTCGAAAAGATGGAAAAATTCAAATATCTTGGAGCAACAGTAACAAATATAAATGACACTCGGGAGGAAATTAAACACAGAATAAATATGAGAAATGCCCGTTATTATTCGGTTGAGAAGCTTTTATCATCCAGTCTGCTCTCAAAAAAAGCTGAAAGTTAGAATTTATCAAACAATTATATTACTGGTTTTTCTGTATGGTTGTGAAACTCGGACTCTCACTTTGAGAGAGGAAGAGAGGTTAAAAGTGATTGAGAATAAGGTGCTTAGGAAAATATTTGAGGCTAAGAGGGATGAAGTTACAAGAGAATGGAGAAAGTTACATAACACAGAACTGCATGCATTTTATTCTTCACCTGACATAATTAGGTATATTAAATCCAGATGTTTCAGATAGGCAGGACATGTAGCACGTATGGGCGAATCCAGAAATGCATATAGAGTGTTAGTTGGGAGGCCAGAGGGAATAAGACCTTTGGGTAGGTCGCAACATAGATGGGAGGAAATATTAAAATGGATTTGAGGGAGGTGGGATATACGGTAGAGACTGGATTAATCTTGCTGAGGATAGGGATCAATGGCGGGCTTATGTGAGGGTGGCAATGAACCTCCGGGTTCCTTAAAAATCATACGTAAGTAAGAAACAGTGTCTTTCTGTAAAAAAAAGGTTATAATCAAAAAACGAAATGATATACTGTAAAATAATAAAAATACCATACATTCAATTTATCAGTTTTGAAATACGATCACATGAATTTAAACTGTTTACCTTTCAAGACACAACAAATAATCGCATAATGGCCCTTATACTCGTTCTTTTAAATGTAAAATGTGTTTATGTTCATAAAATATAATTATAGCGTGAACATTTGTATTTTTCTCACACAAATGTAATCAGAAATCAATGCAAATGGTATTAATAGGTACAGCCTACCTTTAAAGTTACTGATCAGCCATTTGACAGGTTTTGTAATGATTTGGCAATCTTCGATGACCATTTCTTTTCTGATTTATTTTGCAACAAAACAAAATCGGCAGTTTATTTAGTAGAATATGAGTTAATTTATAAAAATGTTTCCCAATATCTTACTGGAACATGAAAATTTTTCACTAATTAAATCTTCAACCACTCACAAGACTTAATGAACACCTTATGAAGGATGTGGTATATACATAGTTCCTGAGAAAGTGCCATAATCCTTGATCAGAGAATATTTCGTTGCTGGGTTGATTTTATTTGCTTTTCCACAAATAGGTGTGGGACATTTCTCACATTTTGTCAATTTTGAATATTTTAAAGTATGTAACCTGCCAGCTGATAGACTAGGCTTTCCTTTGTAACATTCAGAATACTAGACACATTGCTCTTCCAATCTGGTATATTACATCCCCTTCAGATGAAACAATCATACCCTAAATTCTTTATTCAACTTCATTTATTAATCTTTTCTTTGGTTCTTCTGTATTGTTAGCAAGTGACTTAAGCTACTTATGATGTTACAGTAGTTTTGTTTCTGATCTATATTCCTGGTTCGTGGTTAAAGATAAAATTAATTTTATAGAAACATAATCTGACTGTAGTAGGTGTAACCTAAAAAAAAATTCTATTGTCAATGGGTGATCGCCATGCCTTAATACTATTATAATGCCAAAATAACGTTGTAGAGGGTCTTGACTGAATTTGTAGATACAGATGCAGATTAAGTCAACTGTTTCAGATAACATAACACGATATTTTGTATTGTTACATGTAAATGACTCTAAAGATCTTATAGAGGCAAATATATTATGTTCTTCATTGAGCATAACTGATCTAACTGATCTTTCTTCAGTGTCATGTCCTGTGCGTCCTAAATGTAACTCAGTCGCAGGGATGGAAGAGTTTAAAATGTCTATCTGAGCATTTAAATCTCTTGTAAAGTCTTCAGTAACCTTTTCTCTTGATTCTATTGGCATTTATATCTCAATAGAATGTTATTCCATCGTCTACTGTAAGGCTATCACATGAGAAGATATGGTTGCTATTACAAGATATTTTTACAAGATGTAACAAATAAGATGGGTGTGGAGATAAGTATTCATACAGCCATAATCGTAAGATTAAATGCTAAAAAATATTGAATGAGAGAAACTAAATGAAGATAATATGGGCAGTAGGAATAATAATGGCACTGTTGCTCATAATTGGGAGTGTTGAACTAAACCCAGATCTGACCAAGAGAACAGAGATAGTACTATTGAAACTGGTGTGAGAAGAAATGAAAGAAAGGTTAAAATCAATTATGGAAGAATTCATGCAAAATTTAAAGGATATAAAGAACACAATAGTGGGGTTAAAACAAGAAATGAAAGAAAAACGGAGAACATCAGAAAACTACAATTAAACAATTAATATTTGAGGAGAAAAATTCGCTCCGGTACCGGGGATCGAACCCAGGTTCTTGGTTCTATGTACCAAGCGCTCTGACCACTGAGCTACGCCGAATTCAATCCACAGCACCGGATCGAACCTTCCTCCTACAGCGTTATTTCCCTTTTGTGGCCTGACTCGAAGTTGGGCATATACATTGACGTTTATATTTCAAGTCAACTGCCATTATACAAGGAGCGCACTCAGCCGGGTCCTCGGCGTAGCTCAGTGGTCAGAGCGCTTGGTATGTAGAACCAAGGACCTGGGTTCGATCCCCGGCGCCGGAGCGAATTTTTCTCTTCAAATATTAATTGTCACAATAACAGATATTATTCTGTTGGACCAATTAATAACATCTTTAGTAAATTCGTCTAGCTAGCAGTGCATTATTCTGTACAGATTGCTGTGCACTTTACTGCGGAATCCTGGCCATTAGTCACTCAGCTGAGTGCGCTCCTTGTATAATGGCAGTTGACTTGAAATATAAACGTCAACATATATGCCCAACTTGGAGTCAGGCCACAAAAGAGAAATAACGCTGTAGGAGGAAGGTTCGATCTGGTGCTGTGGATTGAATTCGGTGTAGCTCAGTGGTCAGAGCGCTTGGTACATAGAACCAAGGACCTGGGTTCGATCCCCAGCGCCGGAGCGAATTTTTCTCCTCAAATATTAATTGTCACAATAACAGATATTATTCTGTTGGACCAATTAATAACATCTTTAGTAAATTCGTCTAGCTAGCAGTGCATTATTCTGTACAGATTGCTGTGCACTTTACTGCGGAATCCTGGCCATTAGTCACTCAGCTGAGTGCGCTCCTTGTATAATAGCAGTTGACTTGAAATATAAACGTCAACATATGCCCAACTTGGAGTCAGGCCACAAAAGAGAAATAACGCTGTAGGAGGAAGGTTCGATCTGGTGCTGTGGATTGAATTCGGTGTAGCTCAGTGGTCAGAGCGCTTGGTACATAGAACCAAGGACCTGGGTTCGATCCCCAGCGCCGGAGCGAATTTTTCTCCTCAAATATTAATTGTCACAATAACAGATATTATTCTGTTGGACCAATTAATAACATCTTTAGTAAATACAATTAAACAACTTGAAATTGCAAAGGAAATTGAATAAGATGGAGGACTATCAAAGAAAGAAGAATATTATTATTTTCAGCATGAAGTAGAAACAAAGTGAAGATGCAGTGGGACCAAGGAATGCAGTCAGACAATTATGCAGGGAGAGTTTCGGGCTTGACCTAGGGGATCAGATTGAAGAAGCAGTAAGATTAAAAAAGGGGAAGAAACCAACCAATATTGGTCAAATTTACGAACGTGAATTCAAAAGAATTTATCAGAATAATCAGAAAAATTTCAAAGAAGAGAGAATAAAAATCGACATTGACTATAACTGAGAAACAAGAAATAGGAAGCTGCTAATACTGTTCTTGAAAAGAGCAGTTTGCAGTCCGAGTAAAAGACAGGCTCAAGATAAATGAAAAAATATTCAATTGTCAATGGAACTTCTCATCAAAGCAATCCTGGACCATAGAAGTTATAAGGAGCAGCATTAGTAATAGAAGGAGTCCTAGAAAACCAACCAAAGGAAGCTGTGGAGAAAGACTGATGGCATCAAGACAAGAGACAAGAAGAGGAAAATGCTGAATCAAAATAGCTGAACAACAGATGGCGACATAGGTCAGGAACACAGGTAATATCAACAACCAGAAGAGATTTTACAATTCATTTTTGATTTTCAGATAAATCTATTCAAGATAATAAATTTATTCAAATGCTCAGTCATATGATTCATCAATTTGCAAATTTTATTATTTGCTAATACATCTTGAAAAAAATATTCATGAACGTTTTCGCCTGTACAGCATCATCAGATATTCAAAAGTTTGACGAAATCTAAACATAAGTCCATTAAGTTGTACACAGTAATATGCATAACAGTGGTTGAATGACTAATCATGAGTTTTATGTAATGAAAAACTTGTAATGAAAAAGGGGTTCAATTTTGAATAATTTGTCTAATTTGTTGATTTGCCGAAAAATGAAATGAAATTTGTGGTTATAAAATGTGAATATTAATACATATAACTCATGTTACATTTTTGTTAGATGTCACTTATTGTATAAATAAAATTGTTAAAATTGATCAGATATAAAATGTAAAATATATAAAATAGGTTCTTTATGTCTATTTAAGACAGATCACATGGTGTTATGCAAACTATTACTGATGTAGTTAAATGGTGTGTGTTATATGCAATACATTTGTTAGAATCTTCTATAGTGACTGTACCAGTCCGCATTGAACCAGCAACAAGAAAAAAAAAACACACACGCACACGCACACGCACACGCACACGCGCACGCACACACGCACACACACACGCACACACCCCCCCCCCCCCCACGTCAAACTTTTCGTCCTATTATGGTACAACCATCATACAGGTTCTTCGAAACACATACTCAATTACACCTTTAACATACTGGCCTACATTTCTGTGATCAAAATGCAAAACGATCAGCAAACTTGGTACAATATAATATGAATAAATGCTGTACTCACTTCACATGTACACAACAACACAATTCAAGAACTTGATGAACAGTCACTATAGAAGATTCTAACAAATGTATTGCATATAACACACACCATTTAACTACATCAGTAATAATTTGCATAACACCATGTGATCTGTCTTAAATAGACATAAAGTACATATTTTATATATTTTACATTTTATATCTCATCAATTTGAACAATTTTATTTATGCACTAGGTAACATCTAACAAAAATTTAACATGAGTTATATGTATTAATATTCACATTTTATAACAACAAATTTCATTTCATTTTTCAGCAAATCAACAAATTAGACAAATTATTCAAAACTGAATCCCTTTTCCATTATAAGTTTTTCATTACATAAAACTCATGACTAATCATTCAACCACTGTTATGCATATTACTGTGTACAACTTAATGGACTTCCTCAAACTTTTGAATATCTGATGATGCTGTACAGGCGAAAACGTTCATGAATATCTTTTTCAAGATGTATTAGCAAATAATACAATTTGCAAATTGATAAATCATATGATTGAGCATTTGAATAAATGTATTATTATGACCAGAAGAGAGTTAAAAACAAAGTCAGTAATCAGCTGGGACTGACCGATTTGAACAGAGGTAAACAGAAACAGTAGGAGGATACAAATTGAAACATCGAGGAGAGTGCAATTGGATTAGCATATAAAAGGAAGAATACATCGATGAAGAGTGACATAAGTACAACAAGTGCAGGGACGTATAATGGGGTGACCAATAGTGAAAGTGCACAGGAAGAACCAGTGAGTGAAAGTAAGAATTGGTTAAGTGAGCAAAATGGAACATATGAAGGAAATAAAAATCAGGTTAAGGGCGAGGCAAGTTCAAATGTACAAAGCAGAGCCACTAAGGGAGATGTATTAGTTACATTTGAAAGACTGGATGAGTGCATAACGAGTGTGTTTAATAATCTAAAAAAAAGAATCAGTCTCAGTAATGTGGTAATACAGAGAAAAGAATGAAGGAAAATAAATACGGAAATAAGGGAAATGATCGTTCACTTGTGGTAATAATGACAGTGGATTGGCGTGAACGGTATTTTGAAATATTAGTGAGATCAATGGAATGAGCTGAATTACAAATAGTAGGAACTTAATGGGTAAATGAGTGTGAAGTGACAAGTGTTAATTGAAGTAGTGTTTGGAGAAGTAAGAATGACGTTTATCATAATATTACAGTTATTTTAAGTAAGAGCAGAAGTTAGAAACCCGCAAGATCAGAGAAGAAAATGACAATTCAGGATAACCGTGATGAAGAGTAAGAAAAGACTAAAAATTTAGAGCAGCAGCACCAGCACCACCAGCACAGCAGCAGCATTAGAATATCATACTTCCAGAATAGCAAAAAAACTGATAGACAAATGTAATTATTGTGAGCTATAGTGTAATCTAGATACAGAAATGTGGAGGCACATCATAACTGGTAATGAGGTTGTTAATATATACAGAGTGTATTCAAAAAATGTGGGAAACCTGTGGGGAATTGATAGAGGACCTGAAAACAAACAAAAAAGTTAATATAAACATATGGTCAATTTCGTTTAGTTTTTTAGTTACAGTCATTGTTTGTGGTGTTTTGATACACCCTGTACAGGGTGGAAGTGATATAATCCTGCAGATTGAAAGGAACAATAGGGTACACTGAAATGAATAGAAACCCTATATTACGTTTTGTGATTAAATGCAGGGTTAATCAGAAAATTAATTTGGAAGTTTCAGCAATCTGGCAACATCACAGCTAACATATTCCTTTTTCTTCTCGTAATACAGATGTAAGAGGTCAACGAAATCAGGTCTGTCCCCTAGGTTAACTATTTCCCACTTCCCCTCTCTGATTACAACATTGCAATCGGTTCACATCATTCAGTGACTTGAAATTGGTTTTAAAATTAACGAAAACTGTTCGCACTATTGAACTACACCAGAGGGATAAATAATGAGTCTTTATTAGATTTTCTACTGATATGGACAAAAATCACGATTCTACTCGCAATAGTTACCGAATAAGAAGGTGTTAAACATTTGGGAAAAACATTTTTTTTTTTTTTTTTGAGAAAACTATTAACTTTCCACCAATATTATTACACTTTTCTGTTACATACAACATGAGCTGTTCGCTCTGAAAATCTGCAGGATTATTTCACTTCCAACCTGTGTGTGTGTGTATATTTATATAAAACTAAAAATCTCATCGGACCAGATTCCATACCAATCACATTTGTTTTATGATTTTTTAATTTCCTTTATAGCACAATAATTGGATACTTTAAAGTAGAAAGGTGCAAAGTGCCAAAATCATAGAAAACGAAATTATTATGCAGAAAAGTGCAATGTGCTTAGGAGGATGATGTATGAAAGAGGCTACATCCACTTGTGTTTCTTAAGCGAGATATTTAGATGTTACGTTGCCAGCACCATTCAGTTTCAGAAGGTAAGCGCCCTCTTGAGCTGCATCATAGAATGCAATGGATCTTCAACAGGTCATGTTTGTGCCCAAACTTACACACAGCGAAATGTTTTACAGATGTCTTACATGTGTATGTGGGATGAAAGCATCACGAGTAGCGGTGCCAATGAGATTGCCTCGTGTGTACTAAAACTGATGAATATGGACATAACAAACAAGAAGAATCTGATAACTGTGCAGCTGAAAACAAAAATCGTGTAATGGTTTTCATGTGTCTCTTTTTAGTCACCATCGGTTTATTTGAGCACATAGAACAACATTTCCTTCTCAGTGGCCACAGTTTCCTACAATGCGATTCTGATTTCGCTTTGATTGAAAAACGACAGAAAGTGACAAAAGCCTTCATTCCTAGTGACCTGCTTAAAATCGTACAAGACTCTAAAGTTGTAAAACCATTTCAAACCGTTTCAATGCTAGAGTCATATTTCCTTAATATGCAAGATGTTGCTGATCAACTAATTTCCATCAAGAACTTGAATATTTCTAAGGCTGTTGCATTCAGTATGATGTTAGTAAAGCAGGTAGTGTTTCTGTGAAACAGTCCCATGATAATGAAGCAGTACATACCATTAAAGTGCTTAAAAAGGAAAAAAAAAAACATGAAAGATGTGCAGTCAGCATTGTTTCAAGTTAAAGCATAAAATAGGGAAATTACTGAAGAAAAGAAGGGGGATCTACTAGCAATGAATCCCTATCTTCCAAATGAGGAGCATAGGCAGTTCTACAGGCAGATCTGTGAGTAAAAATTGCTCCAGAATAGGAAAAAATAGGTATTGGACTTTGCACCATTCTACTGCAACTGTACCCATTACTTAACCCTTTTCACAATCTGTGTTATATAATTAAATATGGAGAAATAATGTCTTTACATACCACTATTATTAATGAGTAAACACTGTACTATTGCTGTTTTCTATCAGTAAAAAAAACGACACAAATATGTGTACAATTATTCTTATAGCTACATTTTTTTATCTTATCTCCAATGTTTCATTTTGGCACTTTGCACCCTTCTACTTTAAAGTATCCAATTCTAATCTTCACACATTTAATTTATTTTTGGTCCTTACTAAATCCTTCTTCTGATTTTGAAGTTTTTTTACTCAATAAACCTATGATTTCCTTGGAATTGATATTCTTTGAATTTTTTTCTGGTGAATTATTTTACTGAACAGTCACCAACTCTCCATTTTGTTGAACAATCCTTATGCATCTGTCCCTGCTTTCAACACTTCTATGAGTTTGTTTTATACTGTACCTCTTGCTGGGAGGTTTTTGATTCGTAATGGGTTTTATGAAATACTATTTAGGAAGATTCGGAAATATACAGGCCACTACACCAGGTTTTAAGTTCTGTTCCATCCTAGAAATTTCCACTGCTCCGCCATTAACAACAGTGGTGTCCATTTTTATTACCATGTCTTCCAAAGAATGAGAACCACATATGCAATTTTTTCTAGTGAGGTCTCTTTTCTAGGAATCGCTCTGACAAAATCCTGTTTGGTCATTACAAGGGGAAAAATAAATTCACTTTTTTAGACTTTCCATACCTGTCCTACAGCTTGGTACAAAGTAAGTGGGCATTTTATATACATTTAACTACCCGAAGTTAAATTTTATTAAGCTGTACTATTACTCACCCGTTAAATACTGACAGATTATTCTACACTACAAAAACAAAAATTAACTTGAAAATACAATGTATAAACAATAGCACACGAATTTAAAAGTGTACTTGCTTTGATTGTATGTGACAGAGCTGTTGTATGCTGGCATTCCTCTACAGAGCTGCTGTTAAGCACTGTCCTCTTGTAGGAGTGACCACACTAGCCTAGCTACTCGTTCTGGTATTAGTAAAGGCCCTATGTTTTCATGTAAAGTTATGCCTTCTTTTACGTTATTTTAAAACTAGTATGTAGTATATGAGTAAGAATAGTTACATGCAAAATTAAGCTTGTGAGATGTAAGCTCTTTAGAGCATGAAGTATCAAATTATTAATTGAAACTTAAATATATTTTGTATCATGTCACTACATGACCTTATAAATACGAGGGAGAGTCAAAAAGTAACCTTAATAATTGTTTTATTAATTGAATACGTACAATAAGACTACAAACACTTCATCACTTTTCAACATAGTATAACAGGAACACTTGCATTGAACGTACTGGGGACTATGTTGAAAAGTGATTGTTTGTAGTCTTATTGTACAATAAGACTACAAACACTTCATCACTTTTCAACATAGTATAACAGGAACACTTGCATTGAACGTACTGGGGACTATGTTGAAAAGTGATTGTTTGTAGTCTTATTGTACATATTCAATTAATAAAACAATTATTAAGGTTACTTTTTGACTCTCCCTCGTATATGTCTAACACTGAAGATAAAAACATATGGTAGTTTCCCCATTATGTTTCACATTAAAATAGTAGCATATTAAGTAATTAATATATTCATGAAATGACCACGAAAAAAGATGCACAGAAAAGATACAAATACTATCAAAATGCTATAAAATTAGTAAACTTCATATTGCATTTTACATTTTTAAGAGTAATTGTTGTGAACTAATGCTGAGTTCTTGGCAAGAATGCCATTAACTCTCTTGCTCTCCAATTTCTCTCACACACAAGATTTTTAAGAGTACAAGAAAGGCAAGTGGATGATACAAACTAAGACTGATATTGTTAGTAACAGTCTATAAAAAGATAATTATTTTAAAGAAACTTTACAAACCCCATCAAGTATAGATAGATCTTTGGCCAGATTTTCCATAAAAGCTTCAGCATTGCTGATTCCAAATTCACATTGCGTCATGAGCTTCTCTAGATCTTGTTCTTCTCTTTCTGACAGAGCCAAGTAGTCCTCAGACTCCACAGGTTCCACGTAACCTTAATAAAAGATAACTTATCTTTCAAATTGCAATGCGAAAAGAAATACAAACTGTTATACATTGTGGCATAAAAGTCACTTGCCAAATGGGGAAAACAGTTTTATTTTGAAATGACAAAAACAACAAAGAGCACAATAAGCATAACGACATGGGCCACAATAAAGATCATAATAAGGACCATGACATGGACAATGACAAGGAACACGGTACCGGTAAGGGTCAGTACAAGGACTACAGGTCTACCATTGTGGAGTAATGGTTAGCATGTCTGACCATGAAACGAACAGGTCTGGGTTCAAATCCTGATTGGGACAAGTTACTTGATTGAGGCTTTTTCTGAGATTTCCCCCTCAACCACCTGAAGCAGAATTGTTGGATAACTTACAGCATTGGACCTCGGGCTCATTTCGCCTTCATTAATTTCAATTTCATCTATCATCTTCAATAGTTTCAGGTGTCGTGATTCACCTGCAGATGTCATCTGTCTGGGAAGCTACATAGATCCCAGGGAAGCATAGGGGCTTTCACAGTATACACAGAGGGGCGAATTGCAAATCTAGTGGGAAAAAATTATGTACATAATATTTTCGAAACTGAAGTGCACGAAACCTACCTTAAGTGAATATTATGTGATTCTTTGGAACTTATATGGGATATATTTTGCAGCATTGCAAGATAGATTCTTAACTACTGCATGTGGATTGAATCACTATAAGCATTAGAAATAGCAGGCTTAATCTGATTATCCTTTGCTGTCATCATCTCCTCTGTGTTTTCAAATTTCGTATTGCTCATCATCGTAATCATCACTTTCTTCTTCTTCTACTACATCTCCTTCATTTAGTATTTTTATTTCAGGTTCCTTCCTCTTGTGGTAGAGATTGTTGACAAAGAGAACAATGCCACATATTACAGGGTCTGATGCTACAAGAAACCAGTTAGGAATGTCTTGCATGTTTGCACTTAGCATTCCTGTTGGTAATTCTATTATCTGTCAACCGTGAATGAGAACTTTATGTACATTGACCAGCATGTAGTGCCATGGTACAGGTTTCTTGTATCACATATAAATTAAAGGCCTCAAAATTAATTGAAAAGCCGCTTAATAAATTGTGGGCAGAATAACAGAAAAATTTCTTATTAATTTCTTACTTACACTTATGATAGATGAAGATAATTCTGGATATTTGAAAAATTTGCGTCTAGTGTTGCCATCATTTGTATTACCACTATTCCCAATATAGGACAATCAACTAACAGTCCCATTTTCAATCTAAATTCATCTATCACTGCCTTTTTCTTGGCAGTTAGTATTTTCTTTTCTTCTTGGTTTCAGACCTACCACTTTTGAATTCCAATCAGTACGAAATGTGCAGCAAGCTTTCAAAAAATCTGATCCATGTAGCCTATCCAACAGAGATAAGCCAGAACTGAAGCCAGTAACAACACAATTTGTGCAGATGCTATATTGTTCATGCTTTTTAGTGTGCAGCCACATATCTCTGTGTTGACGACTTACTAATGGCACTGCAAATTTTGCCATCCACCATCGTCAGTAATAATCTAGAAAACCTATTATTTATTTGTTTTCTAGCTACCATCACTGTTGTTGACCTAAGCTCTTGAATTTGTTGCTCTACTTCATTTATTTTCCCGAGTGACATGTCTCATGTCTCTTTTTCAAGGAACAGTTTTATGGGTCTATAAAATCGGGCAGGAGGAGGACTGGGATTCTTCCATAAGAGAATTTTATATTTTTGTGATGAATCATTACACTACATTTCTAAAGCCACTAAACACACCACAAATATATTTGGAATCATCGTAATAACTTGGCCTGTCAGGCACATTGACTTTGTCTGCTACTACTGTCACACCCCTCACTTAAATAAAATATTCAGTTCATTTCCTGATGTAAATAACCCTTTCAAATATGTTCTGCTGCACTAATACCAACCTATTTATTGTATGGTCAACAATGGCTAGTAATTTTATTTCGACTGAAATATCAGTTATTTCAACTTTTTCTTACGGTGGATAGCATGCCATCTCTTCTTTCCAAAGTTTGTGGGAGGAAGAATAAATATCACTGTGTCTCATTTCAGTACCATTTGTGTATTCGTATGCTGTCCACGAAATAAGAGAGCTTCCTCCGGTATGTAAGGTATAGGAGATAAAAGTGGTGATTCATATGCTTTCTTATATTTGGAAGCTCTACTAGGAGTGGAATCCGTTATTTGGTCTAAAACATTACCTGCATCTCTTTTCCCTGAATATCGAAGATTCTTGTGTAGAAAATTCCTCGGTTAGAGAATGAACTAATTTCCTTATAATTTTTCTTTCTGCTCCCTCAAATGATTTTCTGGGTCTTTCAATATCAGAAGAAGATGATAAAGGGGTTTCTAACCTTAAAGTTGCTTTTCTAATTAATTTATTATTTCAGGGAACTTCACACTTTCCTAGAACCAGTCGGAATATATTTTTAAATGGTCCTTTTTCCTTGTGCAATTCTTCCATTGCTTCTCTAACTCATCCTTGTAACAGTAAATTGTTTTCTTAATATAAATGAGTCTACACCTGTGGAGTAACAGTTAGCGCGTCTGGCCGCGAAACCAGGTGACCCGGGTTCGATTCCCAGTTGGGGCAAGTTACCTGGTTGAGGTTTTTTCCGGGGTTTTCCTTCAACCCAACATGAACAAATGCTAGGTAACTTTCGGTGCTGGACCCCGAACTCATTTCACTGGCGTCTCATTCAGACGCTGAATAACCTAATATGTTGATACAGCGTCGTAAAATAACCTACTAAAATAAAATACAAATGAATACTTCTGTAAACACTCCTGTACACTAAATTTATTTTACACATAATTACATAAATCTTGGGGTGATTTTTTTTCCCTAGCAAATTAGGTCATGTAACTCCATTCACGTCACTGTTGGCAGAACAGTTGTTCCATCCCTGAAATAAAATAGTTTTTTCCTCAAACGTGCAAAGATGGATAAATCTGTAAACCCCGTGAAATTAAAAAGTGTACTACTGCTGAGACCTGTCATTGTTGAAACTCTATTCGATTTCATTTATACTATTAACAAATCTCTATATATGACTGGATTTAACTGTTTTATGCTTCTTTAATTTTGATAAAAAAAATTGCTTGAATCTAAAGTACATAATTGTGGGTAAGATATCTTAATTTCTTTGAAGGGTGGTGATATATAGATGTTTATCCAAATGATAAATAGTTCGATTTTATAAGAGTGAGTAAAGTGGGCTTTTTCTCGCTAGACTGTGCAGTAGATGATGACAGACCTGGGAGCCACCAGTGCTGTGTACCTTCCTATGACAGATGGGACCATAGTGAATCACGATATCTACGATGCCACAATATTCAGGTCAATATAGGATGCAGGACGTAGTACGCAATTTCTAAACAGAGGCCATCGATCTGAGGAGGCTGCTGAATATCAACAGGAAGACTCCATCAGATCTGGATGTCATAGCTGAATCGATAAAATGACACCAAGCAGTGAATCACGTACTAACAGGAATGTGGTTCTAAGGAGTCCAACAACAAGGCTCAGGCTGCCGTGCAAGCCTCTGGACTCTCCTCAGAAAAGAGGAAAAAAAAAAAAAGGACCACCATAAAGACCATGATAAGAGCAACAAGGACCACAATAAAGATCATGAGAAGGATCACAATAAGGACTACAACAACATGGACAATGATAAGGATCATTGTAAGGACCATGACAAAGACAACAAGGATCACAATAAAGACCATGAAAAAGACAACAAGGATCACAATAAGGTCCAGGATAACCACAACAAAGACCATGTAAGCACCGTGACAATGACCACAACTAGACAAGTATCACAATAAGAACCACGGCAAAGACAACAAGGACCATAATAAGAATCATGACATGGATCACAACAAGCACAATGACATGGATCACGAGAAGCACCACAACAGTATTATGATAAGAATCATGACAAGGATCACAATAAGAATCATGACAAGGACCATGACAAGCACCATAAGGATTGTGATAAGAATTACAACAAGGACCATGATAATGACAATGGCAAGGATCACAATAAAGACCAGAAGAATCATGGCATGGACCCTGGTGCTTGTTGTGGTTCATGTTGTGATCCTTGCCCTGGTGCCTATCGTAGTCCTTATGTGGTCCTTGATGCCTTTGTAGTGGTCTTTTCTGTCTTTGTCATGGTCCTACATTACTGTCACTTCAAAATAATACTGTTTTCTTCATTTGGAAGTGACTTCTATATCGCATATTACTACAATATTACAAATTATTGTATAAATACAATGTAACTGGGTCACACCCGAAAAAGCAAGATGCTTAAGGTCGGGTGAGATAATGAAAACTGGATAGAAGATAAAAAAAAACTCACATTAAATGCTCTATATTGTAATAGCAGTAAATTTCCAGAGATTAAAAAATAATTTCTCATTAATAACAAAACAGAACAAGCATTTCATTCAGCATAATCAATAGAACGGAACACTTGAGATGCTGAATTAGAAAAAAACCATCAAACTTGCTCTGTCAGTTCTCATTTCTGAGTTATTGATATGTCCCTCTAAAATGTCATCTGCTTAGAGCGTAAACCTGCTAACTGCCAAAAACAATATTTTACAAGAGAAGCAAAAAACTGAGTTTAAATTAACTCTGAAATTTTAGGACCAAATCCAAAGTACAGGTACAAATGCCACCTGTACTCTGGATTTGGCCCTAAAGTTTCAGAGTTAATTTCAACTTACTTTTTTGCTTCCCTTGTAAAATTTTCTCTTTGGCGGTTAGCAGGTTTACACTCTAAGCCGAAGATGTATTAATTTGCATATATTTAAAAACACCCATGCCAATATGCAGTTATTATCCTAAAAATTGGCTTTTATCACACAAGCTAATAAATAACAACAAACTAAATGTGATTTTGACTTATAAGGCATGTAAAGATTTTCAAATAATTGTAAGAGCTCGTACTTTGAATTAGAAGTATGTTTTTGTTGACTTTCGTTTATAGGTTGAATCAGGAGTTTCCCTATAGAGAAACCAACGTTCTTGGTAGCAGTTTGACGTGAATATGTGTTTAAATTAGACTGACATATGGGGTACCAGGATGGAAACGGAGATGGAACATTTGCAGGGTGACCCATTCTGACACTATAAATTCGTGACTAATAACACAATTGAAATAAATGTGATCTCTTTCGATCGGAAATGCGATTATGACGCGAAAATGTCCTTGAGTTGATGTCGCGCTTGCGCAAGGCATAGATGGGGGCATGGGCGAAAATTTCCAGGCAATATATCTCGCGACTCCGATGTGTTAGTACGCTGAGTTTGGTGCCAAATGAAAGATCTCGTGGGGTTTACGTGAATATGTCTGGTTTAAACAGACACTGATCAATCAATTTTCTTAATGTATCCAGCTGTTTGCTGACAACATAAAGTCCACTATAGACCACTGTAGTCTTTTTAATTCTTGTTTTTCATGAGAAATGAAGGTTATTTTGATCGGACTCATTGCTAAAACTCCAGTTGTGAACGAAATTCCTCCATGGAAATGTGTAATTCCACAACATAGCATACAGATTCCAGGAAATCATTCCTAAAATGATCCTCCATACATTCTTAAATTAGATGTCATGAAACTAATCTGCACCACATATTAAGGATCACCTTCAAATTTATACAGATGAATCTCTAAACCATAATGATGGGACATCAGGAGCAGGGTATTATATTCCAAATTATCAAGAAAGTTACTTCATACCATGTTCATCCTCCTCCAGTCTTGACACTGAATTGCTAGCTATTGATGCTGCTCTTCAGTGTGTTACTTAAATTTCTGAAAAATCTATTTGCATACTTACCGACTCTAAGGGGGCTATATTTAATATACTCAAATATGTACCAAACCTATATGCACATAGAATTATTTCAATTCAGGAACAACTAAGTAAACTAAAGAAACTCCAAAAGGAAATAACATTTCAATGGATACCTAGTCATTGTGGCATATCTGGAAACGAGAAAGTCGATAATATTGCAAAACAGGCAACGTATCTGCAACCAAGACCTCTTCAAGTGATATCTCTATCCATTGCCTTTGCTTCAGTAAAGTCTCATTTTGTAAACCTATCGATCAACAATTGGCTCTCTTCTGACAAAGGAAAAATTTTACAGTCTGTTCAAATAGACAATGATGTCACTTTGGGATAAACAAATAAATGTTTGATTTTTGCAGTAAATCCTGAAATTTCTTTCAAGCTTTGTCTGTCACATGAGCTTTAGATTCTCGCCAAATCATCAGAAAAGGCACAGACCCCTTTTTCCTTTCTGTCACTCAGAAGAAATAACAAAGCCACAACAACAACATATCTTGGGGACCCAAAGCCTATCCTTATCAGTCTGATCACCTAGTGGACAGACAAAGTAGAGTTTGTTAGCTTCTATAACTTCAGAACTTGACATGATACCCCATGTTTACTTATTGTGAACCTCTACCACTATCATTTGTTTTTATCCATCTTTAAATTCGTTAAAAATTAATTCAAAAACGTATCACCACAATAAAATGCTTTACCAGGCAAAAATCTTGTTAACTCAATCACACTTTCTTTAAAATTTCCTGACTGAAAAGACAGAATATTGAGTTACTGGTTGAAGGACCGCTCAGGTACCATTACTCTCTCCCCCTGTTAAATCTAGCATATATTCATCAGGGTTTTTGACTTTGGCACTTATTCATAGAACAATATACAAATCCTTACCGAAAGACAACGTTATTTTTTCAGCTATCAGTGACGGTTTTTGAGACCAAGTAACACGCACGGAAATGTATATTTTTATGTTAATTTTCATTCATATATAGCTTGTAAATCAAAAACAGAACTCGATTGAGAATTATTGGTGATATTTTCGAATTTAGCATATAAAAATCATTTAAGATCACGTGTTTTCGTTTAGGTTACAAAATGGCCGTTGATTAGTGTAATCAATGTTGCTAACTCATTATGATATAAATTAAGCAAAAAACAGGAAAGCAACATTTAAAAAGCCTATAGGTTCCATCGGACATATTGGTGGGACATGTTACAAAGGTCTTAAAATCGGTACTATCCTGCCAAACTTGGGACATCTGGGATGCCTAACAATACTAGTCATATGAGGAGCTCAGCACACAAATGGCCCAACCCACAACATTACTTTTTCCACTTACCTCTTTGTAACAGTGTGCGAAATGCAATACATAAATGAAATTTGTGCTGAAATCTCATGGAAAAACTAGAAATGATGATTAGACCAATTTACACTTCGAAGAGAATAATATGAGGAGCTCTTTACAGCAATAAACTCAATATGCAAATTTGTGGGTTGGGCCATTT
Source organism: Periplaneta americana (assembly GCF_040183065.1). Classification (NCBI taxonomy): domain Eukaryota; kingdom Metazoa; phylum Arthropoda; class Insecta; order Blattodea; family Blattidae; genus Periplaneta; species Periplaneta americana. The sequence continues at coordinate 107,513,878 of NC_091124.1, forward strand.
GTACGCTGAGCACCTCATATGTGAGAACAGATTTTATTTGAAAGAGATTACATACAGTAATTTGGTCATGAATAAGTATTCCAATGGTCTTACTGTCTATTTCATTGAATTCTATAAGTAGCATTATCTTAGAATACCTGGTGTCACTGCCACTTCATTCTCCACAAGCATTCCTGTCTCACCCATCCAGTCATCTGGTATGTTATTGAACTGCGGCTTCTGCTTTGGCAAGTGCTTAAAGCATTGCTGAAACATGTGTGACAAATAAACAACATACAATTTATTAAAAACCCATACACATGCGTGAGCACATGCACACACAGACACAGTCGCAATGAAACATCACAGCAATGCAAGTGGCAGCCAGAATGTGCCAAAATTCCAACATCTCTAAAATATCCCCTATTTTATGATTATTATTTTTACAAGTGAATGAAACAATTGCACTTTTAAATCTTATGAGTCAGCTCATCAACACTAGCCATAAGTGAAAGGCAGTGTTGCTGATACAGTTGAACTATGGATGATTCTCAAGTTAGGACCTATCTGATGATAAGTTACATCTTATTAAGAAGCTCTTATATGTAGCATATCTGCAAGTATACTTCACCCACAATATCAAGCAATCTTTGCGTAAAAACTTGTTGGAGTAGCTCACTTTGCTGCACACCACGTCTTGCACCACACCGCATGGTGATTAGGAAACAAACCAACAGTTCATAATAGGTAAAAATATGTTGTTGTTTTCTAATGCCAGGCGTTTGACAATAAAGTCATTTGACCTCTTGCACACCAATATTTTTCAAAGATATTATCATGGCCAGCCACTGAAGCACAGATTTTGAGGATAGGTAAAAATATGTTAAAGCCGTTCATCTCACCGAGCGCCGTGCCATTCAGCGGGAATCAAACTGGTTTGATTTTTAAGGATGCAGCTGCCTGAAATTAGCATTCTAATTGGCTGGATGTTGCAAGACACGTCACTATTCTCTCTAGGGTTCTGTAGAAACTTTAGCAAGTAAACGAGAGTGATCTTCACTGCACCGTTAAACATTATCACATCATAGATCTTATAATGTCAATCAATCGCACTGTAATTTTTAGGATTCATAGATAAATGACTAAGGAAGGTACAGAAAAAAATTCTAAATCAATATCCTTTTTTGGAAAGTGAGGAAAAAATACTAACTTCGAAGTGATCCATTCAAAATAACACTGACACCTTCAAAAGTTGATAAACAACAAACTTTTTTATTTTTCACTTTAGGTGGGGGGTCAAAGCGAGATAAATGTTTAGAAAGGATTGAAATTACTTTTAAAAGTGGCTGCTACTCAAAATCTTTACTGGTTTTCGAGTTTCGGCCAGTTAAACAAAGGAGTGCTTTCGCCTGGCAGACTTACGTGTGCAGAGAGACTAAACTTTTCTCTGTTTGAACTGTGGAAATAAATCATCGCGCTGATTTCAAATATGTTTCCAAAATGTTTCCATTGCTTAAAGTTTTCGAGTTAATCGTGAATTTTGAAATTTAAGGATATACTGAAAGGAATGGTGAACAGGAGAAAGGTTCGGGGGAGTAGACGGTATCAGATGATAGACAACATTAAGATTTTTTAATTGTATGTGAAGATCACCAAGAGGAAGGCGAAAAATAGGAAATTGGAAAATGCTGGGTTTGTAGTGAAAGACCTGCCATTGGACAGAAAACTATGAAAAATGAAAAGTGGAATATTTTTGCTAATAATAAATAATACATTTTAATTATAGTACATTATTTCTATAAGATATAATTGTTTCCTGACAGATACTACCAACCTCTCTTTAGCAGTAAATGGTTGCTTATGTAGCCTATGTGGATTTTAGATTCTGCTGGATATAATTGAAAGTTGACTGAAACATTATTAAATATTGTACGATCTATCTAGAAATATCTTTAGCTGCTGACACAAGTGATACAATTCACCAAGTCTGGTGTGTTTTTTACATCCAATATATTAATGTTTATTCACGTTGTGTTCACTGAAAGGAACTCACTGGCAGATTGAATTTTTCCCACCATATTAAACAGCAAGAAGTGTAGTGAGGTCAACTGCTTCACTTTGTTCTCCAGAGGCAAGGTGCGCTACTCAGAGTGGTAAGATGAACAACTCCAACATGTTTTTACCCTAAGAGAAGAACATTATGCGAACAAGTGGAAAGATTGATATTAGAAACATTTGACACAGAAATCAGCAGTATCATAAAAAGAAAGGAATATTTGGTAAACTTGTGAACAAGGATGATACTTACAAATGGTTTTAAGGAATCCGCAGGTTCACTGCCGCACTCATATAAGCCTGCCATCGGTCCCTATCCTGTACAAGATTAATCCAGTCTCTATCATCATATCCCACCTCCCTCAAATCCATTTTAATATTATCCTCCCAGTTATGTCTCGGCCTCCCCAAAGGTCTTTTTCCCTCCGGCCTCCCAACTAACACTCTATATGCATTTCTGGATTCGCCCATACATGCTACATGCCCTGCCCATCTCAAGCGTCTGGATTTAATGTTCCTAATTATGTCAGGTGAAGAATACAATGCATGCAATTCTGTGTTGCGTAACTTTCTCCATTCTCCTGTAACTTCATCCCTTTTAGCCCCAAATATAAGGATGTTATATCTCCAAAAAAGGATTACAAAAGATATATAAGGATGTTATATCTATAAAAAAACATTTTGATTCTTTGCCAAGAGATACCAAAAACAAAGTTGATTTGACTAATAAATTACTGAACATTTCACCTTCCAGCAACTGCAGTAGGTTTTCTTCTAACCAGTCTTCTGTTAACAGTTAATATATTTAACTGTTGCTCTCTTGTTTGTACATACTGCTGCTGAAGTTTTATATTTTTCACAACACAAATATGCCATTTTTAACTTTAAATTCTGTTTTAAATAATATTTCTTCCAATACGGCTAAGTTACTGAGACATCTGTGCGGCATGTGTCCAACAATGAGTATGTATCATGTTTATGGTCAAGAATGTCTTATTCATGTCTACCACTTGGTTTTTGTAACAAAATACCCTAACTTGTAGTCTTTAAATACATTTTAATAATCGAAAATGGACGTTTCCAGGGCAATTGCTGTATGTTGGTGAGTATATCTATTTTTATTTGCATTGCATTACAATACGTACATAAAATCAATTTTTTATTTATTGCATTGTTGTCCTATTGGCGAAATACTATAAAGATTTTCTTACTTCATAACAATATTTTAAAGTACTGAGAATTAACTGTACAAGTCTCCAGGTATCGGTCAAATTCTAGCAGAATTAATACAAGAAGTGAAAGCACATTATTTAGCGAAATTTATAACCTTGTACTTGCTATTTGGAAAAAGGAAATTGTACCAGAACAATGGAAGGAGTCCATAATTGTATCTATCTTTAAGAAGGGGGAAAAGACTAACTCTAGTAACTAACTCTTGAGGAATATCGCTTTTGTTGACATTGTACAAAATTTTGTCCAATATTCTTTTGAGAAGATTAACTCTGTATCTAAATGAAATTATTAGGGATCATCAGTGTGGTTTTAGGTGTAATAGATCGACTGTTGATCAGATTTTTTGTATTCGACAGATATTGGAGAAAAATGGGAGTATAAGGGTACAGTATCAGGTATTCATAGATTTCAAAAAGGCATATGACTTAGTTAAGAGAGAAGTTTTATCTAATGTTCTTATTGAATTTGGTATTCCCAAGAAACTAATTCGATTAATTAAAATGTGTCTCAGTGAAACATACAGCAGAGTCAGTACAGGCCAGTTTCTCTCTGATGCTTTTCCAATTCACTGCAGGCTAAATCAAGGTGATGCACTATCATGTTTACTTTTTAACTTTGCTCTAGAATATGCCATTAGGAAAGTTCAGGATAACAGAAAGAGTTTGGAATTGAATGGGTTACATCAGCTGTTTGTCTATACGGATGGAGTGAATATGTTAGGAGAAAATCCACAAACTATTAGGGAAAACACGGGAATTTTACTTGAAGCAAGTAAAGCGATAGGTTTGGAGAAGTAAATCCTGATAAGACAAAGTATATGATGATGTCTCGTGATCAGAACATAGTACTAAATGGAAATATAAAAATTGGAAATTTATCCTTTGAAAAGATGGAAAAGTGCAAATATCTTGGGGCAATAGTAATAAATATAAATGACACTCGGGAGAAAATTAAACGCATAATAAATATGAGAAATGCCTGTTATTATTCAGTTGAGAAGCTTTTATCATCCAGTCTGCTCTGAAAAAACCTGAATGTTAGAATTTATAAAACAATTACATTACTGGTTGTTCTGTATGGTTGCGAAACTTGGACTCTCACTTTTAGAGAGGAACAGAGGTTAAGGGTGTTTGAGAATAAGGTTCTCAGGAAAATATTTGAAGCTAAGAGGGATGACGTTACAGGAGAATGGAGAAAGTTACACAACACAGAACTACATGCATTATATTCTTCAGCTGATATAATTAGGAACATTAAATCCAGACGTTTGAGACAGGCAGGCCATGTAACACATATGGGCGAATCTAGAAATGCATATAGTAGTTAGTTGGAAGACTAGAGGGAAAAAGACCTTTGGGGAGGCTGAGACGTAGATGGGAAGAAAATATAAAAATGTATTTGATGGAGGTGGGATATGATGGTAGAGACTAGATTAATTTTGCTCAGAATAGGGATCGATGGGGAACTTATGTGAGGACGGCAATGAACCTCCAGGTTCCTTAAAAGCCATTTGTAAGTAAGTAACAGAGAATTAAATACCACATTATTATAATTATTATGATATTACTTCTCTTGGTAGTAAGCACTGTCTGTTGCACTTACTATAATTACTAAATTGACATTATTCCGTTATTATTACAACCTGTTCTGAATATTTAATTTTGATAAGAGGGAGGGAGTTTTTATGCCTGAACGGGAATTTTCTATGGAGGGAATCCAGGCTTTAGAACTCTGACAGCATTACTTTGGCACTAGATCCTCACTGTTTAAAATGTTCCATTTCTTCCCTTCTGCACATACTAGTATTTTCTCTCCCCAATCTGAATTGATTCTCCCACTGGTGCATAACATGTGGAGATAAGAATGTGAGCAGCTTCGAATTTCGAGGAATTCAAAGTTGGCCACATCTTAATAATAAACACTATTGTACCGATATAATATTTACACGATATAATATACACCTTTTCTTTTTCACAAAATGTCTTAAAAACTGGGGTATGTATTATATTCTTTGGCATATTAGCTTATATTCGCATGCAAACAATCAAACTCGAACAAATTTAAATTAATGATCTATTTATGTTACAGGATATGGCAGGAAACAATTGACAGAAACAGCCACTATGAGTTCGTGTTTTCTCGTCTTTTGTGCACTTTTTATTCATAATTTCTTGTCCACTTTTTACAACAATCATTATTAATGCGAATAATATCTTTAACTACGATAATCACTTTATGGCATTTATTTTTTTCTTTTAATCTGACATTTTATGTAAACAGCTTTAACAATTGCACGTCTTTTTAAAGAATTTACCAATAATTACTGATAAAAAAGTGGCATGAAGTCGGTCATTGTCAATCAATGTTCTGACACCGACCCTGACCTGTTGACCAAAGTTCCAGTTCTGATATTGCAAATGAGGATGAATGTCATGTATATCTAGAGGTGGGGGAATGCTTTTATAACCTGTCTTGATAACATAATTTAAATCTTGAATGTTTTTAGCACAGATGCATATTACATTCGCCAGTATTTTTTATCTGGATTTTATGATAAAAAAAATTGGTGTGTGTATTATATTCGAGTAAATATGGTATTTTCACATTGTATAAGCGTATAACTGAAATATATATTAACATGGAAAGTATATATAGGAATTTTGCTGGAACTTCAGGAAAAAACATATTACCGTATTTTTTGGTGCATGAGACACACTTTTTTGTTCTCAAAATAGGCCTTAAAATTAGGCTGCGTCTTATACAACAAACATGAACAGTTGCCAGCAGTCAATTTTCCCCTTTCAATGGGTCAAAATATCCTGTCCAAGGTCAGTGAGAACACTGTTGTGAATTTTTTTTTTGAAGTGTGGTATCAACAACGCTCTAGATGCTAGATGGAAGTGAGGATCATTTTCTCTATGAATCTGAAGATGAAAATTCCTGTTCTGATGGCGAGTTCAATGGATCCAATGAAAGAACTTCTGATAACAGCGATTGGAGTGAATTTAAAGGTTTCTGAAGGTCAATGAATAATTCTTAGCATTAGTTATATTTTTCTTTAAATATGAGTTTATTCTGGAAAATTTCCTTCAATTTTTGGGGTGCGTCTTATACTGGATGTCCCATATAAAACTGGTCTGCCTCACTGTCTCACTGTGCCTGACTACTGTGCTATGTTCATAAATATATGTTGGCTACACTGTGCTCCATTTATGTATTGTTAGAGTTTGACAGTTGAGTTTTAACAGTAATTGTCGTGAATATCATGGAAGTGTTGTGAGAGAAATGGTGCAGTTTTCAGTTGAACACCGAATTGATATTGTGGAATTTTACATAAAGAGAGACTCCATTAAGAAGACCAAAGAAATGTTTGAGGCGAAATATCCTGTCAAGAAACCCACAACCAGTACAAATCACGATCTGTATAAGAAATGAAGGACTACAGGATCTGTTGTGAATGTGAAGAAGAATAAGCATCCGACAGTGAAAACCTCGGCAGTAGTCGACAGAATTTGTATGGACTTAACGAGAAGTCCCAAAGAAATTGATAAGGAAATTATCTCAGCAAGTTGGTGTATCCCGCACAACATGCCATCGTGTGCTAAAAGAGCTCAAATTCTGAGCATTTTGTGTGAGCAAATGCATGAATTGAAAGAACCAGACAAAGATAAACGAGTTACTTATTGCAACTGGGTCTTATCTTTGATCATTGATGGTTACCTGGACCCCATGTTCTTCTTTATGACAGATGAAGCCTGAAAAGGAGTATGTAGTCTTTCAAGAAGATGGTGTCACCTGCCAGACATCCAACCAGAGTATGACATGACAGGCTTATCAGCAAAAACCTGTGGCCTCCCCAATCGTCTGACTTAAACATCCTGTAATTTTTATTTATGGGGAGCTCTGAAAGGCAAAGTGTATGCTCACAACTTGTATTACTGCAAATTGTATCAGCTTCTTTTGTTTCTGGCCTGATGGCCTTAACTTCGCCAGAATAAATAAATAATAAATCATTTCATACAGTGTTCTGCCCAAGGGCAGATCTTTCACTGCAAGCCCAGCTTTCTCCAATCTTTCCTATTTTCTGCCTTACTCTTCGTTTCCTCATATGATCCATATATCTTAATGTCGTCTAAATAATAAATAACAACCCTCTGACAATGGACCAACTGAAAGAGAACATTAAAAATGAAATAAATAACATCTCACCTTAAGAATTACACTGTGTTAACCAGAACATTGTCATACAGGCACAGCGATGCCTGGTTGCCAGTGAAGGGCACTTTAAGCACTTGTTATAAATCGGTAAGTCTAGCCTATGCCATATTTACACAGGAAGTTGGTTGTGGAAGTAATACTGTATAATGTAATATAGTGACATGTGCAAATGGTAGTGAGACGTACTGGTTTTATGTGGAACACCCAGTAGAAGGGAGCGTCTTATACATTGACAAATACGATAAGTGTGAAACACGTATATATCGTCATTGCATCTCCAAAATCCGCTGTGTGTTTTAAAAAGATTTTGCAGGAATAAGAAAAAAGCACTGTCACTTTAAGTCCCTTGATTTTCAAAAGTATTTCAAAAGGAATGCATGGAAATGGGAAATACCAACTGGGAGGAACTAGCAAAAGACAGAACAGAGTGGAAGTGTTTTGTGAAATCGACACGGAGTCAACATCCTCCATAATGTCCTCTGATTGATTGATTGATTCATTGATTGATTGATTTTCAAAGCTACCTTCGGTATAATTTCAATCACTAGAAGAATAATGATGGAATTATACCGAAAGTGGCTTTGAAAATCAAGAGAATTAGAATGCATTTTTCTTTCTCTTGCAAAATCTTTTCAAAAACACATAGCAGATTCTAGAGGCGCAGCAATGATATGAAGTTGTACAGTAATATGGTTTTTTTTTTTGGTCAGTTGTTTCATCTGGGAAAATATTTATATCTTCAGAATGGCAAAAGTAGTTTCATTTTGAGGAGGGGGGGGGGGAAGTCTCAAATAAGAAATGACTGATCACTGTACACTAGTTGAAGAAGCAGATTAGCACTATGAATGTCTTGTTTGCCCATAAATTCCACTTCCCACAAATGAGTGAATGGTGGCCTATAGACAATGTTTTAAATAAGAAATCAAATCTCCAACACTTATCCTACAAAGACACTGATTATATTTATGTAGGAACATTATCCCACTGAACGTGAACTATGCAATCAATGAGTTACTATACCTTTTCACATGTATCATTCCCAGTAACTTGTAGATAATGAAAGTGAAGAAAATTCCTCCAATAATTTAGAACAAATTACTTTATATAAACAGATTGCCAAAAAAAAATCACTATTTTGTTAGTAAGAATGCTGAAAATTTGTATTTCTGTGAAAATCTTGAAACCGAATTTTTGCAGCATCACGATTTTTCCTTTTATGCTAAACATGGGAAAATTAGCCTATATTTCTTACCTTCCAAAGAACAACAAGAAAATTCTGTCTTTCTTGAAGATTTATGGCGAACCACTTGTATACTTTATCAAACTGCAAGTCAAATTCATGTGTATCCTGAAATAAAACGATACAATTTCAATAAACACAATCTTTTCTTATTGTTTATTTCTTTAAATTCAGATTTAGTAATATTACTTACACCAGATATATTCTTCCCATCAATTGACTTAAGTTCATTTAGTAACCAGGATCTCTTTTTCTTATATATATTTTTATCAGTCTTCTTCACCTAGAACAAAAAATTATAGTCATTACATATAAGCTCTGTGCACACCATAATCTAAATGTGTAAAAATAAAGAGATATTAAAATACAAATGTTTTGGTGAAACCCAGAGAGACCGAAACTATTGTCAGATGAATTTTCATAGTCTGAAGTGTAACTTGTGCTGACATATGTAGCAGTAAACTTTCAACATCATCATCAGAATATTCTATTTTAAAATGTATAATTTTTATTCATAACTGCATATTATGATAGACTTATGGTACCTTAATACTATGAATATGATCAAGGGTTCAAAGTTTGTGAATTAAAAAAAAAATTGTAGCAAATGCAGGATAGCCAGGCATCTGGATTTTGGAGGACATACCCTTCTCTTTTGGCCTCGTCCTGCTATCCTCCAGGCATTTAAAAATTTGCCAAAAATGTCCGGCTTTTTTCTTTAATTAGAACTACTAAAATCTGAGCTCTTCGTAACTCATGTCATTTATTGCAGTAAATCTACAGAGACATTTTACAAAAGGAGGGAGGCACCATTTTTTTCTTTTACAATTACTACATAGGGTACTACGAATAGTACTGAATATTAAGCATGTGGTTTTACTTTCTGGCATCCAGTACTTACCACAGAATAACCTAGAACTATTCACCTGTTGTACATAGTAATGAATGGATGTATTGCCATCATATTGTTCGCATCAGGCGTCACAAGCTAAATGTCTGCATCAGATGTCACAAGCTAACAGATTACTATTTAAATGTAAAATATGATTATTAATTACAATGAAATAAGACCTCCTTCAACAATAAAGTCTATCTCATCTGGCACTAAACCTGTTTTCTTACTTGTGAGGACGAGACCCACAAATATCCACTGGCTATTAATGTCTCATCAGCAAGTGTCATGCTGGTTGAATGGCTAACGTATTCACCACTAGTTTCAGAGGACCATGGATCGAGCCTACCTCAGGTTAAGTAATTTATTTGCAATGATATTTTTAATCTGATCTCTTTTGGTTTTTTCATTTTCCCACAGATGACTTGTTGTGATGGGGGAACATGCAGTGGTGGTAAATTATCTTTAATGTATAAACGTGGTACCAACTTATATCAGGGTGTACAAGTATAAAGTTCATTTTGTGATTGTCTTTGCCAAAGAGTAGATACAGATACTCTTTAGTTTTGTTTTGATCTGTGTTGGTAATGTTGTCAAGGAATTTTCAGTATGTTCAGATAATGTTCAGTGTTCTTGCCCATGAAAGGTCAAATATTTATTAGCAGAGTTTGAAGAGAATGGTTAGGTATAGCGTTGTAAATCTTTTGTTCAGGAGGTATTAGTAGTATATCAATCTTGCATTGATCACTTGGAGAAATGGGCAGTATTTTTGAACGAATTATTGTTCTGAGTGGATGGGTTTAACAAATATGCTATGCTTCCTCCTTTTGAATTGTATTCTTGCTCAAGATATATGAAACAGACAGACAGTGAAATTAATGATAAGTTGTTTGACAAATATCATGAACTGAAAGCACTTTGAAACTGTTCAGAGTGACACTTTGTTCTCGATTGAAAATGGATCCTCAATGTAGTCAGTGAATTCTTTCCTCAATTTAAGAATAAAGACAGTTTTTATGAACTTTTAAAAATTTGTGAAAAAATTATGTTTCTTTGCCTGATTCCAAGGCCCCAATCCAAAGGTAGAAAGAGCATTTTACAATGAGTAATTAGATGAAAGAAACAGACTGTAACCAACTTTTGAGAAGGGAATACTAAATACTTGTACAGCACAACTTTAAAACCATAACATGCAGAGATTTTCATAATTATCTAAAAAAAAAAAATAACAGTTGAGGCAAAATGTGTTAAAGGACACCAACTGCAAACCAGCGGAAAACAATTCAGTTCTCCTTAAACAAACTGAGCAAATGAAAAATACCTAACCCAAGGCAGAAAACGAAAATAAAAGAAAGAACTGTAATTCTTTTTTCATGAAATAAAGTTCTCACATGAAAAATATTCCTGCAATTATTATTCATATGCTTCAAATAAAACCCAGCATGAAACTTAATATTTTGGACAATTCTACGAAGCTGTTACACATGTAATGCACATACAGTAATGCACTATTCGTTTTTTTTTTTTTTTTTTAATTTCTACATTGAAAATTGAGATATATATTAAGATCAACAGAATAGACGCAAATATACTCCATATGCAAAATGTAAGTGAACAAAATAGTACCATTATGTGAGAACAACATCATGAAACTGTCCACTGTCCTCCTTTTTTCATACTTTTGCCCTTCAAAAGCATTTCAGCACCCAGTCACCCTGAGCAGACAGTACAGTTTCCCCACTGTCAACAATTTATCTTAAAAGACTAAAAGAGCAGATATGTCTTTGATTGTCGAATGTGCACCAACACACTTACGAAATAACACTTTTCAGTGCTAACAATTTATTGTGTGTGTGTTGTAATTATGATTATACTGGCAGTGATTAGTTTCTGCTAAACAAAAAGTAAATCAAACTACTGCCAAAGGAAAAGTTTGTTTTCTAATGCCAGGCGTTTGACAATAAAGTCATTTGACCTCTTGCACTCCAATATTTTTCAAAGATATTATCATGGCCAGCCACTGAAACACAGATTTTGAGGTGTTCCGAATCCATTTCTTGGTTTGAGTTGCACAATGGGCAGTTAGGGGTGTTTGCAGGTGTTTGGCCAAACAATCATGGCCTGTTGCCAATCTAAATGCAGCTACAGACGATTTTCGTGGTAAATCGGGAATTAACTGTGGATTTTGATGCAGAGAGTTCCATTTTTTCCTTGAGATTGTGTTATCAAATTTTGTTTGTTGTAGTCTAAGTATGTAGATTTAATAAATCTTTTCACAGAGTAAAATGTAGATTTAGTAACAGGTCTGTATATTATATATATGATATGATTTAATGGTACTCTTGATGTTGTTGACATTGTTATATTAGTTCTTTGTTCGTGTTACAAAAACTGATAACTATTCCATTAAATATAGTTATGAAAGCCTTAAGTCTTAACTCTTCAATTATTATTATTATCGTTACTTTTTATAATTATAACTTTATTTGGCATTCTCCATTACATGAATAATTGTAATACTACATGTCATTTTATACATTTCAACATTCAATTCATGTTGCATTATCACAATATTACTATGGAATTACTTTTACAAACTAATATACATTATGACCTAAGGTATTGTGTTGGAGGACCTGGCTGCATCAGGGAGTCGAGCCTGCGTCCAGCAGAAGGGAGGGCGTGTGGGAAGGCAGGCGCGAGGAGAGGAGAGAGAAAGCTGCGAGACACTGGCCGCTGTGCGGGGTGAGAGGGGAAGGAGGCCGACTGTGGTGGAAGTGGAGAAACGTCTCGAGACCGAATGTTGTAGAAACTTCGATGATTGAAGGTTCGAGAAGTGTGACCTAACAAATAAAAGCGAGCAGCCTTCGAGTCTGTCAAGCCAGTTTAGTTTCAGTTGAGCCAGTCTAGTTAAAGAGTCAGCTGCGAGAAAGCTAGACGTATCCCATGAAAGTCTTGGGTTCGAAGTACAATGAACTTAAGTGAGTATTTTTATTTTATTTTATTGGGTTATTTTACGACGCTGTATCAACATCTAGGTTATTTAGCGTCTGAATGATATGAAGGTGATAATGCCAGTGAAATGAGCCCGGGGTCCAGCACCGAAAGTTACCCAGCATTTGCTCGTATTGGGTTCAATAGTTCTTAACATTGAATGGTTTTTCACAATTTCCCTTACCTTTTCCTTTATAATCTCAATTTTTTCCCCCTTCATTTATATTTTCTCCTATTTCAGTATGGGAAGAACTCTCCATTAATTTTCAGTTTGTCTTTATATAATTTCGCAAAGTGCCCATTTTTTCTCGCAGTCTTCAAAAAGGATACCAATACTTTTTTTCTACATCTCATATCATATTCGAAATCGTTTTCAATACTAATGCTTGAATCTTTTAGTAATTTTCTATTGCTCACAATCTTTACTTTTAACATTGTATTTACAAATTTCAACAATACAGGCCTGTTTTTGCCTCTCCTTAACCTATAAACATCCTTCAACTGTCCATTCCCAATATCTATTCCCATCCATTCCCAGCACACATTCATTTTCACTTAATGTGTTTCCCATGTCTGTTCATTTTCTTGTTCTTAAATACCAAAAAAGATTAAGTTTTCCTTTCTTTTTTCTTCTTCCAAGTAAAACCTCGATAAGACACGCCAGCTTATTATACTATCCCGTCTAATACGCTTTTTTTGTCCGGTCCCTGCACATTTAATATATAACGCCTTTATAAAGTACCCAGTTTGTTGCGCTCAAGTCCCGCATAATACACTGTTTTTGTGGAATATTTTCCATGTAATTTTCACCAATGTACTGTAACAGCAATGAAATATCTTGGTCACTGAACTCACTGGTGCCATTAACCTGAAAAGTATTGGTATTCGATCCTTTACCTGCACATTTAAACCTTCATACTTCGTACCTTAGTATACCCCACCCTCTTGTTACGCCTACATACAGTTACAATACCTCACCCTTTTGCTAACCCTCTCTCTCAAACAAAATTCCTCACTCGGCCGTAATAAAATTCTGGAAATTTTTACTTGTCAGTTTGTTGTCCTTTAGTGTATTGAAGTGTCTGTGAATGTCATTACAATGAGTGTTAAACAAAAAGCACTTTCTGTGTCGGAAAAATTGGAAATCTTACGAAAGTACGATGAGAATAGTACTCTTACTCAGAAACAACTCTCTGATTCATTAGGAATCTCATTATCGATATTAAGAATGATAATAAAAAATCGCGACTCTATCACTACAGTTGCGACGTCGTCGGGAGGATATAATCGCAGGAAACTGATGTGTGGTAAACAGGACTTGGAGAACATGCACATGGCAAACAACTGTAAATGACTTTTTTTTTCCGAAAGAATTAAGTACAGTACATATTGTAAATGTCTTTGACATACATTACAGTAATTACATAATGGAGTAATACTATATTACCTTTCATGGATCATGTATTTCAATAAATAAAAATGCTAATAGATACTGAATATAAGTCAAAATTAGTATACCCGCCTAATACGCGGTCCCGGTTAATACGCAGTTTACATCCAGACCCTTGAACAGCGTCTTATCGGGGTTTTAATGTATTTAACTTTACTTTTCAGCATACTATTTTCCTTTTGTAGTGATTCTATCTTTTCATTTATTTCGTCAATGCCCGCTCTTAAGGTTTCTAGATCCATTATGTTCAGTTCTTTCTCACTTCCATTCAACTTATGTTCACTACTTTACTTCACTTCACTTCACTATGCTAGCAGAAGCTTGGTCACCATACATCTGACACATCATGCTACTCACTGAATATTGCTTAATGTTTATTAATCTTTGAAACCTTTGTAGTTTCTGAATGTTTTTCTGCTTTTGTAATGCCCCTTTCCAAACTGAAGCTTCATATGTTAGTATTGACACAATTGCCCCTCTGTATATTGCTTTTCGAAGTTGAAAAGAAATTGAGGAAATCACAAATTGGCTTTAGGGCTCAGAAATCATGTACAGATCTTATTAACACATTAAGAGTCATTATGGAACAGTCCCTTGAGTGGAATAGTCCACTTTATCTTATATTTATCGACTTTGCTAAAGCCTTTGATTCTGTGGATAGGAAGAAATTATGGGTAAAGTTAAGACATATAGGAATACCAGATAAATTTGTTAATATAATCAAAGATATGTACCATAAATATACATGCTATGTGTCACACTTAGGAAAACTTTCGGAACCTTTTTCAAGTAGGAGTGGAATTAAACAGAGTTGCCTACTGTCACCTCTGCTGTTCATCCTGATGTTGGATGAAATATTATTGAAAGCAAATAATAATCGCAAGAGAGGCATTCAATGGGGGCTGGGAAAGCGATTGGAGAATGTAGAATATGTGACGATGTTTGCTTACTGGCCCATAGGTTCTCAGACATAAATGGCAAATTGCAAGATCTAAATAGAGTGTCACCTGAAGCGGGTCTTCAGATAAACAAATCCAAAACTAAGGAAATGAGAATCAATAACAGAACAGATACTAAACTTGTGGTTCAAAATAAAGAAATAGAGGAAATAAATGAATTTATATACTTAGGAAGTATAATTTCTAAACAATGATGAAGATGTAAATGCAAGAATTAGGAAAGCAAAAGCTGCCTTCTCACAACTAGCAAATTTCTGGAAATTCAAATAAATCTCTTCAAGAATCAAAATAAGGATTTTTAATACGAATGTAAAATCTATTTTGCTATACAGATGTGAAACTTGGAAAGAAACATATACAAATAAAAAGAAATTACAAGTATTCATGAATAGATGTCTGAGGATCATAATAGGAATACGATGGCCTAAGACCATCTCAAATAAAAATCTCCTTACAATTACTGATCAGCAAGAAATATAGAAAGAGATCAAGTATAGGAAGTGGAGATGGCTTGGGCAGGTGTTGTGGAGAGAAGAGGGTAATATCGCTAGGACAGCTTTTGAATGGAATCCACATGGGGCAAACAGGAAAGTTGGTAGGCCTAGAGTCACCTGGAGTAACACCGTTAGAAGAGAAGCAGAAGAACTTGGATGGTGTGGGAATGAAGTCAAAGCTATGGCTAAAAATAGAGTAAGATGGCGCGTTTTCACAGGGCCCTATGTCGCCGCCACCGCCACCGCCACCGCCACCGCCACCACCACCACCACCACCACCACCACCACCACCACCACCACCACCACCACCACCACCACCACCACCACGACTACTACTATAATATTGTTTTTAGTGCTTGGTGGCCTTGGAGTTCTGGATTCTGTATTCTACTTAACATATTAATCAGCTGCAGAGTCATTTCTGGCGACATGCTTTCCAAAACTGAATTTATCATCCAAGATTATTCCAAGGTATTTCATTTCATCGACCTGTTCATTGACCACTGACAGAATATACAACTCTAATCAAGTTAGCATCAAAAAGGATTCCCTTATAAGGTAAGCCTCTTGGGAGGTGAATTACTTTCATTTCTCCTGAATTTTGCGCCATTCTCTCTTTCAATAACATAAGATCTAGGATTGATCCCACTATCAACAATCCTTCCTGGTACCCAAACTCAGTCTGAATCTTTTTAAACATCACTGGTTGTTGAATTGCAAATGGTTCTGAATTAGGCTTTTAGGTAATCCACCATATCCTGGAACTTGATACTTCCAATGTTTCAGAACTACATACAGGTTCCATCAACAGGACAAATGATGGAACCTATATTTAGTTCAGAAATGTTTGAAATGTCAAGTTCTACGACATGGCAAATTACCCAAAAACCGTAATTCTGATCGCAAACACTGTGAAAGCCTAAAAACCCATATACCATAATTCTCTTTGATGAGGAGTGGGGTCATAGTATTGTATACATTTGTCTCTTTTTCTATTAATAATTACTAGTGTTGTGGGATTTAATCGATCAATTTCTATTCTAATCGCTCAATAATATATCATTGAATAATTGAGTCAATTAAAATTAATCTTTATGTTAAATTATACTTTATATTAATTATTATTTTGTTAATGCAAACTCAGAGTAAAAATTTCGACAATATTCGTCACTCTGAAATTGCTTACTTCAAACGTGATAATACCGTTATTTTGCAACTGAAAAGCAGATAGCATTGGGCAAATCTTTGCACAAACACTTCAGAAAGAGATTAAAATATGAGGACATTGACCTGGTCTAACCGTATTGAAATTTGAAACACAATGCAAAACCCTTATTAAGTTTGCCAGTTCGTCTTCCTAGCATATGAAATACAAACTTTTCTGGAATTCGCCCCCCTCATCCCTTAGCCATGGCTACATTGTATGCAAGTGAGAGAGTACCTATCTTCTTCTCTTTATAAAATTTTGTAATCCAATTACAATAGGAGCCAGTCTGCTGTTCTGTTGCAGTTTCTTTACTGAGTTTCTAGATGAAGCTTGTGTGTTTAGTTTGCTAAAAAAAATCAGATTTATGTGGTCTGTGAAAAAAGTGAAAACTCCATCATGTCATAGGCCTATGAGAATATGAGAAGTAAACTTGGTGAAACATTTGGATTTAAATTGAACAATCATGGAGAAGTGCTTGACAAAAAAAAAATTTCGTGTTTAGTGAAGCAGGAAACATTGTTACTAAACATAGAGCAGCACTTAATTCGTCGCATGTGAATGCACTCACGTGTTTAAAATCATGAATGAGGCAGTATTAACTAGGTGAAAAAAAAAATTATGGTTTATTTAATGACACCTGCAAATGCCGAGATTAATCAGTGTCACTGGTGTGCCAGAATTTTGCCCCACAGGAGTTCTTTTACATGTCAGTAAATCTACTGACATGAGCCTGTCACATTTAAGCAGACTTAAATGCCATCGACCTGGGTTGGGATCAAACCCACAACCTCGAGCACAGGCCAGCGCTATACCGACTATGCTACCCAGGCCAACAACTAGGCGAGTCTTCATATTTGTTTTATTTGCGTTTGCCTCAAAAATCACCGGAGAATTCACACAATAAATTACGAGCCTACATAATAAATACATAAATAACTAAAATAGTATTAATATAATTATATTATTTAATGTACCGAAGTACATATGATATTTCCATGCAGATATTCTGCGTCATCATACGATGAAAGAGTAATGGAACGGAGAAAAATTCTCTCCGTTCCATTACTCTTTCATCGTATGATGACGCAGAATATCTGCATGGAAATATCATATGTACTTCGGTACATTAAATAATATAATTATATGATATACGTAAATCACTTCGTGATTTAAGACGGCGCTTATTCCGTCGGATCCCAGCCAACTAGTCACTCATAACGAGTGCACCTCAGCACATGTGTGGACTTTAGTCCTACATTCATAGACATCTATGACGTAGTGCAGAGGGTGGCCACTAGAGGGAACCCAAGAGTTGGAACTTAAACTGAGACGATTCTGTCCGATGCCGAGGTGGGTATCCAGTGTGGCTTAGTGGATAAAGCATCAGCACGTAGAGCTGAAAACCCGCGTTCAAATCCCGGTGCCGGAGAAAATTTTTCTCCGTTCCATTACTCTTTCATCGTATGATGACGCAGAATATCTGCATAGAAATATCATATGTACTTCGGTACATTAAATAATATAATTATATGATATGCGTAAATCACTTCGTGATTTAAGACGGCGCTTATTCCGTCGGATCCCGGCCAACTAGTCACTCATAAAGAGTGCACCTCAGCACATGTGTGGACTTTAGTCCTACGTTCATAGACAACTATGACGTAGTGCAGAGGGCGGCCACTAGAGGGAACCCAAGAGTTGGAACTTAAACTGAGACGATTCTGTCCGACGCCGAGGTGGGTATCCGGTGTGGCTTAGTGGATAAAGCATCAGCACGTAGAGCTGAAAACCCGGGTTCAAATGCCGGCGCCGGAGAGAATTTTTCTCCGCTCCATTACTCTTTCATCATATGATGACGCAGAATATCTGCATGGAAATATCATATGTACTTCGGTACATTAAATAATATAATTATATGATATGCTTAAATTACTTCGTGATTTAAGATGGCACTTATTCCGTCGGATCCCGGCCAACTAGTCACTCATAAAGAGTGCACCTCAGCACATGTGTGGACTTTAGTCCTACGTTCATAGACATCTATGACGTAGTGCAGAAGGCGGCCACTAGAGGGAACCCAAGAGTTGGAACTTAAACTGAGACGATTCTGTCCGACACTGAGGTGGGTATCCGGTGTGGCTTAGTGGATAAAGCATCAGCACGTAGAGCTGAAAACCCGGGTTCAAATCCCGGTGCCGGAGAGAATTTTTCTCCGTTCCATTACTCTTTCATCGTAAAATAGTATTGTTTTGTAATATGATACAGTATATACATATATACTACATTTTATACTTATGCTTATCACCAAACACAAATTAAATTTAACAATAATTGTGTATTACAGTATAATAAAACTTTTTTCAAATCAATCAAAGCTCGATTAATCAATTAAATCCAAATCATTAATCGATTAAATATCTTGATCAATCGACAGCTCTAATAATTATTACCTATCCATATTTCTATGATGTGTGGTTTAAGTTCATTAAATTAACATTGGATATTTGTACAGAGACTCCTTCCCATGAGATTTAAGACTGGTGACCTTCTTGGGTGTTACAAAAATGTAATAGCCCTAAAGCTCGTAACACACTACAGTAAGAAATATGTAATGTGTAGGCTGCAGATTCTGCAAATTTGCATGTTCTTTTCCTTAAACTTGACGATATGCAGACAAAACATAAACATCTTTCTCGTTGTTTGGAATTAGTATGCAGAATTTTATTGTGCATATTTGAGCATATCTGTAACATTATGGCATGTTTATACTTTTAGAGCATATATTTGCATATTTATACTAACTTAATACAGAAATAAATATTTTATTCTGTAAAAATATAAACTGCGAGAAAACAATACTCTCTTTCCCCATCTCACACGACAATGTCTACTTCATTAGCACAGACTACATTGTTAAGCAGCATGTCGTACACTCGTTTTTTTTTCGCCTCTTTGAAACTATCGCAGGCTGACAGTAGTTCCTTTCAACAATAGAATGAATTGGTTTATATTTTAACAGCAAAATTCAAACTGATTGCCAAAGTTCCATGCATTTATTCGATTCATGTGTTTCATGGTGGTTTGTTGTAATATTCGTTATGCCTAAAGACAAAAGTTCAAGTACTACTCTTCTGAAAAGCTGGATTGATGGAGACAAGACTTTAATATCAGACGGAAAACGTATATTTTGTCAAGTTTGTTCGAAGAAAGTAAGTTTTTGCACTTTTTAAAAATATTTATCCACAAACACTTTTAATTATTTTACTTACAAAGACACATTATATTACATATAGTAGCATATTTTAAAGTTTAATAATGTTTTAATTAATAGCTGAACTGCACAAAAAAGTTCTAAGTGGATCAGCATTTGCAGACTGCATCTCACATAAAAATGCAAAGAAAAATAATTATCAGCCTTTGCTTAATATGAATCCAAAATAAAATGAAAATGATACATTTAGTGTGAACCTCTGTGAAGCCCTAGTAGCAGCTAATATACCTTGGAGGAAACTGGACAATTCAATACTTCGCGGATTTTTGCAGAAATACACTAAAAGGCAAATTCCTGCAGAGTCCACATTGAGAAAGAATCACTTGGATCCACTGTATGAAAAAGTAAGTTCAGTTATATAATAATGTTTATTAAAGTTAATTGCTTAAAACATTTGTGTAATTGATGTGTACTTTAAAATAGTTGTTTTCATAATTATTAAAAATAAATTATATTTTAGGTCCTCCAAGAAATTAGAAACGACATAGGAGATTCATTTATTTGGGCTTCCGTGGATGAAATTACAGACTCCTGTGGGAGGTATGTAGCTACTGTAGTTGTGAGGAAAATGGACTACATAGCCGGTAGATCTCCTCATCTGATTATGTGCACTGTCTTAGAAAAAACCAATCATGCTACCATTGCAAGGACAGTAAGAGATGCATTGCGTAAGTATATTATCCTGAAAATGACTGAAAAAAATAAAGATATCAGAGAATGACTTGAGTGTAAATTTTAATTTGTTTTTAGATTTACTCTGGCCAACCAAAGAACATGGAGAGAGATTCTTGGCATTCTTAACTGACAGTGCAGCATATATGCTGAAAGCAGCACGGGCACTTCAAGTTTTCTACCCCAAAATGATCCACCATTACTTGCATTGTCCACGGCCTACATCGTGCTGCTGAAGAGATTCGTTCACAGCATCCTAAGGCTAACAATTTGATTTCTTCGGTTAAAAAGGTGTTTGTAAAGACTCCAGCAAGGACTGCACTATTCAAAGAACTACCAGAAATTCCCCTTCAAACCAGAGCCTGTATTAACTAGATGGGGGAACCTGGATCAATGCTACACTCTACTACAGTTCGCATATTGAAGATATTAAGTAGGTTGGTATTCTGAGTTATCTAATTTTGTCATCATCATTCGCCATCATGTATTAGACCCTTGTGGGTCTGTTACGGTCTCGTGCCACCTATTTTTGAGTCTTCCAGTTATCTAACTTAAGTTTAAATATTTGTGTTTTTCATGGATGCAAAGATCTAAGTTTCACTGTAAATACATTTCTATAATTTAAATATAATAATAATAAATTTAGCTTCCCTCATGAAAAGGTTGCCAGATTTGACAAAGCGTATTACATATAATTTGGAAACACACCTAAAAGGTAAAATGATACACATTTGAAATGGTTAGGGAATCGAATATGCAAAATGTCAGAAAAATTTACACCTAAGAAGCGTTTGTGCTCATTCACAGTTAAGAAAGGGGGGGGGGGGGGAATATCATCAGATAGGTTAGAATGATTTGAATACCATATACATTCAGCTTCCCTTATGAAAAGGTTGCCAGATTTGACAAAGTGTATTACATATAATTTGGAAACACACCTAAAAGGTAAAATGATATACATTTGAAACAGTTAGGGAATTGAATATGCAAAATGTCAGAAAAATTTACACCTAAGAAGCGTTTGTGCTCATTCGCAGTTAAGAAAGGGGGGGGGGGATATCATCAGATATGTTAGAATGATTTGAATGCCATATACCGCGAGAAAAATAATAGTACGGATTGATTGGCATTGATATCTAAACCAATCAACAGCCAACAATCAATAAATAAACTAAACAGTAAGGGTTTTTATGCACTACACTATATTTACTTCACATTTTCCTAGTTTACTAGACAAACAGCAATTTATTTTTATTGAATTTCAATAATAAATTTCTTGAATATATTGAAATACTAGATTTTAATACTAGGAGGCAGGCCTACAATGGTCCTTATTTTCTTCAGAATTAATTTATTATATGTTTGTTCTTAGGTGCTTCATTTACTGAATCCAGAAGATGCGGCCTGTATTAATTCAGCAATATTAGCAACAAATGATGTAGGAATTCAAAGTGAACTTTAGTACATAGGTGCACACATCAAGACACTTCCTGAAACAATGATCAAACTTGAGGAACGTGGTCTTCAGCTGACTACTGCAGTGAGTTTGTTGATCACTGTCACAACATCTTTCAACAAATTACCAGGGTCATTGGGGAGAATTCTAACAGAGAAGATGAAGAAAACTGAGGAACAAAACCTAGGTTTGGAAACAGTGAAAAAGATTAGTGGAATTCTACAAGGTGAGCCCCAAACTGTTCAGAATTACACACCTAAAGAAATAGCAGCTTTTAAGTATTGTCCCTTAAATTCATGTGAAGTTGAAAGAACATTCTCTGTTTATAAGAACATACTTAATGACAACCGAAAGAGATTTACATCTGAAAATTTGGAGAAATATATTGTAATCTGTGTAATACCAATAAGCAATGAAGTTTAATGTTAATGCAAATTTACATCCTCCAATATATGGACGAAACTTATTGTGTTATTACTTTATTGTTCTAAAATAAAGTACTTTTGACTACATACTTTCAAGTTTTAAAGTGTAATTTCTTAATTTTTTTAGCATATTTGCATGCATATTTTCACGATTTTTAGTGCATATTAATCCGCAGCCTAGTAATGTGTTTGTGCAGCTATGAAAATTACTTTTCTTTAGCATGGATTAACTTACAAAGTAAGGCATAGCTGACATTGGTTGGCTAGCAATTTTTTGAAAACATAGCTATCCCACCACTTGAATTTCCTGCTTACTCAGGTAACCTATCCAAATTAAAGCCTATCAAATTTATATTAAGTGAATATAATTGAAAAATTAATAGAAATTCAGCTGTTCAAATTTATGTAACTTTATTTCTATCAGCTCATATCAAACTACCTTCTGTATTGCATAATAAAAATTCGTGTTTTAATTACCTAGATACAGAGATGCCTCCACTATGTAGCAACATATTTCCCACTCTAGTGTGAAGATCAAAGTATTGCTATTTGTCTCCACACATATTATATAGTTCATAGTTCTCGGTGTAGTGTATTATGGGCCTTAGGAAAGAAATTGGTCCTCCTTAGCATCCCTTGATTTCTTAAACAAACTCTCAACGAATTTCACTGCACTTCCACCAAGACTGTTTGATTTAAGAAAAGGATTGGATAAGATACGAGGCCTGTCTAAAAAGTATCCGACCTTTAGCCAGAAAAAATATTTCAAATACCTGACGGGGTTGGGACCCTAATCCCCTTCAAAGTAGGCCCCTTGTGCTTGCACACACTTAGCCCACCGATCCTTCCACTGCCGGAAACACCTCTGGAAGTCTTCTTTTGGAATGGTGTTCAGCTCTGTCGTCGCGTTCCGCATTACCTCTTCTTTACTCTCAAAACGGGATCCTTTCAGTGGTGTCTTCAATTTTGGAAACAACTAGAAGTCGCAAGGAGCCAGGTCTGGAGAGTAGGGAGGTTGCCGAATGGCTGTAATTCCATGTTTGGCCAAGAAAGTGTGGATCAATTGGGATGAATGTGCAGGGGCGTTGTCGTGATGCAAGTGCCAGTTGTTCGCCGTCCATATGTCTGGTCTTTTGCGCCGGACTGCATCACGGAGTCGCCGGAGAACATCATGATAGTACTCCTTTGTCACCGTTTGTCCTTCCGGTGCGTATTCGTGATGCACAATTCCACGGACATCAAAGAAAACAGTCAGCATCACCTTGATTTTGCTTTGCACCTGCAGCGCTTTCTTCGGCCTTGGAGTCTCGGGATGCTTCCATTGCGACGACTGTCTTTTTGTTTCTGGGTCGTACCCGTACACCCATGACTCATCTCCAGTTATCACGGTGTTCAGAAACCCAGGATCAGTGTTGGCGGTGTCCAGAAGGTCCTGTGCAACGTCACGACGGAGGTCTTTTTGTTCCAGGGACAACAACTTGGGCACGAATTTCGCAGCCACTCGGTTCATGTTCAAATCATCACGCAAAATTGCATGTGCAGAATCTTTACTCACTCCAACCTCTTCGGCAATCTCCCGCACGGTCAAACGACGATCTGCCATCACCAAATTTCGCACCCTCTCAACAACAGCTGCACTCCGAGCAGTTTGGGGCCTGCCACAACGCTGCTCACTCTCCGCTGATGTGCGGCCATCTTTGAATCGGTTGAACCACTCCTTAATTTGTGTTACACCCATCGCATCTTCCCCAAACACCTGCTGAATCTTACGAATTGTTTGACTTTTGAGAATCACCAAGCTTTTTACAAAATTTGATGCAGTATCTTTGCTCAATTCGTTCAGTCATCTTGCGAGAAAACTAAATCCGACAAACACTTAGAACAGCACCTTACTTGGCGACCACCAGCCAGTGACTGGCACAAGCGAATGCGGTGAAAAAATTCAAGCATGCGCATTACGGTTCCTCCTTCCACTGTGCACAGTGGCGCCGCCTTAGAATCACTACTTTGCGCGGGAAAATTTAAGGTCGGATTCATTTTAGACAGGCCTCGTATGTACAAAACCCATTCATCAACAAATTGCCTGAATAACTGTGAATCAAAACAGAATCCATTTGTGTATAGCATTACAGATATTCCATGTACTGCAAAGAATGATTTCATCTTTTCTATAACTATCGAGTTTTTCAAGGTTGGGAAAAGTCATCTCAACATGATTAGTTGAACCATTTACTGTTATTAAATAATGACACACGTACACATGCACACACACACACAATATTATTTATGAATATGAACTATAAAACTGTCCAAACTTTCCGAACATTAACTATTATTACTGCATAGTATATAAATAAGGAAATTATTTATAAATTCCTAATAAAACACCAAGGCATGTAGTATTACGCTGTGTAATGGGACATGTTGGATGATGAAATGAAAAAACAAAAAATAAAAAAAACACACACACTACTGTTTGTGAAAAGTGCAACACTCAGAAAGAATGGCCCGAACGACTCCAAACTTGGAAGATGTGTAGAACAGTGTACCACCAAGAATTGCTTACGTTTCCAGAGAGATGGTGTACACATAGGCCCAACAGTGACATCTCTTGTGTCACCAGCAAGGTGCGTATTATGCCTTGCTCAGTCAGTGCAAAGCTTCTAAACGAAGTGGAAACATGAAAGCTAGTGCAGGTATGCCTCGACGATGTGAAGGGTGCAATATCAGCACGTGAGTTCGAATGGGGCAGAATGGTTGGTCTACAGGAAGCAGATTTGTCATACCGTGACATTTCGCCTTGTACAGGCATGCTGCTATGACAGTGATGCGTGTGTGGAACCAGTGGATAGAAGAGGGTCGTATGCAGAGACGAGCAGGTACTGGACCACGTAATGTGACCACAGCATGGGACGACCGCCATCTTGTCTGCATGGTAGTGATGGACCATACAGCTTCATCCACAGTGTTGAGCCGACGTTGGAGTACTGCAACAGGTGTGGACCTGTCTGTGTCAACGGTTTGTCGCCATCTTTTGAGGGCTAGACTAGTGGCTTGCTTGCTGTTGTGTCGGCTTCCATTGTCCAGAAACCACCAACACCTCAGGCTGTAATGGGCACATGAAAGCCATCACTTGCGTGCTGAGTGGCAAAATGTAGTGTTTTTGGACAAGTTCCGCTTCAACTTGTCCTACATACATGTTAGATGGTACCGTGGTGAATGCAATCTGAGAGCCAGCATTGTTGAGCTGCATATCAGACAAATGCCTAGTGTGATGGTTTGGAGCGCCATTGAATACAATATACGATCTCGCCTCCTATGTATTCAGGGCAATCTGAACAGCAAGCGCTACATTAGGGAGGTTTTAGAGCCCGAGGTACTGCCCCTTCTTCAGGCAACTACATATGACATATTTCAGCAGGACAATGCCAGGTCACATGTGGCGACGATTGTGCAAACCTTCTTCGAAGAAAAACGGGTATCACTGCTTCCTTGGCCTGCATGTTCGCCAGACATGTCGCCCATCGAACATGTCTGGGATATGGTTGGTCGGCAACTTTTTCGTCATGGTCCTCCAGCACCAACTCTTGATGCTTTGTACACTTGCATACAAACTGCGTGGTGGGAGATTCCCCAGGAACATATCTAGGCCCTCTCTGATTCCATGCTACGACACTTAGAGGCTCTGATTGCAGCGCATGGAGGCTTCACACCATACTGAAATCTCACGGTCACAAATCAGGTACAGTTCTATAATTCTAATCATTTATGTATTGTCATGTACCTAATCTGTGGTATCAATTTCATTTCAGTCACATGTATCCTTCTTGGTGTTGCAATTTCCACAAACATTAGTATGTATACACATTTGAGACTTCACTGTAATTGAATTTCCCCAAAATAGTTTACAAGACTATTGCCAGGTAAGTCCAGTGGTGGAGCTGCCACCTTATATAACCTCTGGACAGGCATACCATGGCAGTTCCTTCATGTCCATTGAGACCTTAACAGACCACTAGCTCTAGTGCTTGAATTGTATGATGATGATATATACATACAAAAATATATCACACTCTACTTGCATCCATGGTAACTGAGGCAGCTTCTTCCATTTCATGTCATTTAACTTTGTCAGCTCGATATTTTAAACAAGAACTAGGCCTACACGATGAAACACATTTTATAATATCCTGATTTATGCCTAGCCAGAAGTGAGTTTCTTCTGTCCCATATAATGTTCTATTAATTTCCAGATACCCATAATGCAACTTATTCATCATGTCATATCTCAAAGTAATTGGGATCATAACTCGCTCACCATGGAAAAGTATCCCTTGCACTATTGAAAGTTCATCGTTGAATTGAAAATATGGCTTGCAATCATTTGAAACTTTTTTGTAGTCAAGTGGTCATCCATTTAAAATGTACCTATTCTCTCAGTTTTGTAAAGACTGGATTTGAACAAAGTTTTACGCATTACTTCCTTTTGATAGGTAACTTATCAACTAATAAAGCTATCTGAAATTCTATTTCATCTTCGTAATCAATCATATCACAACTATTGGTCGAGAAGTCACGAGACAATATGTCAACAACATACATCAGCTTGTCTGGTGTGTATACCAGTTTTAAACTTAATTTTTGTAGGCACATCCAACATTCTTTGCAGTCTTATTGGTATTTTACGTAATGGTTAAATATTTCCAGTAGTGGTTTATGGCCAATTTCTACTTTGATAACTTTCTTTCCAAATATACATTGTTCGAACTTTTCACACCAAAACAAACAACTAATAACTCCATTTCATTTGTGAGTATCTTTCCTGTAACCCTGTCAAGGCTTTAGAAGCAAAAGCTAACGAATGTCCATCTTGAATCAGTGTGGCTCCCATCAACACTTCAGACAATGTCTTTTTTGATATCAAAGAATGCTTTTGTAACAGCTTCCTTTAGGTATGTAGGTAGGTAGTTACAAGCAGCTTCTTGAGTAGATCCCTGTATAAACAAGTTGTGTTTAATAGATCCCTCAATTGGGCACTGTGTTCTTTGAATGAACCTAGGAAGATAGTAAAAAATAATCCAAGTGCTATTTGTAACAACTTTTTATCTTTTGAAGTCCTTAAGATGCAAGTGATGCAGAGGTCAACACTACTGAAGATATTCAGGTTGACTATGAAACAGACATAAATTATTGTAACCCTAATGATTCTGACATACAAGTTAGAGAAATTACAGCTCAACTTATGTCTAGAAATGGTGAATTGAAATATGATACATGCCAACCGGCATTACACAAAAGCCCTTCTAGAAATATTGTGCACCAAAAAGCTCACATTCCAAGGCATAAACAATCAATTTCGAATACAAGGGGTGACTGCTTTTTTTCTCTTTATGACAGATCTCATGCAGCACGAAATCTTAATTCACACCAATGATTGGGCAGACTATCTGAAAAGTAAGCACCCTTACCTTCAATGATGAAATGAACAGATCTTCAAGGTTCTTCGATTTTCTAATAATAGTTCGTGTACAGAAAGCATGTGACAAGCCTTTATCAGAATTTTGGTCAAATGATTATGGGTTACCAATTTTTAGGTGTACAATGATTTATTGAAGATTTGTTGATACCTTGATGTGTCTCCATTTTGATGATAGAAAGTCAAGAGAAGCAAGAAAAGAGGCCTCTGGAAATAAATCTGAAGCTATAAGGGCTATTTCTGAAATGTTTACTAAAGCTTCCATGACATCTTTTGTCCTTGGAGCTTACATTATTGCTGATGAGCATCTCTGCACTGTTGGGGGTCGTAGTGTACATACCTTCGAAGTCAGGAAAATATGGAATAAAAGTGTGGACAGCAGTGAACAGTGACATTAACTTCTTCATAAATGGCACAATTTATACAGACAAGTCTACAGAAGGGAGAGAAGTAAATCAAGGAAAGTGTATTGTTCATGATATGGTTGATCATCTGAAGGGTAGTGGCAGGAACATCACAATGGATCATTTTTTTACAAGTTTCGAATTGGGACATGAGCTGCTAAAGTTTAATTTGACACGTGTAGGAACACTGCGGGCAAATCAAAAAGAGATTCTGAAAGAAATGTTGCCATCACAGATCCCGGCTTCCACTTTCAACAACATCTGGATATATGCAGAATATCATTTTAGCATCCTATGTGCCAAAACAAATAGCCTATGTAATAATGCTGTCTTCTCTCCATGAGAGGTTTGAAATAAGTATACATCAACACTAAAAACATGAAGTCCTAATGTTTTACAATTCAACCAAGTCAGAAGTAGACATGGTAGATCAAATGGTGAGACATTACTCAGTGAGAAGGTGATCGTTGGCAGTATTTCTTATGCACTTAATAAGTATACATCAACTCAAAAATCCTGAAGTCCTAATGTTTTACAGTTCAACCAAGTCAGAAGTAGACATGGTAGATCGAATGGTGAGACACTACTCAATGAGAAGGTGATCGTTGTCATCGGCAGTATTTCTTATGCACTTAATAAGTATACATCAACACAAAAAACCTGAAGTCCTAATGTTTTACAATTCAACCAAGTCAGAAGTAGATATGGTAGATCAAATGAGACATTACTCAGTGAGAAGGTAATCATTGGCAGTATTTCTTATGCATTTCATTGTAAAATGATGAATGCAAGGAGAGCTACTGCAACTAGAGAAAGAGCTTGTGAAATCACATTTTCAAAGAAGGATTTTACTTCTGTAGTGTAGAACTAAAGCCATTCGTTCAGCAATTACTTCCTCCGAATTCAAAGAGCCCCTAACCAATGACCAAAATGAACAGGATGCTCCATCTGCACCTCTGAAACGCAGATGATGTGATTCCTGTTCAAGAGCAAAGGATAAGAAAGTTAATCAACGATGTGCAAAGTGCAAGAAGTTCGTCCACAAGGACCATAGGCTACATCAATCAAAGCATTTTGTGAAAAGTGAACAAAAAAAGAAAAAGACACAGAATGAACAGTTTAGCTTGCAGAATATGGATAGGTAAAATGTTGTAGTTCTAATTATAATTTGTACTTGTAAAATAAGGTTATTTTATAATCTACTGAAGCAATTGTAAGGAACATGCAGCAGTGACAGTGTTTTGTTACAAGAAAAGTGAGTATGTACTTTGAAAAGTTGAAAAATGAAACAAAAATAGCGCAGTTTGCCATGTAGGCTATGACTGAAGATTAGTAGGTTGGTTCTTGTATTTTGTATAGCAGCAGATGTTGAGAATGAATAAATAAATAAGGGAGAGAGGAAGGGCGCGAGGGAGGGAGAGAGATGGAGGGGAGAGACAGAGGGAGAGAGAGAAAGAGAGAGAGACAGATAGTGAGAGAGAGAGGGGAGGGGGAGAGAGGGCGAGGAAGATATATAGAAAGATATAGAGAGAGAGAGACCTTTGTTAATAATTATAATGCATAGAAAACGTAATACAATGATTATTTCGTGCTTGATTACAATAATTATTACAATGAAAGGTTGAGAGTCCGTGTGTGACGCTCAAATGGACATTTGTTTATATTTCTTCAAAACCATTTCATTTTTTAATGTTTCATAAATGTAAAAGTGAGACACAGCACATTACAATCAACCTCTTATATGGACAAAATTTTGATTTACCAGTATGTACAAATTCTACAAGAAAAACACGTGACACACGTAACACAATGACTGTGACACACGAACAAAAAAGTTATGTTCGTGTGTCACTAAAGTTTATCCTAAAATCCAGTTACAATTTTTGTTGTTATTGGAAGTCTTTATGCCTAAACATAATTAGTAGTGGAATTTCAAATACTTACTGTTAATTTAGATAATTTTTTGTGTGTCTGTGTCTGTGTGTGTGTGTGTGTGTGTGGTGTGCAGGGGGAAAGGAATTGGCCACACTACCCCATTATCTCCTGGCCTAGTTGCCTCAGAAGTGATGTCTTCTTGGTATCACTTGGGAGGTTACACCTGTCTTTGGACAGTTAACTAAACAACGAAAATTGTTGTAAAAATATAGTATTTAGGCCTAAACTTTTCATAAAACATTTAATTTATGCCTAAAGTTCGTATAAAATATTCATTATTTTTTTTAATTCCTTGAATTAAAAACTTACAAAAATCGGTTTATTTTAATTTATTTCGTATAAAAAACAAGCTTATACAGTACATTTTTATGGTAAGTAGGTAGCCACCATATGTATAAATAAATTGGTGTAATTATTCGCACATTAGGTAAATGGTACTAAATTTCTGATATTAATTTAAAATCGTTTTATTTAATAACATTAACTTACCCAAGGTATCATTTAGCAATTCTAAAAGATAGGCCTTTTCAAATCTATATTAACTTAGTTGTTCTACTGATATAAATATTTATACATTTTGAACATTTTTTGATAATATTTTCAAGAATTTAAGTTGGGTTGATTACTTGGTTGGAATTTTTCCGAGGTTTTCTCTAACCGTAAGGCGAATATCAGGTTACCTATGGCGAATCCTCAGCCTCATCTAGCCAAATAACATTTCGCTATCACCAATCCCAGTGACACTAAATAACCTAGTCGTTGATACAGTGTCGTTAAATGACCAAGTAAAAAAAAAAAAAAGACATTAAATATACAGGTGAAGTTACAAAAGCTTATGGTGGCGAAAAATTTTAAGTGTCTGTGATGTCCAAGGAAGGAAAGTACTACGAATGGCTGACATATTGGTATATTCATCACAAGACATTACACAGGAAATATCACCACAACAACAGTGGATATTTTTAATTTAAAAGTGTATTTTAGTGTAATCTAGTGTTGTTTTGTATAATAAGCAGAGAGCGGAATTTAGGCAAAAATCTATTTTTTTCCTTGATACATATAGACTAGAAATTTAATATTTACATTTTTCATAGAAATACAGGTATAAATAAAGGGGTTTTATAGTGCCTAAAAATGCCTATTTCGATGTTAGTGCCTATTTTATTTTTTTTTATTTTTGCATCATTTTTCGTAACTGTTTTTGTTAACATTCTGTACTGTTTACATTCCAAGACGGATAACAACCCCTTCCTAGCAGTGAACGACACAATAGAGAAGTACCTCTGGGCCACCCCTTCTCATTCTTATAATCTTTTAATCCTAAAATTCCAACTATCAGTCGGCCTGGGTAGTGTAGTCGGTATAGCACTGGCCTTCTGTGCTCGAGGTTGCGAGTTCGATCCCGGTCCAGGTCAGTGGCATTTAAGTATGTTTAAATGCGACAGGCTCATGTCAGTAGAGTTATTGGCATGTAAAAGAACTCCTGCAGGACAAATTATTATTATTATTATTATTATTATTATTATTATTATTATTATTATTATTATTATTATATCTTCCTCTGTCTGTCAGCAATTTAACACAAACTCACTGGGTTGTACCCGAACAAGCATTCTCTTACATTCCAAGACAGATAACAACCCCTTTCTTTTTTCTCACCATTTGTAAGTACAGCAGTGAGCGACACAATAGCCACAATAGTGCTGATCATCTACTGTGATGCAAACTATGGAAATGTGATTGGTGAATAAAAAATACTAACTGAAAGACAGAATGTCTTCATTTTGTGTATGCATGTGTACCCTTGTAGGCCATACCTGTAGAGTAACAGCGCATCTGGCCACAAAACCAGGTGGCCTGGGCTCGATTCCCGGTTGAGGCAAAGTACCTGGTCGAAGTTTTTCCGGGGTTTTCCCTCAAGCCAATATGAGCAAATGCTGGGCAACTTTCGGTGCTGGACCTGGACTCATTTCACCAGCATTACCACCTTCATCTCATTCTGATGATTAATAACCTAAGATGTTGATAAATCGTGGTAAAATAACCTACTACAAATGTACCCTTGTAAAATGTGAAATGTGTGGAAGTTTCTTTTAATCCTAGAATTTCACGTTAAATAAATGTTGAATCTTATATTAGTGACATTTTTTAACAAAAAACCTATTTTTTATTTTATAAGGCCTAAATCAGAGTTGGGCAGCAAGAGCGGATTCTACTCTCTCACGGGGAGCCATATAATTTCTCTTCATCCCCTTTCTTCCCCCCCGAACACCGCACAGAGTTGATTCAGTGACAGATGAATATTAAGCATCCCCATTTAGAGTCTAGTTCTGCTCCCGATGCCCAGCCCTGGCCTAAATAAAGGAGTTTAAGAATCCATTTTAGCCGCCTAAAATGCAACTTTTTAGGGCCTAAATTCCGCTCTCTAATAATAAGAACTGTAGGTATAGTATATAAGTCTTTCACAAGAAGACGTGATGTATTATAGTTCATTTAAAACAATTAGTAACCAACATGACAGAAATGTTCGTGTGTCACAACATATTTGCAATATTTTATTTCTTAATGGCACTGTTAATTGTTTTTAAAGTTTGTGATTTAGCAGTTACATGTACTACACAAGTGTCTTAATTGTTTTGAAAAGAACTGAATGCATTTATGTCATTTGGCACAATAATATGAACATTTTTCATTCTGGTAATAAATCAAGTGGCAAGAAAAATGTTCATATGTCACACCATACAATATTTCATATTTTTTACATTATTAATTATTCCTTTTCATTAAGAATTGGTGTTTATATTTAGGAATGCTTATGTTAAAAAACAGTAATGTCTTTTTCATGAACTACTAAGTATTTAATTAAATATCATGTGAAGATCACAGTTACTTCAAAAATGTTACGTGTGTCACTATGGAATGACCCTATCTCTAATGCTGTACAAAGATGGGGCTCTGTTTTGATTCGCAGTTGTTCAGGCAATTTGCTGATGAATGGGTTTTTGTACATATCTTGTCCAATCCTTTTCATAAATCAAATAGTCATGCTGGAAGTGCAATGAAATTCGTTGAGAGTTTGCTTAAGAAATCTTGGGATGCTAAGGAGGATCAATTTCTTCCCTAAGGCCCGTAATACACTACATTGAGAACTATACAATATATGTGGAGATAGCTAGCAATGTTTTGGTCTTTACACTACACAGGAAATATGTTCCTATACAGTGCAGCCCTCTCTGTATAGATAATTAAAACACGAATTTTATTACGCAATACAGTTTATGCAGGCAGTTTGATATGAGCTAATAGAAATAGAGTTACATACATTTGAACAGGTGACTTTCTATTAATTCTTCAATTATATTCACCTAATATAAATTTGACAAGCTATAATTTGGCTAGTTACCTGAGTAAGCAGGAAATACAGGTGGTGGGGTAGCTATGTTTTCAAAAAATTGTTAGCGGACTGATATGAGCTATGCTTTTTTTCGAGTGTTACTCCATGTTAAAAGAAAGCATTTTCCACAGCTCAACAAACATATTACATATTTCTTGCTGTAGTGTGTTAAGGACCTTAGGGCCTATTACATTTTTATAACACCCATAAAGGTCACCAGTGTTAAATCTCATGGTTAGGAGTCTCCGTACAAATGCCCAATGTTAATTTAATAAACTTAAACCACAGATCATAGTAAATACGGATAGGTAATTATTAATAAAAAAAATAGACACAAATCTAAATAATACTACGAACCCAATACTCAACAACGAGCATTATGTATATGAGTTTTTAGGCTTTCACAGTGTTTGTGGTCAGAATTAGTTTGGATAATCCACCATGTCCTCGAACTTGACTTTTCTAACATTTCTGAACTAAATACAGATTCCACAATATGCCCTGTTCGTGGAACCTGTGTGCAATTCTGAAACATTGGAAATGTCAAGTTTCAGGACACAGTGGATTACTCAAAAGCCTAATTCAGAATTATTTGCAATTATGATATTTAAAAAAGATCCAGACTTAGTTTGGGTATCAGGAAGGATTGTTGATAGTAGGATCAACCCTAGATCATAGACTATATTGTTGAAGGAGAGAATGGCGCAAAATTCAGGAGAAATGAAAGTATGCAAATCTGACTTTCAGGTGTGAAGCAGACTTGAATAATTACAAGGGAAAAATTGTTCTGGGGCCGAATATCAGTCCCGGGACCTTTGGCTTAGTACATCAATCAATGCTCTACCGACTGAGCTACTCAGGAACCACACCCAACATCGTCTCAATTTATCCCTTTATATCCACACACCTCAAGTGGGCTGACAATATGCCAGAAATCTAACTCTGAATGCACACAAACTCTCCATGATTTGAATTGTGGTTTCCTGTTACTACACCTACAGTAACGTACAGTAGCATGCAAATTAATCCGAACACGACATATTTTTACATTTTCTGTCATTGTTGGCCTCACAGCTGCTCATACCGCTTTAATTGACATCTGTAGTACGTGTAATTCCATTGTTGAAGGTCCGTCGTTACTATTTTTTTTATAATATGTGACATTTTGCCTGTCGTTTTATACTTACAAGCATTTCAGTTGTGTTGAAGACTTAATACTGCAATCCTGTGTACATTCTGTTGTCTTCACAAATGGATACAACTCCACGAAAACGGTCTAAAATTATAACATTAGCAGAGCATTCTTCTATGACACAGAGGCAAATTGCTGCAGAATGTCACATCGGTTTGACTACTGTTAATTCGATCATAAAACGATACAGGGAGACTGGAGTCATCACACTCCAGAAAAAAGGAAACTGTGACCAGAAAAGGAAGACTTCACCTGCAGATGATCGTTTAATTGTCAGGAAAAGTAAATTAAATCCTAGACTAACTGCTGTCGACTTAACCCGCGAGTTAATGGCTACCACTGGGGCGAATATTCACGTCACAACAGTGCAGCATAGGCTTTTGGAAGCTGGACGAAGGGCTCGTAAGCCTATTAAGAAGCAACTGCTAACCCCTGTTATGTCCAAAAAACGCTTAATGTGGGCAAAATTACATCAACACTGGACAGTGAATGACTGGAAGAATGTACTTTTTTCCGATGAGTCTCATTTCGAGGTCCAGGGCCACCGTGTTTCTTACGTACGGAAAGGATCCGAAAAAGTAACAGCAGCTCATTTCCAACAAGCACCCAAATACCCCCTAAAGTAATGTTTTGGGGTTGTTTTACACATGAAGGGCCTGGAGCATTAATACCTATCAAGGGAATGATGAATTCTGACAAATATATTCACTTATTGGAAACCAGAATCGTACCCCAGCTGCAAAAATCATTTCCGGATGGCAGAGGTGTGTTCCAACAAGACCTGGCACCATGCCATACGTCTCGAAAAACTACAGAATTCTTCAACAGGAAGAATATTCAGGTACTCCCCTGGCCAGGCAACTCACCCGACATCAACCCTATTGAGAACTTGTGGTCAATTTGCAAAAGAAGAATGCAAAAAATGGATTGTTCTACAAAGGAAAAGATGATTTCTGCCCTCATTGGTGTATGGTTTCGTGATGAAGAAATGAAGAATATTTGTGGGAAATTAGTGGAATCCATGACAAATCGTCTCAGAGCTGTTATTAGGAACAAGGGAGGTCACATAGATTACTGAGGTATGTCTTAGATCCTTTTTTTATCCCGTTTGAGTGTTTTTGCATAAGTAATTACGTTGTTCGGATTAATTTGCACGCTACTGTATATATTATGCAAATCTGGCTTTCAGGTATAGCTCCCTGTGAAGCAGACTTGAATAATTACAAGGGAAAAATTGGTCCGGGGCCTGGTGTAGTTCCTGGGTAGTTCAGTCGGTAGAATGTTGGTGCCCTAAGCCAAAGGTCCCAGGATCGATACCTGACCCCAGAACAATTTTTCCCTCGAAATTATTCAAGAAATGAAAGTAAGAGCGAATATGCCCATATCCACAATGTGATGCTAATTCAGTTTCACCTCATGGAGTTAACTGTAGAAATATAAGTACAGAGGGCCCACCACAGGTTGAAGGTATTAAGGATTCTAATGACAGTATTTCTGAATCCACAATTACTACTCGATCTGGCAAAAATGTTTCACTTCCCAAGAGGCTTAACTTATAAGGGAATCCTTTTCGATGCTGACTTCATTAGGGTTGTATGTTCTATAGTGTTTTCTTTGATGTCTTTTGAGAGAGATATTGTACCAATAATTATGATTCTCTAGCAGTGAACGGTCTCGTTGTTGACATTGTTACGAGTCTTTTCTTCGTGTTATAAAAACTGATAACAGTTCCATTAAATATAGCTAGTTCTGAAAGTCTTAATTCTGTAACTTATTAGCCTACTATTATAAAACACGTAACAGTGTACACAAGGTAGAAATTTTGGGATATGTACGAAAGAAGGAAACTATTGACCCTACATTGAAGTTGACCCTAAGGTACAATACTTTACCTGTCTACAGTTTCTATAGGTCTAGTTTACACAATTTATAAAACACGTTACAATGTCCACAAGATAGAAATTTTTGGGGTATGTAGGAAAGAAGGAAACTATAAATTGAAGTTGACCCTAAGGTACAATACTTCACCTTTCTAGTGTTTCTATAGGCCTTGTTAACACAGTTTATAAAAGATGTTATAGTGTGCACAAGGTAGAAATTTTGGTGGTAGAGGAAAAGGAAGAAAACCGTAAATTGAAGTCGATTCTAAGGTACATACTTTACCTTTCTACAGTTTCTATAGGCCTAGTTAGCACAGTGCAGTATCAAAAGTTAAGTTTTGATTTATCAAGTTTCAATATTATCAGTGATATTTTACAAAGTGTTAAAAATGTGTAAATCAAGAATGAGGACTATATTTATCTAACCTGGTATATAGTGACACACAGAGGTTTTTCAGTTGTTATGGCTATGCACAAAAAACTTGTTTTTTTCTTCTTCAGCAACTTGCTAACATGTACAACTGCCAATAAGCGTTCATCATTTGGCTGGAAGACTTCACGTTGTAATGTATGTCGTATGGCAGCCATATTTGAAACTATTCTTCACTAAAAATAAAAAATTACATTCTTTCAAAATGAATCCATAAATGGAGAGACTTATGAATACCACCTCAATAAATGTATAACCATGCCATGTTGTGGAAACTAAACAAAAAAAAACACGCACGCACGCACACACACACACACACAAAGAGAGAGAGACTATGATGCAATAAGAAAATGCAACAATAAAAAATGGACCCAATGGAATTGTAATATCAACAAGAAATGAAAGGTAAATTCACAGAAAGTGAAGGATCATGCAAATGATTTCATAGGAACACCAGTGACCAGTGTACAAGGAAAACTATGTTTTCGTTTTTTGTATATAAGCCATACTGTATGACGCACATACTGCATAGCGCACAGGTACTTCTGGTGATTTTG
Organism: Periplaneta americana; assembly: GCF_040183065.1. Taxonomy (NCBI): domain Eukaryota; kingdom Metazoa; phylum Arthropoda; class Insecta; order Blattodea; family Blattidae; genus Periplaneta; species Periplaneta americana. Next base: position 107,551,691 of record NC_091124.1, read on the forward strand.
GAAGTGAAAATCATTGAATTTAAACTAGGCTTAGATTGGCCCACACACAATAAAAAGTTTAAAAAATTTTCGCACTGTGAGTTTCATTCACAATGTTCATTTCTATGCACCATATGATAGATATTTTAAGAATAACTCCCGCTATCAGGATTGTCTATAACGGTCTTTGTTGGACACCTATGATGTTCATGGCGTTTGTTGTTGCAGAAGTAGTAAATTTATATTGTGTAAACTTCCTCCTTCCCAGCCAATATCAGTAATTGAAAAAAATCAAGTAAGTGTATTTTTTGTAAGCTCAAAGTAAGTATTGACATGCAAGATATGTAAACAATATTTGATTATTGTAAAAATCCCGTGACAGTATTTTCTATCTAAAAATAAACAGCATCTATTCACGTGGATAGGGACTACATTGGCCCAGACCAAAGTAATCCGTATGCTTTCTTTCGTTGTAACTGTTTGCAGGCCATGTCAGAACACTGAAATTAAAATACCCAATCATTGGTTGTTTGAAATTTTGTGTAACTTGGAAAAGCCAGTTATATTCAGCTGTTATCACGAAAATGGAAGAAAATGAAATTTATACTGACTATAATAATATGCATGCAAGTTCTACTCGTCGAAAAATAAACCCCACAAAAACAAATGAAGAGGGGTTTTCTCAGTCTTCCAGGCGTCAACTGAATATAAAAGATCTGCAGTTTTATGCAAATCTAGCTTTCAGGTAAAGCTTCCTGTGAAGCAGACTTAAATAATTTTTAGGGAAAAATTGTTCTGGGACCGGGTATCGATCCCAGGACCTTCGACTGAGAGCACCAACGCTCTACCGACTGAGGTACCCAGGAACTTCACCTGACACCATCTCAATTTTTCCCTTTATATCCACATAACCTCGAGTGGGCTGACAAAACACCAGAAACCCACATCAAATGCATACAAACACTGTGTGACTTGAAATTGTGGTTTTCTGTTAATGTACCTACAGTAACGTATATAATATGCAAATCTAGCAATTTCAATTCACTCCGTGTTTGTGTGAATTCGTTTTGGCTTTCTGGCATCTTGTCACCCCACTCAAGGTATGTGGATATAAAGAGAAAAACTGAGATGGTGTCAGGTGAAGTTCCTGGGTAGCTCAGTTGGTAGAGCGCTGGTGCACTCAGCCAAAGATCCCAGGATCGATACACGGCCTAGAACAATTTTTTTCCTTGAAATTTTGAGATATGTACTTTTGTTTCTTTTGTTTTGCAGTCTTATCAATATAATGTATCTTTGTGTACTTCGTGCCATATCATTTTAGACACTGTATTGTAAACATTACTTGTAAACAAGAATTTGTAGCATAACACATTGTCTCAAAATAAATAGGCTATCTTTCATGTTTCAGACAGACTTATTTTTAAGAATATTATTGCCAGTTTGTAGTTGAATTTCCCAGGTGATGTATTACATTGGCCCAGTTTAATTTCACTATGGTTATATATGAGAAAACATAGGTGGGTCAAAGTAACCCCATGTGCTAAGTAACTTTGGCCCACAGCTTTGAACTAAGTTTTATCGCACGTACTATTATCAGTGACTACTGTCATTGTTGAAATGCTTTTAGGAAATGTTCCCGCACTCGCATATGAAATTTGGAGCTTTATCTCCGAAATTTTTACAAGAAACCAGCAAAAGAACATTTTAAAATGTATTTCAGTGGTCAAAGTAACCCTGGTTTACGGTACCTTTGAAAATGAGAGGTACCGTCGTAATGGAGGAGATGTGGTGATGTCTGGAGAAAAAAGGAAACGTAGAAATATAAAACATTAGGCTACAATACAATGTTATGTGAAATACGCATAATATCTATTAATGGAATAAGCACTCAAAGTAGTAAAACCGAAAAAATAACGAAATAAACACAGTTTCTGTAATGTGACTATGTACTTTATATATGCCAGTACAGCAGCCAGAACATACACAGAGCTTAGTTCGTCAGTACTGACGTCACTAAAACATCACCAGTCTTTCCCAGCGCTTGAAATACCCAAACTCAATCGCTGTCAGTCGAATCTTCTCGTAAATAGCCGGGATAAAGAGCCTTGACGTCTTCTAAGCTAAGCTTAGCTAATCTAGCATAATGTACGAGTATTATTTTTGCAATAGCGTTACCAAAGGAAGGCGGACAGCAAAACAGGGCACATTCTTAGACAATGTTGATTATACGCAAGGCACACCAAAAAGCTTAGCCTAACCTCTCACTGATTGGTATAAGCATGACATACCAAAAGCCTAAACTAACATAACTTAACCTGTCACCAAGCTAATCTAACGTATGGTAACAAACCACATAGTAAAATAAATTCCACTACACTAGCATGAAACTTTCATAATGTCACGCTAGGTTATGTTCGTCAGACTGAAGAAATCGCTGAATACAATTGATATATATATATATATATATATATATATATATATATATATATATAGTTTAGCCTACTGTATTTATGTGCAACGAATATGCTACCAATTGTTTATTTTAGCATTATGACAGCATCGGAAAGGCGCGGTTCTTAAAAATGAACTTGTATTCTGGGCAATGGTAAACTTTAGCGGTCCCTGCTTAGGTCGTTCTTGCTCTGAATCGGAATTTGCAAAGACCACACATAGTTCTCTCTCATAAAACGTTACCCCCGTTACTATTAAGCTATATCAATAATTCTCAGTGAAAGCAGCGTAGCTACACCTCTATACCTGTTTCTTTCTTTCTTTCTTTTTTTTCCTTTTGTAAACTTGGACATCACATCGCTGCTCCTATTCAGAGTTGCCAACACCTAGCGGAAAAAAGTGGCTAGAACCCTAGATCATATAGTATATATCCAGGGGGGTTTAACTCAAATGATAGATGTTGGATGCTCATAGATGTTCCATAGTTTGCCGCATGTGGTCAGGACAGCGCTGGCTGTATTTCGATCACAGAGTTTGTAAAATTAGCAGTACAAAACTCTTTGGTTTCGAAAGTTCTTTGGTTATAAGTTTTGCCAATATGACAGTTTTAAACAGATATTATTAATATCCATTATTTACAGAATGTGTCAGTTTTATAATATTCGGATTATTATTACTATTACTATATAGCTAATTTGCATTTTCATTCGAGGACAAAGTAGCCATATTAGTGTACTGTGTATGACCTATTAACCTCATTTGTTCAGTTGATCAATTGTTGGATGTTGGCATTCCTATTCTGTTTAAATCTTGTATAAATTATGGAATGGACGAACATGGCTGCTTAAGGAAGAAATTTGAACAGATCGAGTTAATTGAGAAGTTACTGGTGCTTTCCTGCAACGAGAAATAATTCGCAACGTTAAAGGTAAGAAAGAAATATGTTTGAGATTACATCTACACGGTTCAACTTTTCTTTCAACTTCACACATTCAAGCAATGCCTGCTAGATTGGTATTTAATAATAACGGAAGTGCACACAATGTGCAGGCTAATATATTATTTTAGCTTTCGCTGCTGCAGAACTTGGTCAGTGAAACTATAATCGGTTTTTACACTCCATCACATGGTATTTTGGTATTTTAATATTAATATGGCGTACCTTGTAGATAGAAAATCTTAATGTATCTTAATTCAACATGCGCTTTAAACTTGATTCTTTCAATATTCTTCCCAGACTGCGTGCGTACGAGCATGAAAAACTGAACCGTGTAGATGCAGCTTAACTGCACCGTCATGTTTTCTAATTTAAACTGAATTCTTCCATCATATCTTAAACGTTTATTAAACTGAGATCTGTAATTGTTTTCAGGGATAAACTTCAGAACGCGATTACCTTCCTTCTACCACTACCAAATGATGAACTGACTTCTGTGTTGAATTACAACAGTGTATTAGGCCTAACTATAATTACGCCAAGAGCTTTAAAGGTAAGCTAACAGAGTTAATATACACTTTGGGTATGAACGAACATCTTATTTTTGTATATAGCTAAGTTAAGTTGGTCAGACATCTTAAAATTCGTGGGACAGAATCTGATACGACTAAATATGTTGTTCCCGGTGTAATTCTTTACAGTTGCGTTACCAAAGGATGGCGGGGTACCTTAGCTTGGAAACGCAATAGTAAAGAAGTGTTGTTCCCGAAAATATATATTTTAGAAATTTGACTTTACAGTTAACAGTAGTACCTTTACTGGAATAATTTTGATAAAATAAAAAGAGTTAAATTGCCGGAGATATTTATTATTTTTATAGACTCGTGGATAGAATTCTTCCAGGAATATTTCACAAACGTTGATTATACTGCAATCCTTCAATTGTTCTATGAAATGTAGTGTTATTAATGCATTATATGATACTAGGCTACTGCTGGTTTGTTTCAGTTAATAGAAAGACAAATGGCGGAGTTTTACACTGTGAATGTGCTGCAGTGTACTGTCAGAAATCGGATAGTAATGAGAAGACCTGGTTATTCCTATTTCCTGCGCCAAGTAATGCAGCACAGCTTAAAAGGTAAGCAATGCCGTTAGCATAAGCTCAATGCAAAGATATCCTTATATATCATCAGTAAATAGTCAGGGTTGGTAAACTGTAGTGATTTTTAAATTTAAGTGAGAATTATTTGTCAAATTCATATTTGTTTATTAAAATGAGTTTTTGCCTTCTTTTGTAATTCATTTAAACTTAATTTGTGCATTAGTTCCTACATAATTGTGTATTTTGTTAATGTGTTATTTTAAGTAATTAACAACATCGCTTCAAAAATAATTTACTATGTTTACACATAGGCCTCATTATTAATACATGAAGAGTTACAGCACTAATAACCTGCACTTAATGATAATAATAATTAGCTTAGACTTAGGCAAGATATTATGCTCAGTTTATTATTCATTAGAAAAGAATTCAACTATTTAGGGAGATTAATATTTACAAATAAATTTATCAGAAGAGCTTAGCATTGTGTGTTTTCAGAATAAATACGTAGACCATTTGGCATTGTGCAACTTTTACTTTGAATATTGTTATGAGCTACAACTATTCATTTCAATCCTCAACATCATACTGTGTTTTTAATTAGTTGGTGATTCCGAAAGTAGGCTCTACTTGACTACCTGTACCATGTGTTCTGTTGCTCCTTAATTAGGAGTTGGGAAAAGACATATGAGAAGCAAACTTTCAAAACCTGTCCATTTCTTCAGAAAATGCTAGAATTATATGTCTGTAATAAACAAAGATTTTTCTGTGGTGAAATTTTATATGAATTCATAGGAAGAAAAATATATTTCACCATAGAAAATATTTTGTTCATTGCAGAGATGCAAGTTTGCTACTCATTTATATTGCTAATAGTTTTAAGAAGCAGCAGAACAGTCATATGTAAAAACGTTTATATATATTTTTTCAGGAAGTTAATGTCTCATCTTAATCATGTTAGGTGCATTTAATTTTAATCTGTGATTTAAGTAGTAACAATTATTTGATGTAAATAAAATGAAAATTATTTTATTTACATCATGATTAAATCATTAATTTAAATTAATACCAACCCTGGTTTGTGTATTTTTTTATGATAATAATAGAATTTTTATTGTAACAGGTACCACATGTGGGCTGCTGTGGCAGAAAATCCTCATCCTTACAGAAGGGCCTATATATGTGCAAGCCATTTTCGCAGTAATCAGTATAACGGTGACTTCAGATATAACTTACAAAGAGGGGCCATTCCATCAAGGGATGCTTGGTATCCCACTCAAGAACTACGACCCACTTCATCACCAGCCTACTTACATTAACCTTTTTCACCACCTAACATAATTGCTTCATTCATTGCACTTCACTGTGGCATCAATTTGAACCTGTATTCTCTTTCATTGAGTGATTCATTCATTGTCTTTATCTTTTAACAAAATTGTGTCTAATTTTGTTGACAAGTGTATGGTAATGGACTTCATTTATTATTATTATTATTATTATTATTATTATTATTATTATTATTATTATTATTATTATTATTATTATTATTATTATTATTAAAGGTAAAAGGCAAAGGTATCCCCGTAACATGCCAAGAAGGCATTTGGGGAGCATGGAGGTAGAGCCCCATGCTTTCCATGACCTCGTTACTAGAATGAATTATTATTATTGTTATCTCATTTCGTTTAATGTGTTGATTTCTTCAGTTAATTGAAGGAAAATAAGGGGAATTCATTCATTCATCTGAAAAAAAAAGTAGTGTACTTGACTTCTACATTATAAGCAATATAATTTTTGTAATATATAGGGCAATGATAAATCTAACGATCTTTAAGACCCTAAGTTAACATTACATAGTAATATAAATACAAATAATAATTACTAGTACAATGAGCATTTCAGTTGTGTCATCTATAGGGCATAGGAGGAAGTCCAGTGGCAACGATACGAATCTGCAGCTTCTGCAACTGGTGAGATTTGGGTGCATTATTTAGAATTTTTAGAGAGTAAATATGTTGTTGTTTTCTAATGTCAGGCGTTTGACAATAAAGTCATTTGACTTCTTGCACTACAATATTTTTCAAAGATATTATCATTACCAGAGTAAATATGTTGATGTTTTCTAATGCCAGGCATTTGACAATAGTCATTTGACCTCTTGCACTCCAGTATTTTTCAAAATTATTGTCATGGTCAGCCACTGAAGCACAGATTTTGAGGTGTTCCGAATCCATTTCTTGGTTTGAGTAGCACAATGGACAGTTAGGAGACTGATATTTTCCAATTCTATGCAGCAAAATAATCCCCCAATCTGATTTCTGGGCGGGACTACTTTAATGGTACAGAAGCAACTAAATTTTTTATAATGGAATGCTTGTCGTATAACATCAGCTAAGAAGAGAGTAAATATGGTACAATATTTTGTCTCATCTCACTTTATAGATCTCTTGGATATGGAACAACAAATTTTGACGGAAAAATCATTGTAATAAGTGAATGTCTCAGGAATCTTCTATGCCACATCAATAAATTTAAGAATGCAGTTATATTGTCAGACTCCAAAGCAGCTATTCTATCAATAGTCTCTAAATACATACTTTCATCTCAAACAGCAGAAATAACTAAAATGCTCTCTCAATTAATATCACTCAATAAAAGAATTGTATTCCAGTGGATACCATTCCATTGTGGAATCCTGGGAAACGAGAATGCTGATGCTATAGCGAAGAAGGGCAGCACTGCTACTTACAGACCTGTTACTAAATCTACGTATTACTCTGTGAAGAGATTTATTAAATCTACATACTTAGACTTCAACAAACAAAATTTGATAACACAAATCTCGAGGGAAAAAATGGAACTCTCTGCATCATAATCCACAGTTAATTCCCGATTTACCACGAAAATCGTCTGTAGCTGCATTTAGATTGACAACAGGCCATGACTGTTTGGTCAAACAAACACCTGCATAGAATTTGAATATATCAGTCCCCTAACTACCCACTGTGCAACTCAAACCTAGAAATGGATTCGGAACACCTCAAAATCTGTGCTTCAGTGGCTGGCCATGATAATATCTTCGAAAAATATTGGAGTGCAAGAGGTCAAATGACTTTGTCAAACCCCTGGCATTAGAATACAACAACATATTTTGAGCAATGGGGCCACAACCAAATCAAACACTCAGTATCAAAGCTCAAAATTAGGAAATGTTGCGAAGTATAGACTTATCTCTAATAAATTGTATTGCACTTTTTCTAATATGTTCAGTGTTTTGAATCAACTATACATCAGAGAATGAAAAATAATTTTTTTACTTGTATTTCTTAATGGTGTTTTTATTAAAAGTCTAAGTTAATTTTATGTCTGTTGTAGACAAATAGTTTTCTTTGTATTCTTTGTCAGTGGTGATTATTGATTACTTAGATTTTTAATATCCATATATTAAACTAATGGCAGTTACTTTTAAAAATAGATGTTCAGCTCTGACGGTGTGAAACAAATAAAGTGGTGTTTTATAAATGTTTATGGACGTGCGTTGTACTATGTCACAGCAAAACATCTTATGACTATTTTCAAGCTAATGTTTGACATAAAAAAATTAAGAGCGAATTATAATTATATAACTGACCAATAATAACTTCGAAGTCAATATTCCAAAGTCAATCTTTGTTTTTATCTTCCAATACATGATACATAACATTATTTAAAAATAGTGCTTAAGGTGTTTTGGAGAGAAGTATCCTATCCTATTCGCATCCTGTATCTCAATTACATATTTGATCTAGAAGATGCAAAAACTTTTATTAGTCAAATTTGATAAATTAATTTAATAAAAGGGTTAAATGACTGTGTTAAAAGAGGGAGTGTGTTAATGGTTTTCAGTTTCATGTTCAACCATTATATTTATATTCACATGTTAAAACAAAAATGTGATATAAATATTGTGGTTAAACATGTTATTTAAACTGATAAACCATTACACACTCCTTTGGCGATATGAAAAATGCCCGTATGTGTTGGTATAATAAATACCTGCAGTACCGATCGTGCTCTAATGTTGGCATAACGGATACCTGTAATACCGATCGGGCCGTGTAACAAGGGATGTAGTTCCGCATTCTGCCGCTATGTGTAACGAGATGTAGTTCCGATGTTTTGCCGCCAAGTGTCTTGACGTCGCGTCAATAGCGTGTCGAAGGTAATGCATTGAGTTGGGGGTCTTTCTATTTATTTGTCTATGGTATATATAGTATATATGATCTAGGCTAGACTAAAAGCCAGGTTATGAACCGACTAAACCGGAAGCAACGTTCTGTTGGTCTCTTTCTGAGCTCTGTTGCCACATAGTGGGGCGAGATTCAAAGCGTGTTCAGCGTTTGTCACCGATATGTTTAAAATAACTACTGTAAATAGTTCTCGATATACTATCTACAATATTAGTAATTAAAATTACTGTTTTTAAGAAAGCACGAGCTAATGGCGCTGGTACGAAATGCGACTCGTAATGCACGTGGTACTGCAAATGAACTGGCTACACTGTCTCCGTGATTCCGTTGCCAAATTTTTGGTTGGCAGATGACATTTTCACGCGAGGTCCAATGAAAAGCTCCGTTCTCGTTCTCCCCTCCATCCCCCACACTCAACGTGTCATCACTGCACAGGCTACCCCTCTAACCCGCACTTTCCTCTCGCCCATCCAACTACTTCCTGTTTCGTCGGTTCATAACCTGGCTTTTAGTATAGAACTGATCCCGAAGTCCCTATTTACACCAGCGAATAGGGATATCCTGAACTAACACCAACAGATAGCGCACGTGTACTTTGAGGGATGCGCTTTGCGTGTGCATTTGTTTTCCGGTATATAAACATTGAGGATTTACGTACTTAAATACTCTTAAAAACAACTCAAAATGTCAAATTTTTGTTGTGTTCCTATATGTAAAAACCGAGGAAAGCCTTTTGTCTTCATTCAGGTCCCAAAATATTTTGAATATATGCTTTAAACCTTAAAACTTTAACTAATTAAATTGCGCCTCGAAAGTGCTAACTATTAAACAAAGTAACTACTTCAAATAAGGAATTGCTGGCTACAGTTTCATTTTGGAAGAGGGAAAAGAAAAATTAATGAAAACATACTCAATCTCGACAGCAAGCTATGTTAGCTTTGATTATATTCAGTACTTCGTGGAGTCTCCGAAGTTTACGCCAGCATTTTACGCCTGCAATAAACTCTCGATTAACTGGGATGTTTATTATCCAGGATGATCCATAGTGAAATTCATTTCGTGAATAATGTTTTAACACAGTCTACTATATACAGTCGCGAAGCTTGAGGCGTTTTTTTGCAAATCTCGTGATAAAGCGCTCCAAGCGGTTAGCAACTAGAAACAATAGACTGTCCATGGTCGACTTTGGACTGTGTCGTATTTCTATCGAGTGCTATCTCGTTGCGTATTTCACATTGATGCTTGTGAAATGTTCGTTATTGGTTATAATGGAAATGTTAATGGCTAAAATATAATAATTGGAATAATAATATGGGACAAGGAGGAGACGTTTGTAGTGCTATAAATTGTAGCAACAGTAAGAGAAAGAGGCCAGAGTTATCCGATTTCCGAAAGATTCAGAAAGGTTCCTGGGTTTCCACAAGAATGCTGTGCAGAAACAAAACTGTTAATTTGAAGTTCTTTGTGACTGTTAGAATACATTATATCCTTAAATTTCGCAATGAAATGTTTCAGTCTAACCGAAAGGACATTAGATACCGGTTAAAGTTCTGTCACTTAGGCTACTAAATTTCCAGAGAAATAAAGGTTAAGTCTACTTTTTTTTTTCAGAGGATATATTTTTAATTGTAGCTATTAAATTTGTTATTATTTTTATGTGTTATTTTACTAAAGACGTAGAAAAATTAAGTTTGTTTTAATTAAATTTATTGATCACGTTTTATTTTCAATTCTGGTGGGATTATTATTGCTTAGGTCTACTTTTTTCTTCAAAGGATATGTTTTTAATTATAACTGTTAATTTTGTTGTTATTTTTATTTGTTGCTTTACTAGAGACGTAGAAAAAGTCTGTTACAATAAAATTTATTGATCACGTTTTATTTCCAATTCTGGTGTGATTATTATTGCTTAACCTCATCCCACTTTAACTACGTAAGCATACACTACAAGTACCGGTACACGTAAGTTACTCCATTAATTCATATTTCCATTATTATTGTTGTAAAGAGAAATGCAAATTAATATTTATTGGTTTCATAGTTAATTATCGCTATCGCTATAATCTTGAATGAGTGAAGCTATTATAGTAAATTTCAGTTCGTTTTGCACAAACAAAAATTATATTAACTTATTTCTTGCAGGTATCTTCGAGTTTATGGTGGAATTTAATATGCATTCATTAAAATAATAAATTAACTTTATGCATTTAATATTTCAATAATGGAAGGAAGGTGTTAATTTTTTCCAAAAGAACACGACAACGAAAGTGTAACATATTTTGTCGGCTGCTAGGAGAGAGATCTGCGATGATGAGGCGATAGTAGCGATCCTAGTGGTGGGCAACTACCTATGTTTGCATTTTTACTACATATTGAGCTTCGCGACTGTATATAATAGACTGTGGTTTTAATGTGCTGTAGACTAATAACTAAACCATGTTCTTACTTCAAATTTTCAAAATCACCCTGCATATTATTCAAAACTGCATGTTCTTAACCTACAAAAGTCAAAACACAGGAATAATCATGATACTATGTGATACTACTGCGATCATTTTACAGTATATCATCTTATCAAACGTTGCATTCGATCTTTCTGCAACTAGAGAAAAAAAATACGAGGAATTAAATCTCGATAGTCCCTTCCTTATAAAAAACACATTGGTGGCTGCAAACCCTGTTTTTAGCATACGGTGCTTACAATACTAATGATACTGTAGAGGAATTTATATACTGTAGAGGAATTTATGTCTTTAGACCTTGCAGAAAGTGCCTACTAATGTGTAATTGTATCATGTCAGCAGATGTCCTGCAATAACAAAGCTACAAATTCATAAATATGTCCATAGTATAATCAGAAACTAGATTAAGACTTAGAAATAAGATTGACGAAGCCATGATTTGTAAAGATCTTTATGGTGAATAAATTACTACTACTACTACTACTACTACTACTACTACTACTACTACTACTACTACTACTACTACTACTACTACTACTACTATTAAAGAGGTAATATTCACCTTCGACAAAGTTCCTATTTTATTTATTTTTTTTTATTCGTGCACCTCGTTCTCAAAGTTCTCATTTAGGTTCATGAATATTCAATTTACTTGTATCTACATTCTGCATACTGCAGATTTCCCCATCGATCTCTTAAGGAGAATCGCCCAGTATTATACAAGTTCACGCTAGTATTTATTGTAAATTAAATTATACTTACTTACTTACTTACTTACTTACTTACTTACTTACTTACTGGCTTTTAAGGAACCCGGAGGTTCATTGCCGCCCTCACATAAGCCCGCCATTGGTCACTATTCTGAGCAAGATTAATCCACTCTCTACCATCATATCCCACCTCCCTCAAATCCATTTTAATATTATCTTCCCACCTACGTCTCGGCCTCCCCAAAGGTCTTTTTCCCTCCGGCCTCCCAACTAACAATCTATATGCATTTCTGGATTCGCCCATACGTGCTACATGTCCTGCCCATCTCAAACGTCTGGATTTTATGTTCCTAATTATGTCAGGTGAAGAATACAATGCGTGAAGCTCTCCGTTGTGTAACTTTCTCCATTCTCCTGTAACTTCATCCCTCTTAGCCCCAAATATTTTCCTAAGAACCTTATTCTCAAACACCCTTAATCTCTGTTCCTCTCTCAAAGTGAGAGTCCAAGTTTCACAACCATACAGAACAACCGGTAATATAACTGTTTTATAAATTCTAACCTTAAGATTTTTTGACAGAAGACTAGATGACAAAAGCTTCTCAACGGAATAATAACACGCATTTCCCATATTTATAAATTAAATTATGAGGTAAGAAAATACTGAATTACATTAAATTATACTAGGTTATACAAAATAATTATAAATATAATTTTGACATGCACAGAAAAACCAACAAGCGGGAGAACGTAATCAACTGTAGCATATGACATAATATAGCCCTACAACATGTTCTGCCGCATGGAACGCTCCTGCCATCTAACGGTAAAACCACAGTCTACTATATACAGTCGCGAAGCTTGAGGTGATTTTTTGCAAATCTCGTGATAAAGCGCTCCAAGCGGTTAGCAACTAGAAACAATAGACTGTCCACGGTCGACTTTGGACTGTGTCGTATTTCCATCGAGTGCTAGCTCGTTGCGTATTTCACATTGATGCTCGTGAAATGTTGTTATTGGTTGTAATGAAAATGTTAATGGCTAAAATACAATAATTTGAATAATAATATTTTACTAGAGACGTAGAAAAATTAAGTTTGTTTCAATGAAATTTATTGATCACGTTTTATTTTCAATTCTGATAGGATTATTATTGCTTAGGCCTACTTTTTTTTTTCAAAGGATATGTTTTTAATTATAGCTGTTAATTTTGTTGTTATTTTTATTTGTTTGTCCCAGGATCGCCTCACTGCTCTTGCAATACTGTCAATAGAAAAGAATATGATGTCCAAGATGGAGGGTTAAACACCAGGATAATTGACAGGTTCTGCAGTAGAAAGGAACGTCGTATGGACTTCATATTTAGTCACTAGGCTATTCCTAGAAGGAATGCTTAAAAGAATAACCTAAGCAAAATTGTCATGTAGTATGACAAGAAGTCCTAGCAAATATACTGAAGAAAATGTTAATATTCCTAGGTTCTTTTAAATGCGACCTGCAAGATTGCCTATAAAATGAACGAGTATGATTCGGATGATTTTATTAAATTGTTTTCCCAGTCTCCACACGTTGCAAAACTATTTACTATACCATAAGATATAGAATGAAAGTAGGCCCTATCTGTAGTAAACAACCTTTACCTCCAAGCTTGTAACAAGCTTGTGACAAAACACGCTTTCAGTTTTTTTGTTACAGTAAAGTATACTTATTATCGAAATGTGAACGTGAGGCCAACAGCCGGCTGGTCTGTCTGAGCCTTTCAAGGGCTGTGGCACCACAGATAATTATTAGTGTATAATTGAGCACCCACGTACAATAATGGGGTAAGTAGTTACGAAATATATTCATATTTACCCCATTATTGCACGTGGGTGCTCAAGTATGTTCTTTCATGTCCTTCCAGTCAAAATACTAACAACAATACGACCTACCCCAGAGTTTTGCGTTATTTTGGATGAGTGTCGAAATACAATTTTAATATTTGATTGCTATTACTAGGTTTGAAACGGAATTGTAATGGTTTTATCCGTATTTAGTTTAACTTTATTACTAGTGAACCATTTATTTGATTACTCGTTTGTCTTCGAAATATGTCTACTTATAAGCTACAGCTCATCGTCTTCTTGTATAAGCAGTAAGGACAGATGGAGCAGAAATAAAGGATGCCGGTGTCGAAATACAGTTTTAATATTGTATTGCTATTTGTTTTTCACTGGGTCTGAAACGGAATTGTATTGGTTTTATCCGTATTTAGTTTAAGTACATTACCAGTGAACCATTTATTTTGTTTATGCCGGGCGTTGTTACACATTTATGCATGAAAAAAATGCTGCTAATTAACAAAACTATAGACTTAACTTCATAAAATTTACATGAAATATGATATATCAGTTGTCTTTTTCCTTTTGACATTGCAGTTATATGCAGCACACACAACAGGCATGTTTTTTCTTCGTTTTTTTTTGTACTCCTTACCAACGAGCACAGAATACAATAGAGTAGACACTAGCATCTTAATACCATTGGACGGAGTGAAGCCGACAAAGAGTTTGTAATATATAACTACAGACACCAATGGCGCTAGTGTAGCGTACAAATTTGAACCGATGTTCGGCCGCCATTAAAGGGAGTTGATGCTTCGTCAGGAGTGCGAGCAGTTCATGCTTATTTGAGGAGTACGAATAAATATAAGTACACCTGAAGGGAAATAATAAGAAAATGGTGAAATATTGCGCCGCAAATAATTGTTCTAACATAGCTTACTATTGTAGGATGCCCAGGAAAACATACATATCTTAATATTTGGAAAAATGTTCTAAATGCAGTTCCTTCTTTCAATGTGTTTACAGAATGTCGGAACATTTCTTGGATAACATTTTTTTCCAGAAACATATTAATCTGGTTTATACGGTTGATTTCAACAATGTATGTAACTGTTAGGTGCCATCATATTACAGTAGATTATAATAGCAAAGTGCATAATAAAATCCTCAGACAGTATCTCTATAAAACTGTTTTATTTCAGAATAAATTAAGGTAAATCATGTAATTTCCGTTTGGCACTACTAGCTTATTCGTGAAAATATAGCTGATGGCCACAAATTTATTACCACCACCACAAGTTGCCTTGCCATCACTACTACCAAATACTAGGCCTATTAATATCAAATATTAGACCTACTAATACCACTACTACTAGGGCTACTACTACTACTACTACGACTACTACTACTACTACTACTACTACTACTACTACTACTACTACTACTAGGCCTACTATTACAATCTCCACCACCACCACCACCAGGCCTACTAATACCACCAATTCTAGGCATACTATTATCACTACTATTAGGCCTATTATTATCACCAATACTAGGCCAACTATTACTACTAGGCTTACTCTTACCACTACTACTAGACATTTTAATACCACAAATACTAGGCCTACTAATTCCACCAATACTAGGCCTACTAATATCACCAATACTAGGCCTACTAATACCACCAATACTAGGCGTACTCCTACACTACTAATAGGCCTACTAATATCACCAATAGTAGGCCTACTCTTACCACTACTAATGGGCCTACTAATATCACTAATACTAGGACTCCTAATACCATCAATACTAGACCTACTCTTACCACTACTAATAGGCCTACTAATATCACTAATACTGGGCCTCCTAATACCATCAATACTAGACCTACTCTTACCACTACTAATAGGCCTACTAATGTCACTAATACTAGGCCTCCTAATACCATCAATACTAGACCTACTCTTACCACTACTAATAGGCCTACTAATATCACTAATACTAGGCCTCCTAATACCATCAATACTAGACCTACTCTTACCACTAGATTTAGATTAGATTTATTTATTTAACCTGGTAGAGATAAGGCCGTCAGGCCTTCTCTGCCCCTCTACCACTACTAATAGGTCTATTAATATCACTAATACTAGGCCTCCTAATACCATCAATACTAGACCTACTCTTACCACTACTAATAGGCCTACTAATGTCACTAATACTAGGCCTCCTAATACCATCAATACTAGACCTACTCTTACCACTACTAATAGGCCTACTAATATCACTAATACTAGGCCTCCTAATACCATAAATACTAGACCTACTCTTATCACTACTAATAGGCCTACTAATATCACTAATACTAGGCCTCCTAATACCATCAATACTAAGCCTGCTTTTACCACTACTAATAGGCCTACTAATATCACTAATACAAGGCCTCCTAATATCATTAATACTAGACCTACTCTTACCACTACTAATAGGCCTACTAATATCACTAATACTAGGCCTCCTAATACTATCAATTCTAGGCCTACTCTTACCACTACTAATAGGCCTACTAATATTACCAATACAAGGCCTACTGTTACCACTACTACTAGGCCTACTAATATCACTAATACTAGGCCTCCTAATACCATCCATACTAGGTTTACTCTTACCACTACTTATAGGTCTACTAATATCACCAATATTAGGCCTACTATTACCACTACTACTAGGCCTATTAATATCACCAATACTAGGCCTACTAATACCACCAATACTAGGCATATTATTACCACTACTACTAGGCCTACTATTACCACTACTACTAGACCTCTATTATGTCACTACTACTAGGCCTATTACTACTACTGCATTAAAAAGCCTGTACTGACAGCTATACAATTAATAAATTGTTTAATGATAAAAATTTATTCTTGTTATGTTTTAAATCAGGTTTCCAGAATTTTGATGATCTCATATTTCACCACAACATTTTCTAAGCACCATATATCTTTCTCTTCCCTTGTAAGAAAGGACTAAAATATAGATTATTTTAAATATTATCTATTATTGTGACCTTAAACAATACTGGTAATACTGAAAATTCATGTTGGCATTGCCATTATTCAATATTTCATTTACTTATCCCGAGTATAAACTTATATGGGAGATTGAATTGATTTTATAATATCGCCAAAGATGAATCATATAATACTTCAATAAATACAGCTCTCCTCTGCCATTCATCTTTATTTCATCACGATCCATCCTTGGTAAAAGATGTTTAAAACAGTGTCTATCACCAGGCTACATCAATGTATTGTGGTACTGTTTCCGAATTTCGCGCCGCAAACACTCCCTTTAATGGCGGATTCTAGCCGATTCAATTTGTGACATTTTCCTTGCCTGCCACTCACGGGTATGTGTCTCTAGTAAGTATTACAAACTCTTTGGAAGCCGATTTGATGGACCTGACGCCATCTTGTTGCTACCAAAACATTACAAAATAGCTATTACGTTATAAAAGATCTTATGATAATAATAATTCCATATGTCCCTAATTTCTTGTAGGACTCACACTTTCTTGTTTGTTTCGTAATACAGAATCGCTATGCACGTATATTTAGCAAAAATTACGAAACTGTCATCGATAAATCACATATATACAGGTTATTTAAATTGGCAGCTCTTCAAATTGCAGTATGGTATTTAATAATCTGGGAGGTTAAACAAACAATAATGATAAAAAAAGGAAGATAACAGTTTGACCTTATTTTGCTACTAGTCCAATAAAAATGCTACCCTATAACAATTACTTTTATAGGTTGATCCATTTGCTTCGATTTAATAATGAAACTTACTTCTTAACGCAAATTATCATTCTCTTCCTTTTGCCAGTATTTCGTATAGATGTCCCGATTTTGTTTAGAGTAAAAATAGAATGCTCTTAACCATATAATATTTGATAGGCTCTTCGTTTATAGTATATAATTAGATTATAACGGCGAACAAAAGTGAAGTTTTATTACCAAGTGGGTCAAGTCAGTTCACGACCGAGTTAATGAAGCTACTAAGTCTGCAAAGCATAAGTCTGATTTCGTGATTATAAAAATTAATTACAAAAATATTAATACACTATTTCTTTTTCTTCATCAAACGAATACGTGCATTCGGTTTAAGAGAAACCTCGGTACACCCGTTTTCTATAGCACTCGACACAAACTTCCAACATGGGTTGTTAGGTTAGCTTCGCTCGTAAATGCTAAGTTTACAAAGCGTGTCTGATTTAGTGATTATAAAAATTAATTACAATAATATCAATACACTAATCCTTTCTCTTTATCAAACAAATACGTGAACAATACGAATCTAACCGACTAACCTAGGCTAAATCATTCATTATCTACCGGTAATAAGTACATTTCACACATGCATATTTACCTGTGAAAAGTTATTCCAGGAATTTTTTTGAAAACCTGTTTGTGCAGCATACGCAGTACATGTAGGCATATTGAAATTACTTCATTTATTAATTAAAACAACGATGCAACATCACAATCAACTGCCCATGTGCTAACCGGGAGCCCAATGTTTTGGTAGCATCATAATGGCGACGGTCTACAAAAGCGGCTTCTCCTCCAAGCTGTTCATGTCTGCTCTATGCATTCTGTGCTCGTTGCTTCTTACCTCCATTATACAACATTGTAAGCAGACGAATTTTTACAAAGGTGGGCGCTTAGCTCAGATCTGCCGTGTTTCATGGTGGCACCGCAAAGAGCGCTGTACAGGACAACATGGCCACTCTATAGTCTTCTCTTTCTAACTCGTTGTAGATTTCGATGGCAGTGACACAGTCTATTGTTCCTACTACTCACAGCGCTCCAAGCGGCTAGCAACTATCGCGAGAAATGCAAAAAATCGTCCCAAGCTTCGTAACTGTATACACTAAACTGTGGTATGTATAAGCATACATTTTTAATCACTAAAAAAAAAACATGCAAATGCATGAACTTCCGGGTCCTATTGATCAGCAATCGAGAAAACTACAAAAAAGCATGAGAATCATGTACGAATTAATAAACAGTCAACAATTCGAGGAAAACAAAAAAAAAAAATAATAATTTAAATGCACCTAAAGAATGGATTTTCGTTGAAGTGTTAACATGAGAAAATGTCATCTCTACAAAAACAGCACGTATTTTCAGTATTAACAGCTGAATAGGGAAAAGTGTGAACAGCAATTTTATTATAAGTGAAATTACTTATATATTGTCACAATGTCATTATCAGGCCACGGATGTTCGGTACGTCTGTGTTCTCCGCGCGACTACGGCTTCAGATAGGACGGGGGGATTGTGCTGGTAGTTTGCGTTGCAAGTGCACAGTGACAGTCACAACTAATAACAAAGCGGGCACATATAAGTAACTTACAGCATACGGACGAGGTAACCGAGTCATGGCGAAGCCAATTACATTCAAAGAAGTGCAGGTAAGCGGACGTTTTGAGAACTCACAACATACGTGTTATTAGAAGCGGTGTTATAAAAGTTTAACAATACTACTTTGAATTGTAGGTGAATTGTTTCGTGGAGGAATTTGGAGGAGGTGAAATATTTTCTTCGAATGGAGAATTTATAATTTGTAAATTTTTCCGCACACAAACTAGAGGCTGGAAACGAGCATTCATTGAAAGACATTGCAACACAAAAAAACATAAGGCAAGTGTAGCTTTATTGGAGCAGGAAGTAAACAAAGTTCCATCTACTTCTCTCTCAAGTCGGAAGTATACATTTTTTCGGGACGTCTGTGAGATAATGGTGGGGGCCAACATTCCATTCCATAAAGTAGAGAATGTTTTTTTTAAGAACTTCATAGAAAAATATACAGAAAAACAACTTCCTTCCGAATCAACTCTTCGCAAAAACTATCTGCCAGATTGTTATGCAGATGTTTTTAATCAGATAAGGAAAGCGGTAGGAAATAATAAGATTTGGGTTTCTGTGGACGAAACGACTGATGAAACAGGGCGATTTGTAGCATATGTCGTTGTCGGAACATTGAGTCCTGATGGACCTGGTGAAAAGTTTTTGTTAACCGCAGAGGTACTTGATAAAGTGAATCATGCATCCATTGTAACACTATTTGAAAACTCAATGTCTCTTTTATGGCCAGACGGAGTTAAACGTGAAAATATCCTCATGCTAGTCACCGATGGCGCTGCTTACATGATGAAAGCAGGCAGACAAATAAAATTAAGCTACCCTAACATCTGTCACATGACTTGTCTTGCTCATTGTCTTCACAGAGTAGCCGAGACTGTGAGGAGTTCCTATCCAGATGTGGACCGGTTCATATCAAATATGAAAAAATATATTTTTAAAGGCACCTACTAGGTTACAAGTATTTAAAAATATAGCGCCAGAAATTCCCTTACCTCCAAAGCCAATCATAATACGTTGGGGTACTTGGTTGGATGCTGCAAGCTATTATGCAAAATACTACGAAAAAATAGTAGACGTGTTAGCAGTGCTCAATAGTGAGGATTGTTCTTCAGTTGCCATAGCTAAAGAGTTAGTGTCGGAACAGCTGAGAGACCACATTATGTTTATTGAACAGAAGTTCAAGGATATGTCAAAATATATTAAGCTGTTGGAAACAAGTGCCATGGAAATATCTAAGTCTCTTAAAGTAGTACAAGACTTGCCCACAGCCCTAGATCAAGTCAGAGAGGGGCCCGCCTAAGCAGTGACACAAAAACTGAAAACAATTATTGACAAAAATGTTGGATATTCTGATCTTTGCCAAATACGTGATCAGCTAGCAAGTACTGAAAATCAAACACATAACAGTGACAGTGAATACATTCAGTATTTTAAGTTTGCACCCGTCACGTCTTGTGACGTGGAAAAAGAAGTTTTTCGCGCTTAAAATCGGTTCTGACAATCGAAAAAGTTTTCAATTCGAAAACCTTCGAATGTACATAGTCATACACTGTAATAAAATGTACAGAGCACACCATTAAATTCAATGTATTTTCCAAGGTTATTAATAAAATATATGTTGTTCTAGACGGAAGTCACTTTTCAAGCGGATCTGACAGTACCTCCTTTACGGAAGCGGGGTTGGAATGAGTTTATGTTGACATTGAAGTCGGTTACTTACGTACGTGCAGCAACACAAGTCTCCAAGATCCGGGCCTTGGTCATTATCATCATGCTGTATTTCATATAGAACAGGTCTTACAAGGGAACCGTCCCAACTGGGCAGCGGCTAATTATACAAGCTAATTTCTGTATTTATCAAATGTTTTTTGTATGATAAAGAACGTGGTAATAGTAGCTTGTCGCTCTTTTGTTATTAACGAAATATATACACTTTAAACAAGGACGAAGATATACCACTCATGCGCTAAATGCAAGCAAAACAACAAGCGGCAAATTCTAAATCTATACTCTTCATCCTTATTTCATTTAATACCTTCATACAAATTTAACATATTATATCCTAAATATTAATTTAAATTTTAAACTACTGTTACTTATCAATGGTACATAGTGGGATTCAAAACGAAGTGGTTCGAACAAAGGGCCATGGAACAGTAAAGATATTTAACAAATGCTGCTTCTTCACAATGTTCCATTTCACATTCACCACTGTTAACTTGAAGTAGAGTTTGAAGAATATTTCGAAAACAAATATTTATTTTGTTTGTTACATATCCAGATTTCCGCCATGTGTATACCAACATCTCTTGCAGTACAGGGAAACTGAACTGATGTTAGAGACAACATAATGTAATGTTTATTATAAAAGCTATCATGCAAATTTCCTGTACTATTTTTAATTATAATTTTGTGTCTGAAACAGTCTTCTATTCTCCGAATTACAATATTGTGGCACCCGTCTGGAATATTCTGGTCTCGTCAGGGACTTGTGCATGCATCTGGCAAGAAGGAAGGCGCGGGGATACAGAAACACGAACCCCTGACGCTAGCAGTGGTAGGGAGCAAAGGGGGGGGGGAGAAAAGCTACTGTGGCTGGGCAGAAGTAAGGAAGCACCTGGAAGCGGATTGTTGTGGAGGTCCAGAAGCTTCGCGATGGTTGAGTTCGACGTGCAGTGAACTGGAGTGAGTCGTAACTGTGGCAGTGGCCAGACAAAGGCGATGTATCCAGAGAATCTGAGTTCGACGTGCAGTGAACTTTAGTCCGTAACTATGGCAGTGGCCAGGTGAACGTGACGTATCCGGAGGATCTGAGTTCGTCGTGCAGTGAAATTGAGTGAGTCCATAACTGTCGCAGTGGCGAGGCAAAGGCGACGCATCCGAAGGATCTGAGTTCGATGTGCAGTGAACTTGAACAGTGAGCTAGAAGAACTAGCCAAAGCAAGCGAATTGTTAACTGAGAACTGACAGTTTTGTTCTGCACTTAGTGTTTTATGAACATTAATTGAAATTAGGTGTACCTTGTTGTTCTTCTCAATAATGCACGTGTATTGTCATTGTCGTCTTGTGGATTGCAATAACGACTATTGTATTGCTGTGTTGAGTAGAGTACCCATTGTTGTAGGGTGAATTATTAGGAAATAAAAGTCACATTGTTGACAGATGTGATGGTTTAAAGGAGAATAACAAGTCACAATATAATTATACAGGGACATCATTTTATTTTTACTTCAGTTTTTATTGTACCTGCGTTTCTAAATGTACTTGACTCTCACCCCTTTCACTAATGTCCTTGCTAACGTCACTCACACAAACTTACGGCCGCTGTTGCTAGCAGTGAAATAAACAGTACAGAGTACAGTGTGTTTCACAAATATGTTGCATTTTCTATAGAAGAGCTTATACTATTGAAGTTTATTTTCACACAGGTATGGTGTGTAGCATAACTGAATTTATCTGTGTGGACTGAGCACAAGTAAAGATTAGAATTACCGAAATTACGGTACCCTATAATATGGTACGGTACTTAACAGCATTATTTAAACAAGAGTTTTGTTTTACTGTTTGTAGGTATGAAGGACGATGATGGAACTGGAATTACAATATAACCGAATATGAACAACAGTTTTTTTTTTTTTTTTTTCTTCACAATTTTCTGATTATATCATTACGGAATATTTTCGTAGAAATGTCATTAATCTGGTAGATAAATTTAGAGCAACAGAGTGTACAGAAAGGTAGAAAAGTGTAACATGGCCAACAAAGGTGACAGAAGATGGTGTAGAATATGCTAGAGAAAGTATGCAGCGAGGTCCAAATAAGTCCGTCAAGAAGTTAGCTGTAGAAATTGGGGTTTCTTACGGAAGTGCTCACAAAATTCTCAAGAATAAATCGCGGGTGCTCGTGTAGGGGGTTAAGTCAAATTGCAAGGTTTGTAAACTTCTCTTCTTTGGTACTGAACAAAACACCTTTGTCACAAAATATGGAGCACCATAACTGCATCATAGATGGAAGAATGACTTAACCCCTTTAACACAAGAGAAAAGTAATTGTGGATAGTTCAAATCTGTACTTATTCCAGTTTAGACAAATCAACTTAACCCCCTTTACACGAGCATCCGCGAAATTAGGTTAGTAATATGCTGAATAAAGTAGACATTACATAATGTATATAACCGCCTTAAGACTTGAGTTTGTGAAAAAAAATTGTTACTATTCTACTGTTTTGATAAAATACTGTAAAGTAATGACCAAACTGAAAATCGTAATACTATATTTCCCTGTAACATAAATGGATACACTACTTTTCTATCCTCCTACAGCTAGTAAAATTTGTTTACATATTGCACTAGCAACTCCAAACTCCTGTAATGGAAGGGGGATACAGTGATTCCGAGTATAGCCAGGTTAATGTTAAAAATGTTAGTAAAAATAAAGCGATGTCCCTGTACTGCCAGAAAAAGTAAACTTCAAGTGGCTGCACAAACGTTAATTATTTGCGTCTGAATTGTTTTAATATTTAAAAGCATCTTTACTTCAGGGTCATTACAAATGTTTTTATCAGTTTGTCCACTCCATGAGTCAGTAGAAGTAATGTATCATCCTTAACATCAGGAATGAACACACTAATCAGTCATCTTTTCACATGGTTTTTCGTGAGTTTTCCTGACTTGCTAGCATCAACTACAGAATTAAATGGAGTTTCCCTTTCAATAATTTGTTTAACTTTGAGTCCAAACTCTCCTTTCGGTTCTTGAAAATAAAGATGTCATCTGATGAAATATGGACCTATATAGTGTATGAGAGCATCATAAAAGGTGATTGTGTGGCTGTGCTTTTCACCTGTGATAAAGTCCTACCAGATATCACCTCGTATTCAGATCGAGACTGGTCAGTGCTGAATAAACAGTCAGCATTTCATGGGTTTTCTGAAATAATTTTTTTTTTTTATATTTGTCATATGTTTTGCTGTTTCAATTAGTGAAGACTCATCGTGTAGGCCTACATCGAATTTTGTTATTTTTCTGGAGCTTAACTTGTTTGCTTTCTTAAAATGTTGCAGAAACTTTTAAGATGCAAGTAGCAGATAATTGTTTTTTTTTTATAATATAGTCCAGTTTTTTTTTATTAAATTCGTGGATAGGTTCGGTTGTTGGGGTGCCTGTAACCTGGGAGATTTATTTTAAATATTGTACAAGCATTTCTTTTACATATTTTACTATGCACTTCATTTTTTTTTGCTGTAGATGTAATCAAATTCTTGTTGTTTCCACGGACTTCTAGGCTCTCATTGTTGTTTAGTCAACTGACCGAAGACAGGTCTGAAACTCACAAGTGATACCAAGAAGGCACCACTTATGAGGCAACTAGGCCAGGAGATAATGGGGTAGTGTGGCCAGTTCCTTTCCCTGTCCATTGCATACGTCGCCGATTAGCTACACATTACACTAATCAGACTTAGCTGCATACAAACAATTGTTCTTCCTCTATAATGCTCCATAATCTTTTTGTACCTGTCAAGAACATTAGCATTTTTTTCGTGTGCGGACCACTCATTTTTCAGGACTTGAATGTTCATATTCACTAGTGAAAGGTCCTAGATCAGATTCTGAATGTATACTTTCTTCATGTAAACTGTAAAGTTTCGCTACTACCCGAACATATAAAGTGTTCTGTTACAATATATGTCCTGTTTTTATATTTCTCATTTATAAGTTGTAGAAGTTCATAAGGAAATGCTTCACCTTCTGCTCCTTCTCAGACTATTTTACCATAAAACTTACCAACTTCCAATTTCAAAATGTTCAAAACACTAATGGGATTAATGCACATCATAATATAAGCTTCC